>NW_005841912.1:174431-179490 GCF_000455745.1 Alligator sinensis
TGTCCAGCCCAGGAGCCTTGGGGCTGTAGCTTAACCCCTTAGGGGCTGGTTGCAGCCCACAGGCCACTAGTTCAACAGACTTGAGTTAAACAATAAGGTCATCTGAAGACAAGTTTGTGTCTGGACAGTAAGTTGCATAGAATTTTAGTGCAGTGCAGCACTCAGGCAGAGAGAAGCAGAGCTGGCAGTGTGGAGAGCTGCCTCCAACTGGTCAGTCCAGTGTGGTAGAAGGGGAAGGAGAGGAAAGGGGCATGGGGAGGGGGCAGGGGGCAGATCAACACCTCCCATGGTGAGGGAGGGGGGGCAGGCACTGCCTGGGTGGGCCAGGCAGCTACCACTTCTGCTAGCACCTCAGGAGGGCACTGGGGGGGAGGGGGGCAGCACGTGCCACCTGGATCACCGTGGGGCAGGGCAGGGTGGGCTGCAGTCAGGGCTATATGGGGCTCTTCTCAGCAGGGGCTGGACTTGGAGCAGGCTTCGGCGGCAATGGGAGGATGCTGCATCAACCTCAAATTTCACCAATCGCTCTGCTCCCAACAGCACCACCGCCAGCCACCCAGCGCTGCACCGGCTCTTCCACCACCTCTGACTTTCTATGACCTTGGAAAGGTCATTTAAACATCTTTGTATCTGGTTCCACTTGAATAAAAAGGGGTTGATACCTCTGGGGGAAAAAAAGCTCCGAGGTTTACAATTCTAAGCATTAAAAGCTATATTGTGAAAACAGGCCGGGCATGCCAGAAAGCTAACTTTATTTAATTAAAAATTAATAAGACAGTATTTCCTGGAAATTAATGAGCCCCACAACTCAGACAGGTAACAGCTTGACACTGACAGGCAGATAACAAGTGTTGGCTCAATTAGCATTTAAATATCTTTTTTAGAATACTGTTCTCATTATACATATTTAAAATACTTCAAATTAGTAAATTGCTCATGCTCAGCTTCATGTCTATAATGACAAAGGAAGAGCACAAAACCAGATACACAAAAACAGATCAGCGACCAATGGCAAGAGGGAGTAGTTAACAAAGAACAACAACAGGAAGGAGGTGGCGGGGAATGGGATTAATCCATAAAGAGTTTAACTCCACTCCCACCATTTTACTGGTACATCCCTTCCTCTGAAGCAGGAAGGCTATCTTTGTCCGAGAGGCATAAAGCATTTTTGGAATGCTTGAAAAACAACAACAGGGCAAGGTCAAAGATTTTTCTCTAACCAGTCAATGCTATTTGACATATTGTACAAAAGAACATGCATCTGTGCCATTTCCTAGCCAAGATGTTGCCTCTCTCCAAATCCTGAGCAATCTAGTTTTCAGCTTCTTAAGAATTCAGTCTTATCAGGAAACTGTTCCTTCCCTATTCCCAAAACACCTGTGAAATTCTAAGGTTTAAAAGGTATTACCTTATTGCTCAAAATACAAAACACTACCTGTATCTTTGCTCTTTGGCAAAAGTGATTTGATAGTGTTTAGAATGGAGTATAATGAATAGACAACCCATTCAGGAGAAGCTTTAGAGTCAAACACTTAAGCACAAATAACCACTTTGTTACCAGACCCAACTCTTAGAACTTAAAACAGACATCTAAGTTTTGAGGCTTGTGGTCTTGTAGCTTTAATATCCTTTCTGCCCCACCTTAAGTTCAGTTCAAGAACTGCAGTTACAACTTTCTTTTCATGTATCATAAAAATCACCTTGTAGGCAGCATGTTACATCTCACTTCAGTGTGATACCTAAATAAGTAATGTTTCAGAAGAAACTTTATGATGCATTCAAATATTCATAGATCTCGTAGATATTAGGGATGGAAGGGATCTCGGAAGATCTTTGAGTCCAGCCCCCTGCCCCAGGGGCAAGAAGAAAAAAAAAAAAATACACACACACACACACGTGAAAAAATATATACATGTGAAAAGGCAGAGATTTCTTAGGGTGCTATCTTTTATTGGCCCAGTTGCATAGTCGGGATAGTTAAACTTTCAAATGCAAGATATTTCTTCATCATGTCTGACTACTCATCCTAAGAAACCCTTTCTTTGCATTCTTCCTAGACTACCACACAATGTGATTCAACTACATGCCAATGAAGAATTTCCCAGTTTCTTAAATTTTTCAAGTAACTTACCATCAATGGTGGATGGTAGAAGCGTTGAAACAATTTCTCCTTGTCCTTTTTGGTTTTTGTACAGGAAACACTGGAAACAATAAAGAACAGCACAGCGCAGCACAAACGGTTGCCTTTCATTTACCATTGACATCAGAAGTACTACAATTGCAGGCCTGTTTTGAAATGAAAAAGAAAGACCAATAAAAGAAAGTCACAGATCAACACAACTGTAGTTGCCTACAAGATAGGGCTCATGGGGAATACAGAGCCTAGATATAAGAATACATATTGACTGCAGTGAAACACACTATTAGGGGTTGTTTACATAAACAAATAGCAGACAAAATTTAGTGCAACTTCAAGCTGACACAAGGCACACATGAATCACAAAACAGTCAGGAACTTCATATTTACTGTTCCATCTTTGCTGAAATATACATTAATATCTATGAAACATTCTTCTTGAAAATGCAGTTTAACAATATTATTAGTATTTGAGAAGTGCATTCTCTCAAGATAACAAAAAAATCCCTAAGTGACAAAAGCAACTTCAAGGGTACCAGTTGAAAAGTAAAGTTTATATTTTTAAAGTTACAATGTTTTGGGGATAATTAATTTGATAAAAAGTGGCACTCCATTTTATGATCACAATAAGCTAATGCACATCAGCCCCGTCTATAAAACATTGTATCAGGCTGTTTTAGCAGTTTGAAAGCGAAAGACCAAAGCCAGAGGGACCAATATCTAGACTGGTTAAAAACTGCAACATAACTACTAGAACCAGCAAGGAGAAAACTGCTCTGAGAACCCTCACAGAATGTCAGTTCACCTCTTAGAAGCAGCTTTTTCCATTACTTGCCATTCCTTTTAGAAGTTAACAGTTCCGCTTCACAAGGTTTTTTTCTTGGTTTTTTTTTTTTTTTACTCAGCATGTGTTCTGTGGAATAGTTTCCCCTGGGTTTCACATATCACCCTTCCCCGCACCCATAATCTAAATAGGTGTCATTTTCTACCTACGTGTCTAATCTCTATGTCCCTTTGTTCACTCACAGGTGGTAGCAGCTTCTCTTAATTTGGCATCTGCAAATTTCATTAAACAATACTTTTTTTTTCTCCCTCTGACACCCGATGATGGCATTCCTAGTAATTCCTGTACGCTCTAACTAATGTTAACCAGATTGCCCTGCCATTACGAAGCTTGAATTTGATTTCACATATGGTAACACTAAGATATTTAATAAAACACTTCTTGTGATTTCAGACTCTTGATATGGACTCTAGTAACCTACTATTACCCATACCAATGCATCTGTGGGCAAGTCTACATGACATGCTATGGCACAGTAGCAACAAGCTACTGTGCAGTAATCAGGGAAAAAAACTGTGGCAACGGTTCTGCATAAGCAAGTAGTAAATGACTGCATAGTAACAACTGTGCAGTCCACCACACGTGCAGACATGGACATTGCTAGGTAAACAATTTAGCATTTTTATTCTCCTACCTTGGCGGATTTGAAGGTGCATACACTGAGGCAAAATAATCTTGGTTCATCTGGCATCCGCGAATAACTTCTGACACTGTGTTAATGGTCTAGAAAAGGGAGATATAAACTACACAGTTATCATAAGAATCACTAACTAAAAAAAGGGTAATCTGGGAAAGCAACGAATTCATTTGTATCAAAAAACACTGTTTATACAATACTGACACAGCAACTTCTCATTAGTGTAGTATTTGAAGATACAAGGACAAACTAAGAAGTTTGAAAATTATTCCAAACAAAAGATAACCTACTAAAATCATTAAAAACAAAGGATATTTATTAAAAAGTAGAAATTGTGGCTTGAATCAATCTGTGAGAACTATAGTATGCAGACAGCAGTGACCAATTCCATAAATCGGGAATGAAAGCCTCCCGCAGTTAAGGGCCTATACCTGACGGAAGAGCTACTGCATGATGTCTCGTGGCATTTATTATATACAGTACTTCTGTAGTCTTGGGTACTTGAGGTGGCTTACTACTAAAAACCGGGCTGAGCTGCGTGTAAACCCTAAATTCAAGTCTACAACTGGGAAAAGATAAAAGGGGCTGCTGAAGTTGCATATGGTTATAGTCATCTTTTGAAAGAAAGCTGGAACTCACAAACTACAGAGACTATTCTACTTGTTTTCTAAAAAGTAGAAACAAACTAAAACTGCTTACAGCTACTTAGATATAGAAATGGAACTACTCCAACAGTGTTTCATGAAATGAGCATCTGATGAAGTGATCCTGGCCTCATAAAAGCTTGTGTGCTCTCTCTCTGATGCAATCTGTCAAGGTACAAATCTACTCTGTTTTCTACCCGACTTCAAACACAGCTAACTACCTCACTGCACTAACTACCATTTCAAAGATATCTAACAAGACTACTAAACTGGAGGTCAAACAAGAGCTGATTAACTCCACCTGGCCTACCTAGTTGTCTGGTGAAGAATTAATTGCCCTCATCTCAAAATAGTAAGCGACTTTTCCCAGAAGCCAAAAATACTTCTATTACTGGAGCTGTGCAAGGCCAGCTTGGTTTGCTTACTGTCAGTGAAAATCATGCAGGGGGTGGATCTGAACTAACTCTGGAATCGCTTAAATCCAGGACAAACAACATGACAATAATTACCTTCTCTAAATTTCAAATATACATAGACACACCACAAGCTGGATTTGAAAATAAAGTGAATTTTGTTTATTACAGTTCTGAAGAATTTTAATACACAGGGACCACTCTAACAAGACACTGCTGGCTGGAAGGAAGAAAGCTGCCATTTCCCAAGCTTCTGAAATCAACTTGAGAAGTATTAAATTTATGATGGCTTTTGCCTATACAGCCAGCTAGCTAATCCCATGGGATTTCCCCCCCTGTTAGATACCCCTCTTCTTTCTTACCTCTGTCAGAATGTCAGCAGGA
>NW_005841912.1:179547-184641 GCF_000455745.1 Alligator sinensis
CCTCCAGTTGCCATGAGGATTGTGCAAAGCTGCTGTAATAATCCACAGTTGGACATTGCTTTCTGACAACTGCTGGTGGCACCAGGAGGGTTTGTCGGGGACACCAGCACCCGCACAAGCTGCAAAGAAGAGAGAGCCTTGTTTGCACAGGAGGCAGAAAAGAGAATCACTTGGGTACCAGCTCATTTCATGCATACAGGAAAAGGACAGGATGGCTGCTATGTCAAATGTGATTTTTTTCCTTGTCCAAAGGCTCAATTCATATGGTAAATGAGAAAATTAAAAGTGCTACTGAAACTGGAACAAGATTCAACAGAAAGTTACACCACCTGCTGCATTCTAGTGAGGACGTGAAGTAAACTACTCTCAAAAACAGGCCTTTAATTAACACAAGTGAGCAGAATCTTTAATGAGACTCATTTATAAAGCTGCCATTTCATTAGAATTTTGGTGAAACTCAATGCCTGAGATTTCTTGAGAATATGAAATGGCTAAGCTCCTTGCAAATGTTAAAATTACGTGAAGAAATTGAGTTATACAGAGCAATTTACAACAGCTGTATTCCTTGGGCACACTGTTCTCTCAGTGACAGCATCTAGCTGCTCTTCAAATGGCAACATGTCCTCAGAGTAAAAATGCCCAAGTTCTACTGTTCTTAAAAGAGAAGCCATTAGTGATAGTCCAGAAAAAATAATCCTAATTGGTACCTTTCCATGTAAACAAAACCAACAATTAAAGAATCCTTCTAGTTATGAATCCACCAGAAAAAGAAAGTTCTGTACCTTTTATAAAGGCATCATAAATATGCATGGAGACAAATACAGTGCAGGAATCCCAAACAACTGCATCCATCTGTCCAGAGTGTTGATTAGCCATGTCCTTCGCATTAATCTTAAATTAAGCATAAACATGCTGACCTGTGACTCTTCATATAGTTTCAAATATGAATGTCACATGAAAGGTCATAGAATCATAGAAAATTAGGGTTGGATGGGACCTCAGCAGGTCTTCTACTCCAATCCACTCCTCATATGAGGACCATCCCCAGCTAAAGCACTGGGCTTTGTCGAGCCAGGTCTTAAAAACCTCCAAGGATGGAGATTCCATCACCTCTCTAGGTAACTTGCTCCAGTGCTTCACCACCGTCTTAGTAAGAATATTTTTCCTAATATTCAACCTAAACTTCATTTGTTGCAGCTTGAGACCATTACTCCTTGTTCCGTCATCTGCCACCACTGAGAACAGTCCACCTCCATTCTCTTTGGAACCCCCTTTCAGGTAGTTGAAGGCTGCTATTAAATCCTCTCGGTCTTCTCTTCTCCAGACTAAATAAGCCCAGTTCCCTCAGCCTCACCTCAAAAGTCACATGCCCCAGCCCCCAAACCACTGGAGGACAAACACACGTGGCCCAAAGATCAGTTTGTATACCATCTTCTAATTTTTATTTATTTATTTATTTATTTTTATAGCTCTTGTAAGAGCCACACTGTGTTGTGAAATAAAAATTCACTAGACAAAGTCCCTATAATTTGGGTAAAAATTACTTTAAATAAAAAATGCCTAAAAATCACCCTGCTCCTAAGTGAAACCCCACATTACTTCTATTGGAACTATTAAAATAAGCGTTTCCAGGTTACTGTAGCATTTAATAGACTGCATGCACAGTACCACACACGATATGAAAAACAAGAGAGAAAGTTTAAGGATAGGGACCTGTAATTTCTGAACCCTACAAGTTGTCAAGAGGGCCCTGAGCTGGTGTGGACTTCGAATACACTCTAAAGAAAAAGGTAAAAGCTTACCAAGAATGAAGAAAAATGTACAGCATTTTAGAAATACACATATGTGTTGCTTTTATGAGTAGGTTATGAAGAGTTTTACCTGCAGCATTAGGTGAAGATTAGTTACTTTCTGTGCTGACCAACCACAGTTGTCATCTCCAACTTCAAACCAAGGCTTCATACGCTGAATATATGAACCTTCTTTAAAAAAATTCTGATTGGAATTGTTGTTCTTTAATAAATTTTGTAAAAGGAGAAGACAGTCTTCCACCACAATTCCTGGAAAGACACAAGGCAAGGGTTAATCGAGACAATATAGGTACCCCATATGTAGATTAATAACACTTTCTAGGTAGAGTAGCCTTGAATTAAGCTACCTGGCAACACAGTCATGGAAAGCCAAGATTTCAGTGTGTGCAACCTAACAGCCAGCAATATTTAATAACAAATTACATCACTATCTCCAAGGATAGAAAACATTGGCTAAATGCCATTACATTCTAGAGCAGTAAGTTTTCAAATGATTTCTCCACAAGTATAAAATGAAATGTGTTTGTGAAGAGAATGTGCACCATCTTCTCAATAAAAATGGCTTACGGGGGTCTTGAAAAATCTACAGCACCTTATTTAATGGTCTGAACCATGTGTCACTTCTAGGACCAGCCCTCCCAGGTTTCTCTCCCGCTGCAAAAATGAAATGGTTCCTAAACAGCACTAGCATGATACAAGGTTAGAACTCTTGTGTAACAATTCTTACTGGGCAAGTCACAAATTCACATCTGTATTCACTGGATAAGATTTGAATAGTAACCCCCCCACACACACCTCATTTCAAAGTTATTTCAAAGTTATGTGAATGCCTTGGAGCTGTGACAACCTCTCTTCACACTACGCAGAGAGCCAAGGACACAATCAACCATATGCTTATAATCTGTGTTCCGAGGGGAAAAAAAGAAGAAAAAAAAGTATGTTTAAAACCTTTTGAGTGGGCAATTTTGCCAAAGAATGTGAACAAAAGGTGAAAATCCTTCACTCCCTTTTTGTTCCTTAGTTGTTTCATTGCTGGCCTGCTGAGAGGGTCCTTAGGTTTATTGGATTCAAAACCTTAAGTCAGGGAGAAGAATCAGTAAGATCAGACCAGCTGTTTGACAGCATTCCTCTCCCTCATGCTGTAGCCAGTCATGCTCACCAGTTCTCCACTGTTAGATCACAGCAAATATCAAATTTGAAGTGGAGAGGCAAGAGGAATGAATTAAGAGAACATTCTGTGTTTCTCAAGTTAAGTACCAACTCTGTAAGGAGCTCTCAATTTTCTCCTTATAACAGAAATTTCTCAGAGCATATTTATCTGCTTAATCACTTTAAGCCTAAAATTTGCTTGACTTTCCCATCATGATATATTTATTATGCAGTTGTTTGAGCAATGGCCTCTCAGCTTCTGTCACACTCCATCCTATGACTCAATAACAATGGCAATTTATCACCCCCCAACAGTTTGTGATGAGCACAAATCCTGGTTTTCCCTGATAAAAAAACTGCAAATTCTCAGATTAAAAATACGCCTCCCCCAAGCCCCCCCCCACCCCCCCCCCCCCCCAATTATCTGATTAAAAAACCCAAAATCAGTGATTAAAATAAAAGGTCACTATATATATGTATCAGTTGAACACAATGTTTTCCTGATATATTTACAATGTGAAAGCAATTTGGAAGCCTACCAGTGCCTCAATCATTATAATAAAATAAATTCTAAATATTTATAAATTTTGGGATTTGATTTTGTGTTCTTTATCATGGAAAAATATCAGAGTTTCCCCTAACACCTTAACTCACAGAACACGGGTCTAGGCCCCTCACTCCCAAGCCACAGCCCCCCAGCCCTGCTGGTGCTCCTCAGCCCCCACCCGCAACCCCCTGTCCCCCACATCCATGTCAGAGGGGGCCCCCAGCTGCCAGGGCTACCGGGCAAGGGACACAGGTCCGCAGCCCCCTGCCCCCGCCACAGCAGCACCCGAGCCCTGGCTGCTGCCCACAGGAGGCAGTGGCTGCTGCAGTGGAGCAGAGTGCAGAGCCTAGCTCCACCCTCCCTGCTGCAGGCTTGGGCAGGGGGGCCAGCTCCTTACTGCTGCGCACGTTCCTGGGACGGCAGGGGGGGGCCTCTGCTCCCCAGATCTGTGCGTGGGGTGGGTGCAGGCTGCCCACTGCAGGCTTGGGCTCCCTGCCCTGCTGCCCTGCCCTGGGGCCTCCAAATCCCAGCAGGTATGACCCAGTGCTGCAGCGCATGGCGGAGCCGGGAGGAGAAGCTGCTTGCCGCGCAGCCCTAGTGAGGTGCCACCCCCCTGGATAAGCCACCCATTGCCCCATCTGGCTCCCCACTGGGGTCCTGCAGCGGCTCATTCTGCTCCCAGGTTCCAAGCCCCACGCACCCCCTCAGCCCCTGCCCTACCCAACCCACTCCTTCCCTCCCTATGGGGGCCTCAATCCCTAACCCCACAAGACTTACCTGTGGGAGCTGCTTTCCAGGCTGCCTGGTAGCCATGTGTACATACATGCACATGGCACCCCCTGCCTGACCACCCTCCTCCTGCTCCCCACAGCCCTTGCAGGATGGAATTCTGCCAGTCTGCAAAGAGCTCTTTGCAAAACTGCAAAATCCACAGGTTTCTCCGTTAAAATGAGAAATCTGCATTTTCCTTGGATAAAGGGGGAAATCCGCATTTTTCTATGGTGAACTGAAAACCCAGATCCCTGGTGATGAGCTACGTTTTCAATACAGTAAGTAATGGGCCACATAGAAAATTCAGTGGTTAATGCCGAAACCTTTTCAGCCATGCCTCGTTTTATCTTGTACATGACACCAAGTTTGTTTACTGAATGCTTACTCTGCTCCATAAATTTAACTGAAGCCCAAAGCATCTCACACACTAGCTGTTTGAGAAAGTGTTTCCTCTTCCCTCTCTATACACCCACAATACGTTTCAGCTTTTATACTGGCAGCACTCAAGTAACATCAGAGCCTATTTTATAGTAAAACAGAGGCAACAGCTTGTTCATATGTCTGGGCAGTACAGAGAATAACAATTACTTACCCTATAGTAACCCAAGTCTTCATGATATTGTACTGAATGGGGATTTGACTATGTGTGTACAAAATCAGAATATGTTCAGCAACAGCATCTGCTGGCATTGTACAGATCCATCCTGGGCCCCTCATTTTCTCCCACAATGACCTGAAGGGTGAAGTAGTCTTAACCCTTCCTCAGTTCCCTAGCAATTCAAAGTTTGTAGTAATAAAGAACTCTGAAGTGTAGGG
>NW_005841912.1:184672-189649 GCF_000455745.1 Alligator sinensis
AGGTGGGTCATGGCCAACCACACAAAAATCACACAAAACCACTATTATTATAAGCTGTTTTGGGCTACCCAGGTAAAGAACGTCTGCTTAAAAGAATGCTTATCAGGTTTGTAACAGGGTTTCTTAGAAGTAACAGGGAGCAATCACAGTTAATGTCACCTAGCCAAGAAAAGGGCTGCCAGGTGAGAAGGTGCAGTAACTTTAGATCTGGATGTAGCATCTGGCCCCAATGCCATGAGATCAGATCTAGTTGTTCTAGGAGTTAGAGCAGGGGCTGAAATGACATTTGGAAAAGCTCTATGAGCCAGAACCGACTCAGCTGCTATGGAGCTATCCCTAACAACAATGGTTTATGGAACGATGTACACCAGCAAGCCTCTATGCCACAATAGGAAAATAACAGTTGTAACTCAGGCCTCCGCTGGAGCAAAAGTTTTCATATTTTTCACTGTCCTTGGGGATAGAATTTTAGGGGGCATCAGATGGAACAGCATTTCTGCAATTAGGGTGCAAAACCGCCATTTGTAATTGGCTACCAACTACTTCTTCTGGAGTCTGCCAATTTGTCCTCGACTCCTAGGAAGATGTGCACCAATATATCAGTTGCCTATTGGATTGGCACCAATAAAAGGGGGAAATGATATCATCGGCTATCAGCTTTTTTTGGCCACTCTAGGCAATAATGGTCACCAATAATTATGCCTCTGGCCAGGGCCCTGGACAGCTGGGTTCCCTCTCTCCTGGGGGACCCCCAGATGCCTGGGTTCCCTTGGAAAACAGCTGGTTTCCCTTTGCAGGCAGGCAGGCAGCATTCTAGCCAGCATTCTAGCCTGCTGGGAGCTGCCAGAAGAGAGAGACGGGGCGCTGCATGCATGCATGCGTGCATGCATGCACGCACATGGCCAGGAATACAGCTGGACGGAGAGAAAAGTAGCTCTCTGCAGGTAAGTCTATGGATGGGAAGGAGCGTGGGGGAAGAGAAGATCAAGGCCCTCATGTTGAGGGAGAGTGGGACAGGGGCTTGGGGTGCTGCATGGGACCCGGGGAGGGGACAGAGCCATGAGCATCTCATGCAAGAGGCATGGGGGGGCAGCTCCCCACTACTATGCACACCCCCTGGGAGGGGCAAGTGTCCCCTCAGATTTGCACGTGGGGTGGATGTGGGCTGGTCGCTGTGGGCTCAGAGCTGTCTGCTCTACTGCCTTTCCCTCAGGAAGCTGCAGCAGTTGGTGTGTGCTCTTCCTGGATGGAATGAAAAGTAAACAAGCCAGGGGCTGGGCTGGGCGGGGGAGTCAGTTGCCAGGCTGATTATAAATTTTTGATACATTATAATCTGCCTGGCAACTGACTCCCCCGCCCAGCCCAGCCCCTGGCTTGTTTACTTTTCATTCCATCCAGGAAGAGCACACACCAACTGCTGCAGCTTCCTGAGCCTGACGAAGGGTTTTTGAACCCGAAAGCTTGCTTAATAACTATTCTCCAACCATTTGGGTTGGTCTAATAAAAGATATCAAATTCACCCAAGGAACCTTGTCTGCCTATATCCTTAGACCAACACGGCTACAACCTAAAACCCTTGTTTCAACTAGGCAGCTAATGCTACAAGTCCGAATGATTAAGTGTAGACAGATGCAACAAGCAAAACATTTCAAATACTTTTGAAACATTTCAAAGACAACTGTGCAAATGCACATGCTCTCTGAAACATACCAAAAATGACAAAAGCACTACAGAACTGCACCTCTTTAAATAAGGTGCTATTTTGAAATATTTCACTTCAGTACATGTGCATGGGGCAAGGGAACCATTAGGTCTATCAGAATCCTGGAATGATGTGCTCTGCTCTAGATGCCAAACTTCCAAATTCACAGGAAGCCCTGGGCCCTGCACTAGTCTCAGCACACAGGGCTGGGTTCCAGAGCCCAGTCATGGCATGCAGGGGCCGATCTAGCCAGCAGACTAGCCCCACACTGCTCATCTGGCCTGGGGGGCCAAAAGCTTGAGCACCACTGCCCTATGGAGAACATCTCTCACAGAGGCCCCATAGTTGCTTGTGAATGGTAGGGAGGGGAGGCCATTCCACTCAGTGTTCAAGACCAGCAACAGAGATGAAGAACAGTGCTCCTTGAACGTAAGTACCAAAAAGAGATCTCAGCTCCACTTCCAGTGCGCTCAGTGCCATGTCAATACTGGTATCAGCCCCAAAGGGAGGTCCTAATTATTCCATGAATGTAAACCTGGGTTCCATAAATCAGCATCTGTGCCAGTAGCTTTGCCAGTACCAGTATCTGCAGTGCTTTTCCACTCAGTATCACAAAGAATTAGCGAGAAAGGCATTCCTTTTCCCTTTTCTTGAAAAAAGCCTGGATTCGAAGAAAGACTCTTCAAAAACAACCTAGGGATGAGTTTCAAGTTCAGGGAAGCATAGCAGGTCAGATATGCCAGGTTCCTTCTTGCTTCCAGTGAGGTAAGGCTGAACTGAGGAAAGGACATAGCCACTCCACGCTCACAAAAGACCATGGCAAACAGTGCATGCACAGCACTGACGCACACTTTTTCAAGTAGCTGACTATGTGCAGGGTGAACTACAGTTGGATTCACATTGACATACAATAAGAACAGGTTAGTCTTTGACATCTGTACTTAAAGTACCTGAGACTAGAATCCCAAAATATCCTGGAACTTGCTTATTTGCATCACTTTGTTTTACAAGGATTCTAGCTGCTTACTCAGTGCTTTTACCTACCCATGTCACCAATAACTTCCAAAAGAAATTGAATGGGAACAGCCCATAATTTTCTAGTGTTTCTAAAACTACAAAAGCTTTGAGAGTAACTCTCCGATTGAAACAAGCATTTCCAGGGCCTTAGTTTAATCATTAGTATCACCTGCTGCACAAAGCAGCATTCACATTTGTACCATACCTCCATCACTGTTTCCTTCTTCTGTTATGATATCCAGAAGTCTCTCAAAGGCATTTTCAAAAGCAACAATTTTCTGAATGGCTGCATTGCTTTTTGTCAATTGCTGTAACAACAAGACTCCCTTTGGGAAAAAGAAAAGAGCAGTAACTTAAAACTGTATTAAAAGAAAAACCATTAGCTTTACAAAGAAAGGTTCCCATAAGAACTGTAACACATTAACAGCTCCAACCATAGTGGGAATCACTGAACACAAAGTTGAATAGTGCAATTTGCTACGGTCATCGATACTGCATCTATGTGTATAGTTTAATTGCTTCAATACACTAGAAAATTTCAATGGAATGTTGATAAAAGCAAAGAAATGAAAGTGGCAATAAGAACAAACTACATGTCCAGAGAAGCATTCCACACTAAGCTGGGATGAGGGCTGTTCTGGCCAAAGGACAAGACAGATATCAGCAAAACAGAGGGATGGAGTTGGGTAAGCCAGAGTCCAAAAGATGAGAAGATATACAGATACATGATGAAAACCTGTAACTACCATGTATAATTATAACTTGAGCAACTGTGATAAGATGTCTAAACCAAAAAGGCAAAGGTTTTGATTCAAGGTTGCTAAATTTTATATGCACATCAAGCTTGAAGACTGACTTCACAAGCATTTATGTAACTTAGCTTAGAATTAGTAAAAGCACGTATTGGCTTGTTGACATGCATTGCTTAAGTAAGGACACAGAGACTGTATTTCATATGGAAACAGATATAAAGCATCAAAATTCAACTGTGGATAACAATTAGGGACACTTTCAGCAATACTATGCATACAAGGTAGTGATCACCAAGCAACATAACCTTAGGAAAGTAGGAAAAGAAACCTCATGAACCTGTGGTACTGAGCAGCTCCATGACAAATTTACTCCAATAAATTCCTAAAAAAAGTGCCCAGAAAATGTACACAGTGTTTATAGATCTCAGCTACCATTCTAGGGGATCCCAAAATACTTCACATATTAAGCACCCATTACCTTCAAACTTCTATTCAACCAGATCAGGAACATCAAGCTCATTTGAGCTGGCAGACCAGATCCGAAGAACAGGGGGTTGTATTATTGGTCTGTGAACCAATATTTGGTGGTGGTGGTAGGGATGACTACATAATAGGAAGTTGTTTTTCAGATGGACACAATATTGAAGAATTTACTGTTCTTAACTAAAGAATTAATGTCCCTCTACAGATTGATCAAAATGCCCCTTTCCTCTTAGTTTCAAGAGGATAAGAAATGAATAACTCCTATACCGTCACATAATATGGCTGCTAGTCATATTGCACCCTAGAGGTGTGCATCTTTGCATAGTGAATGAAGCGGTTCACTTACACGTTAACTTGGAACTCTAGAAAGCATAATAACCTCTTAAGAAAATTATGTACTTGTTCTCTAGAAAAACTGTGATTTGTTAAAAGCCTTCCATCCATAGCAAGGCAGTCCATTTTGACTTGCAAGTGTAAACAGAAGCCCGGAAGCAAATGTTATAAATACAGAGCCATTTGCATTAGCCAAGAGTTAAAAACAAGAGAGTTTGTTCTGCAGGTCTCCCGATATACTGCTAGGAAGGAAAGGCAATCTGCTTACCACTAACAGGTCATCTTTAGGTATGCTGTATTTCAACACTATGCACTTTGTAGCATACATGGTGCTTTGTGGCACTAAACTATCAGATAATATACCAATTGGCACCAAGACCATGTACATGAGAAGAACATGACATCCCATTCTTTCCCGACCTTGCAAACTTCTTTGAAATGCAGCTTTTGAAGAAAAGCAGATAACAGAAGGTTAAGTATAGCATTACAGGAATGCTTTAATGAAGAGCTCCTACTTATAAAGGATAAGCAGCTCCAGAGTAAGGGCACAATTGAAATCTCTTTGCTTTGTACTTACATCATTCCGTATAACCTCCCTTGAGTCCGCCAGTAAATCCATGAGTCTCGACACCCCTGAAAAAGTGAGTAAGCCACATGAATAAAATATATGAACTATAAGAATAAACAACC
>NW_005841912.1:189659-219348 GCF_000455745.1 Alligator sinensis
TAATGTTCTATTAAGAGTCTCCAAGTCCTTGATATTTCATTGGATTTCTAGTTTTAAAGTTAGCCAGTGGCAAACCAAACTCCTTACCCATGGGACTGACAAGAATTATCTGCTGCAGCTGGGGTCCTTGCTGCTTTAACAGTGATGTAAGTAGTTTCACTCCAGGCCAGCGAACATGGAAGTCAAATTCCTGCAAGGTCACAAAGGACAATATTAAGCAATGAACCTACCAGCTTTTCACTTCAAGCAACCTAAAAAAAGACTTCATAATTAGGCTGTATGACTCAGTGCCAAACAACCCAAATACAAACACATTCACCATTGAGCAAATGCCTCTCCAAACCTCCTCTACTACAACACATGGCTGATTTTTCATTTTTGCTTTAACAGCAACATGACCTGCCAGTAACTTCAGCTCTGTCATTGTTACCAGAGATAGCTGTTCTTAGGGCTCCTCCTCAACTCCAGCCACAAGTCCAGTCTCTAAGGAACAGATCCTACTTCTCCTAAATCCACAGGATGTAGAAAGCTGCTGTATCCTACTCACCCTTGCCCATTAGGATCAGCCTCTGGGGAAAAGTTATTTCAGCAAATTCTGTCTACCTGTTAGGCCTTTTCTAACTGAGAAGGCTAAACTGCTTGATCTAGAGCGATCTACACAAATTTAAATAAACCTACTGTGGTTCAGCTTAAAACTGACTCTCAACCATTTTAAACTAAATAAAAAACCAGAGTGCTCATATAAGCCTTTGTATTGATGTCACTCAGCCCATTTAAAATTCCACCTGAAGTTTTAACTAGTGAAACTGTCTCATTTAGACAAGACTTTAGCCTTATTTTTCTACCACTTCAACTGCCAGACTGAAGATTGAATCAAAACTAGGAAGAAAGTTCCGTAGCTCCCAGCTGCAGAATGGTAAGATTTAAACTATTTCAGAAATTGTTTCAGTGTCCAGTAGAGATGCACAGAATATACAGGAGGGATACAATCAGTTTAGATGGGGTTTTTGTTTTTGGATGGGGGGTGGTGCCAGGCGAACCATAAGGGACTACCAAAACAGTCTAAGAAGTTACCATCTCTCAGTTTTCTTAATTGAACAGGGGATCAAAGCAAGATATGCAATGTGCAATTCTCACATAATTCAGACCAAAGCCAGCAATTTGGGACTTCTAATATTTAAGGTAGCCTTTGTGAGCCCTCTGAAGAAGAAAGTCAGGTTCAATTCAAGGAGTCAATAAACTGGGCACTAAGCTCTTTATAAATTAAACCCAGGTAATCACATTTCTCCTTGCCGTCTTGAACCTGGAGCACCGAGGTAAAACAGACTATTGAATTAACTAGACGCATTTGTAGATTTAAGATTCAACCCTACTTAAGAAATGTGTATTAACAAGGTGTTCTCTCTCCATTCTGCTGCAGTGTATATATAATTAAAAGTACCATAAAAATCAGACTGTACTTACAATCCAAAATATTTGGCATTTAACCTAGTTTAAATTTGATAACCTAGTTTAAATTTAATTTTTAGAAGAGTTTCAGCATCTTATACAGAAGCATCAGAATTACAGTCTTAGGGGTTTAGCCCCAACTACTCTGTAGATTTTAGTCTCTTACTACAAATTAAGTTTTTGTTCTACATATTAAGACTTTAGGTAACTTTTACTGGCAACTGTAGTAAAACCATGCTCCAGCAGTTTATTATCCAGATGAATGCATGCCATTAAAATTACATATATTTTCATGTGGACAATAAACTGCTGGAGCATGGTTTTACTACAGTTGCCAGTATAAGTTACTTAAAGTCTTAATGATGTGCAGAACAAAGACCCAATTTGCAATAAGAAATTAAACCGGGTGGGTAATTATTTCAACTGGAGGGCCACTTAATGAGTTTTGGTGAGCTGTTAAAGGCTGCACATATAAAATCTTTCAGAAGATATCATTTTAACAAGTTATAGATAAAAAACAAATCATACTTAAAAATCAATCAATCAATCAATCAAACCTACTATTACAGGGGTAGATAACCTCCAGCATGGGTGGCAGAGCATGGCACACTAAGGCATTTTGCTTGGCACGCACGTCTCAGGGAGGATGGCATAGAAGGGACCGGAGCTGTGCTGCCATAACAAGGATTGGGCCCCAAGCGGCTCCCCCATCATCCACCCCTGGTATGCCAACATCTTACAAGCCGAGGCTGCAGGTGTTTTTGGCTCTCTGCCCAAAAAATTACCAACCCCCATAACTGTAACATTTTAACTTCATTTCAAAAAATAATTTGTCCTGATTTATTTTTGAGTAGTGTATATAGAAGCAGTTGCATAACAGCTCAAAGAAAAGTCTTAATTCTGTATATTGGGGGTGTAGGGGGGTGGGTGTGCACATGTGGGTGGGAGAGCATAGGGCCGAGCCCTCCTGCCCAGGCCTGCCAACAACACTGCCTGTGGCAGGGCACTTTTTGTGCCTGCCACTTTAAGACCTGGGGCCAAGCAGCCAGCAGGTACTTAATTGTGGTGGCCATTTTAGAGCTCTGGCTGCCCATATAAACAGGGCAGTTCACTGCTAGCAAGCAGGCAGCAGCACCTGGTTGGGAGGCTTCACGCATCATCCTAAAGGTAAGGGAGGAGCTGTAGGGGATGATCAGGAGGCTCCTGGTCCTGGGCATGACCTAAAACTGCACCCTGCCGGGAGTGGGTGGCCTGGTGGGGCTCTCAGTGGCGCGGGAGCCCCCAGGAAATGCCAGGCCAGTTACCACCCTGGTGAAAGGTGGGTCGGGGTGCCTTAACCCCAGCTCTCACAACTGGGTGGGTCACCCACTGGTAGGGTCCTGAGGGCGGACCCCAGGAGTGAGAGCAGGGCTAGAGACTCCGACCTGATCAAGAGAGTACCCTCGACTGATCCAGGCTGGGGCCAGGATCAGAACGGTCAGAAGGGCCAAGGGCCCACAGCGAGGGACGCTCAGAGCTTGGAGGGCCTGGGGTGCCCAACTGGTCTTGGAGGTGGGGCCAGGGCCTGTGTGGCCAAAGGTCCCAGGGGAAGGGACAACACCTGAGAGGGGAAAATAGTTTCAGGGAGCTAGTTAGCCTGAATGAGGGCGGGGTAGGCCACCTGAATGGAGGGATCTTGGAGGGGTCCTGATAGGAGGATTCTGGGGCCCAGTGTGGGACCAGTGATGTGGATAACAGCTAGATGCCACCTGCGAGGCATGGGCTGCAGTACAGGGGAGGTATGGAGCAGCAGATAGTGCCCCATGGCATCAGGGCAAGAAATGGGCAGCCTCCTGCTTAATTAACTATTAATTAAATATCATCAAGGCATGGCGGGCGAGAAGGCAGGTGGTTGGCCCAGAAACAGGTGGGCAGGCCAAAGGTAAACTGGCCCTGAGAAGGCCCCGTTACACCGCCACAGCCCTGGCCAGCACTCGCAGCTTCCCAGCAGGTCTGCTCCCACTACTTCTGCAGCCACATGGGTACTGCTCAGTTCTGTCCACTGTCACCAGCTCTTCCTCTGCCAATTGCCCCTGCTGCACCACTCTGAAGAACAGGTAGTGTGGGGGAAGTGGCAGCGGCCACAAGGACATGTGCCAGGCAGCACATGCCTGGCCCAGCTAGGCAAAGGGAAAGGTTGCAGCTATGTGACTCCTGCCGCAGCGCATGGGGCTCTAGTTCCAACTCCCTGCCACTTCCCATACACTCCACCCACCAAAGTGATGAGCAGCAATCCACAGGCGGCCAACGGGGTGGAAGGCAGCTGAGTGGGAGCTGGAGCCCCATGCGCTGGGGCAGGAGACACCCAATTGCAGCTTCCCCCACACCTGGCTGGACATGTGGTCATTGCCATACATCCCTTTCATTGCTGTGTCTTCCCTGCACTACCTGCTGCCCGGAGCAGTGCAACAGGAGCAGGAAAAGGAGCCACTGGAGGTGGGGGAGCCAAACAGTACCTCGAAAGCAGCAGGAGCAGCAGAAACAGCCCTGCCAGGAAGCTGTGCACGCTGGCAAGGGCAGGAGTCATTGGCAGGTGCAGGGTGGGAACATGGTGCAGGCTACCCCAAGCAGGAGCAGGTGGGGCTCAGCCCCATGCTGAGTGCCACAGGGGCATCTGCGGGCTGCAGACAATTGGCAGGCTGGATCCAGCCCACAGGCTGCATTTTGTCCACCCTTGGACTAAAATCTACAGTGTGATTAGGACTACACCCCTAAGACTGTGCTTCTGATACTTCTATGTAAGACACTAAAAATCTTATAAAATTTAAAATAAAATTTCAACTAGGTTAAATGCCAAATATTTTGGATTCTGCATATATATAAATTTTAATGGCATAATTTCATCTGGACAATAAACTGCTGGAGCATTTACTACAGTTGACAGTGTAAGTTACTTAAGGCTTTAATGATGTGCAGAACAAAGAGCTTATTTGTAGTAAGAAATTAAAATCTACAGACAGGTTATGGTCCATGAATGAAAATCATGGATCATAACTGAA
This sequence comes from Alligator sinensis, assembly GCF_000455745.1. NCBI lineage: Eukaryota > Metazoa > Chordata > Crocodylia > Alligatoridae > Alligator > Alligator sinensis. The sequence goes on from NW_005841912.1 coordinate 194,147, forward strand.
AGTGTGATGCAAGATACTCTTTTGTGCAAGAACACTGGCAGGTTTCTCTCACAGCTGATATACACAAAGACAACATTAAAAAAATGGAAAGCACCTCACTACTAACTCACCTCTAAAAGGGTCAACAGGAGGGTGATGTTTTCTGACTGTTTAATGAAAACTTCTGTAAACCGACTTCCCAAATCATCAACTTGTTTTTGCGAGCTCTCTTCTGTAACATTCAAATACAACTTGTTACAAGGTAGAATTAATGTAATGTAGTTGTAGAACTTCTCTTGAGAGGTTATAGGAAGCAAGCGCACACACACCCTGTGTAAGGTACAAAGACAACGAAGGCTCAAAAAATCTGTGTCATGTTAAACGCCATGGCTCTGCAGTAGAGAATTAACTGTTTCTATTCCAGAAGTCTCAACTGTAAATGAGGAGCTAGATTACTTTACTTGATAGATTCTTGATTTTCTGCTATTTAAAGACCCAATTCAGCTTCCACTGAAGACAATATTGACCTTACAGGAAAATAAAGATTCACAGGTTGAAATCATCTAAAATATATTTCATTAAATATTTTACCAGAAATTGTTTTGGTCGCATCTGTTCAGACATACCAAATCTCACTTGCAGGACCACATGCTAAAATTGCTAGTAATCTGTTTCAAGTAAAAAAACAACTTTCAGAGCAGAAAGCATCCTCCTTTTCAAATGAAAGAAAAAAAAGCTCTAGTGACTCAGTCTGTATACAGTTAAAGTCAACAATTAAGAGGGTGTCACACATACCATTTCCAAAGGAAAAGCAGATTTATGGTTCACACTTACAGACTTTTAGTTAACAGGTAAAAGCATCTAAACCTGGAAGTACAAGCAGCTTCTTTGCTCTTGTGAAAGGATTGTTTTTTCGTTTCAGTGTTTAAAAACCTCTAAAGAATCAAAAAAGGTAGCAATTTTCAAATGGATTTGTTGCAAGTCGTTTGGATCTAGATTTATGCAAATTCCATAAGTGTAATTCACTTTCATCCTGTTACCCAGCCTTCAAAAAACTTACTCAAGATGCACAAGGAGCTACCTCTTATTTGGAATGTACATGATGCATAGACTAGAAAAATATTAATGATTGAAGAAAAAGTATTCCAACAGTCTAAAAGAAAACATCAACACTATTTTTTGCATCATGCATATTTGCTTATATTGGACAACCCAAAAAGGTAGTCATTACATCAAATACTTAGGGTTAGATATTACTGGATAATTAAGGAATGTTCACTGGAGGAATTTGCCAAGGGATGTCAGTCTATAGGCCGACATGCAGTTTGCCACCACAGCCATGTCCTTTGTTACCCCAATGTGGTCTGCCAAGGATATCCTCCAACCACGCCACACCTGACCACTGCACCTTACATGCACAAAATAAAATATGCCTGTGAGGCCACTCTATAGTCACTCTTAGGATCTGTCTGCGGCATTCCTGAGAAAAGCCAGAGTAACCTTCTCCATATTATTTTCAGATTTGAAGCTTATCAACAGGAATGGGTGCATGAGGTGCACTTGCATGCATCTCATCTAGAGCACAGTCCTGCTGTGATATAGATATAGTCACTCGTATTCAAGGAGATAGAGAGAACCTGATTTAGTTAATTGCACTATCATTCATGAGATAAACTTGTCACTGGCAGGTCACTGGCTCAAATCCAATGCAGTTCAATAGCCACAGAAATTCATCCCTGATGCATGTTTCACTGAGGTCACAAAACAGGCAGTGTGCGTCTCCATCCATTAGGTAGGAGGGGTTACTCTCTCATAAAAATCAATCTGAGAATAAAGCTTCCTCACTAGTTCCATTAGATACAGAAGAGGTGAACATGCATGAGCTAACCCTCTTAAAGTTTGGGCATACCTAAGCACATTGGGGAAGTTCAGAAATAAAAAGAACTACATTCATCAGCTTTACACTACAGTATAGAAAAAATAGGTATTTGAAGACATTTGTATTCATGACAGTTTAGGCAAAAATCTTTGACTTGGCAAGTTCTCAGCATGCTACTGAGAAGACAATCCATGCCAAACACCTTTATCGCACACTACTTTCCTGGTCCACAAACAGCACACCATCCACTATGCCAAAGGTTCTCAACCTTTTGCATCTCATGTCCCACCTACATACAGTCAAAAAATTCTGGTCCCATCAGTAGACCGGGGGGGCGGCGGCAGAAATCCCCCAGAGGTCAGTTGAAGCACAAAGGCAAAACCAGAAGTCCCGCCATGCTTGGCTTCTAACCACTCTACTACTACAGGCCTCAAGTGGCTCCGTGTCTCCTTCCTGCATACTTTTCCCCACAGCTACACTGTCTTCCCTCCACAGAACCTTGTTCTTCATACCATCAAGTTTTCCACCATACAGTTCCTTCTTCCCCATTTTCTTCTATATCTACCCACTATGCCCCATTACATTTTACTTTTCACCGTCAATATATATCACACAACATAATGTGGTGGAACCACAGAGACCACATTTGGGGGTGTCAGTGGGGATGTAGGACACACATTGGAGCATCCTGCACAGTGGAAAGACAGGGAGTCTGTCCATGGAGTCATGTGCTCTAACTTCATTCCTCCAATTCCTGCACCCCCGCCTTTCTTGCCAAGTCCAGCAAAAAGTCCATTTTTCCTCCCACACCAGAATTTCACTCAGTTTCTTGTGCTCTTCTCCCATGCCACTCTCTCTCTCCAACTGTTCCTCTGCTTCCACATGATCTCAGAGCCAGGGCTCTCCTTAAGAAAACAAGCCCGCACTCCATATGTTTCCACAATGATACATGCAGAACATAGCTACTGTATGAGACTGAATGCTCTAGTTCAGTGGTTCCCAAAATAAAATCTGGAAGCCACTGAATGGTTCATGGATTGGACTGCGTATAACAGGAGATTTCGCCCCTGTTACTGGAGACTAAAAGGACAGAGCTGCAAGGCTAGGATCTTCCAGGCCAGAGGGGTGAAGAAATACAACTGGCATCAAGCTGCAAACTCACCCCACCCAGAGATTGCAAGGCTGTAAAAAGGAAATCCTCTGATGGCCTGACTGGACAGGGTCAGGTGACCAGCAGAAGGGAAGGGCCTCAAGACATAAAAGCTGGTCCCAGAGCACCAGGAGGAGAGAAGAAAGGCACATCAGCAGAACCATGATAGACCCTTGGGAGGTATAGGGTAGACAACCCAGCAGCAGATCAGTAAGGTCCCAGGGCACATGGGGAACAGAACCAAAGATGCAGGGATCACAGCAGCAGTAAGCTGAGTAGTTTGTTTCTTTGGTACTTTTTGAACCCAGTGGGGACAAAGTTTATGTTCTGTACTTTATGAGCATGAGTGGAAGGACAGTGTCATTAACGCTTTCTTGATAACAACCAGCAGAACGGACATAGCTATAAAGGGACATATAGAGGCCACTTAGCAGAGCAGTGAGATGCAAGACTCTGTGGTAAGCGAGTGTAAAAAGGGTTGCGAAAGCTCCACACAACCGAGGCCAAGCTCACCAAGGCCAGTGCAGCAAAGGGAGATCAGAACCAGGCCCCACCATGCATTTCCAGATCAGGCCAGGATGCTCCCCCATGCACCCCCAAATCCAGGTCAAGACCACCCCATCTAATTTCGCCCCACCCCTCACCCCCAACACATCTGGATCAGGGCCAGGCTGCTCAACTCCCAATGTGTCTAGATCAGGGCTGATCTATATCTCACCCCCCACCCCCATGGCAAGAATCAGGGCTACCCTGCCCTGCCATACCCTATCCACGCCCCACACATCCAGACCAGGAACAGAAGCTTGCATCCAGATCAGGGCCACTCCATCCCATTCCCCATGCATCCAGATTGGGGCCACTCCATCATACCCCTCCACCCCAGACGGACAGACAGAGGTCAAGCTGTGTAAATCCCCACAACCAGATCCAGCCTGCGGAAGGACCTGGCACTGCTCATCTGACCCACAAGATGAAAAGGTTGTACACCAATGATGTAGTACAGAGGTGGGCAATTTCCACAGGCCACAGACCCAGAGCCCATGTACCCTGTGGCTCCTCCCTGTCACATGGCACTTGGTCTTCCACCAAAACTCTAGAGTTTTAATGCTGAAGTCCGTGCTGAATACATGCAATTGCTTTTATCAATGTGCCAAGAGTTCTACTTACTGTTTAAGCTTGGTTCCTATTTACTATGTCCTGAACTATTATATATAAAAGGCCAAATAAAATACAAGCTAACAAAAATACCATATGGTAGTTCATGGTAGAAAAAAAATACAAAAAATAAAAATCAAACAGAAAAGGTAAAATGGAAATAAAAAGCTTAAGAGGAAACAGCAGAAAATACAATGAAGGATATCTTGGGAGTTCACATACTACCAAATTATGTTGTTATAGGTGCTATAGCCTGTTTAGTGAAGTTTTAAACTGCATGCAAGTAAGGAATTAAAGGAATTCCTGTTTACAAATGTTAGCTTTAGATGTTTCAATAATCAATAAAGCTGATCAATCCACCAGTTAGTCTAAGTTAGTTTGCCCCTTAGGGTGGAACTGCCCTATTACACCTTGTATATCAATAAGGCCATATTCTTAACATGCATTACTGAAAAAGGACACTGCAAAAAGCCAGAAGGCTTGAAGCATGACTATGACTTCTGTACTCAAAAAGTTATTAATTACTTTGATGCTTTTCCACAATGCAACTCTGTGCATGTCCACTTGTTTATTTGGATACTGCTGCTCAACACTACCATATCACAGAGCAATTAACCGAGAATTATTTAAGGCAGGGGTTTTCAACCTTTTTGGATCAGTGTACCCCTGGCGGCTGGACACTGACTGTGGGGCGGAGGGGTGCGTGCGGCCGAATGCAGAACAGCGGCAGCTGCCATGTGCAGGCTTCCCCCATCCCCCAAGTCTGACTGGGTGGGCAGCGCCTGCACGGCACCCCTGCCCGTGCATACCCCCTAGGGCCTTCTCAAGTACCCGGGGGGGTACACACACCCCCAGTTGACAACCCCTAACTTAAGGTATAAGAGTGCCAGTAAGCTTTCTAAGCATCCACAGGCTGTCTCACATACCCACAACCTGACCAATATGTATGTAATGGAGAAATATGCATTTCAAGTAATAAAACAAATTTGGGAAACTGAATTTTAAATATAAAGAAGAGATTATGAAAAATCTTCAGTAAAGTAATATAGAAACCTTGACAGTGTCCTTTTTAACAGCCAAGAGATACAGTAGGTAGTAATTTACAATTAGCAACTATGACTAAATGAGCTCCATGCAAACAAATTCAGGATTTTTACCTTCAGAATCATCTGCAAAGATAGCCAAAAAAAAAGGAGAGAGAGAAAGAAAGAAGAGAAAGGTTCACAAATAAATCAGTTTTCCACATAGCAGTGTACAACAGCACAGCTAGTAATAAAGTTAAGGCCTAGATTTCAAGAGGCAGCCATGTTCAAATTCTCCCACAACTATTCTTTCATTACTTGAGTCAACGGTCTTCAACTTTGATGCTTCTCATCAGATGTACACACTCACTAAATCCCTAACAGTCTTTTCCAACTAACATTCTTGCACTCAAACATCCTCCTTTGGGCAGTGGTCTTGATAAAATAGTCCCCTACTTGCTCTAGCAAAACCATGGGCTAAGTCTCAACATCAGTATTTAACATGTATGCCTACTATCATCCATAAAGGTGGCTCTGAAGAAAGACTACAACATGAAGGCTGTTAAACTGGCAGCCTGCATGTGGCCCACAAGGCATTAATTTGCAGCCCACAGGCTCTCACCTAGCTGCTGCTCAAGCCAGGGTCTCTGGGCTCCCCATCCTTCCTCAGCTTCCACCTCTCCTGCCCTTACCCAGGAGAGGAATGTTGGGGCAGAGAGAGAAGGGGTATGTCCCCCCACCCCTGCATTTAGCCCACAGAGTACGTAACTCCTGGCCACTTAGAAGCTGGACAGCCCAACTTTACATTTTGGTGAGAACAAGGATAGAAAGGAAGGATTGGTCAAAAGATTCATAATGCACGTTCAGCGTTTCAGCCAGCAACTCTCTCCTGTTCAGCAACCTACAATATGGGATAATGATTTTTAGGAGAAGTGATGCAGATTTCATTTACATTTCTGCCAGTATCTCGACAGTATATCACGCTATAGATGCTAGTCAACCAACAGCTACTTTCCATCAAGACTTGTATTACGCATTAGCCATTTAAGCAACTTTTCTGAATATACATCTTTGAGCAAGGGTTTAGGTTGTAGCCGTGTTGGTCTAAGGACATAGGCAGACAAGGTTCCTTGGGTGAATTTGATATCTTTTATTAGACCAACCCAAATGGTTGGAGAATAGTTATTAAGCAAGCTATCGGGTTCAACAACCCTTCGTCAGGCTCAGGAAGCTGCAGCAGTTGGTGTGCTCTTCCTGGATGGAATGAAAAGTAAACAAGCCATCTTTGAGCAAGGAATTTATCCACATCTAATGCATCCAAATGGAAATGGCAACATTAACCAGCTTTTCAAAACACAAAATCCGTGGCAGGATAGAATCAGTGGTATCAACAGTAAAAGACTAAAAAGCAAGGTCTAAGTGCTGTTAAGTTACCTGTAAAGTTGGCAGGACTGGTATGGTGAGATTAAGAACACATGGATATTTAAATATATTATGTTTATTTGGAAAACGCCTTTATACTTAAGTTTCTCATTTTCCTAAATTCTTCTTCCAAGGCATTATTTGTATGACCATCAGATAGATCTGCCCTCTCTACTCCCCTCTAATATCTTAATTCTATTTCACTTGAGGGCCCTTACTTTAACCTTTTCTCTCCATGTCTTTGCCTAATAAGTGAAAACAAAACAAATCTCACTTGACTGAATAGCTGTTGTACACATCTTGAGCAATGAGTCTTACCTAGCCTATTACTGGATAATTGTAAAAACCCAAGTTTCCAGTACATAGTATTTAATGCAGAGTGTCCATTACCACCAAAATCGCTTATAATAATTCACAGCAGGTTCTCTTTACACCTTTAATGTTTATGGTAAGCAAGTAAAGGATCATTTTTAGAACTATCTGCTTTAAATTCATATTTTAAATATTGCCCATTTTAGCTACACATGAAGAAAAAGTCTTCAAAGGCCCATGATTGCCCAAAAGCCCCATGTGAGAATATCACTTGACATGCATGAATTTAACAACTGGGAACCCTCATCATGATGCCTAATCCTCTTATTACCAACCATTTGTTCCAATTCTTGTCATATAAATTGTGAGAAAAACTGAGCAGCTTAAAAATCTCGTTTCATAACCAAATTTATTAAAATATTTAGTCAATTATGAAAGCAAATGGGGCAAAAAGGGAGAGGTTTTTTTGTTTTGTTTTTTGTTTTGTTTTGTTTTGTTTTTTAAGTGAAGACTATAGCACTGGTGACAAACAGTATTTTCATACTTGCAAAGCAACCTTTATTTTTTTTGTTTGTTTGTTTAAGGGGCCAATGTCTTAAGCAATAGTTACTGGTTAAGTGATCAAAAAGGCTACCGTGAAATAAAGGACATGTTCTTACAGTTTGCCATAAATAGCATATAGCGATTAATCTACAAGGTCAGCTTTTTGACTGTCAGAACTTTTCCTTGAAGATTTTATTTCAGTAAAAAAAGACCTCTTTTTAACCTAAAAAATTGTTCACAAGTACTTCAAGAAATGGATTGAAGGAGCTAATATTACTTTAATGTCAGTTATACTCAAGATACCATGCATTAACATAACTATTATCATCAAGTAAATGCAGAAAAGTTGCTCCAGCAAGCTTACCTTGTTCTTCCTCTTCTAGGTCATTTGATATTACGTTGTAGAGGGTGTCCAAAGCATAGCCAATTATTTCTGAATCTGAACTGTAAATAAAAGTACCACTTTAGTAACTTAGTTATGGTTTTTTCCTTACATTCCTTAGAACCACATTTGCAGTGACAAATGTCATATGTTAAAAGGTCAGATGTAATGAATGGTTTTGTTTTTCATGATGTAATAAAAAAAATCTGAAAATATCCAGTTACCAAATAAGTCAAAATATTTTGCCTACTTTTGTTCCCCAAAATGAAGCTAAAAGTCCATACCAAAATGCTCAAGGATACTTCCAGATGTCTTTTTTTTCATGGCTCATTTCAGCTACCCAGAATTTTTCCAATAACTGTATGTTAAGGTCAAATTGATCACTTCAAAGCATAATTTATTTGGCTCTTTTCATGTTCACTGTGGTAATGATACTGGCTAGATCTTTGATGCAGGTATACTGATCTTGAGTCATGTCTCTTTAAATAAACTGCCATCAGCATATGAATTAATAAAAACATTACTTAAGAAATCAAAGTATTTCAAAGAGAATGCAGGACATTTAAAATCCCAAGATTTATAATTTTGTACTTCATGACATAAACAAGAATTTATTTATTTAGGTTTTAAAAACAGACTACTTTCCAAGGTTGCAGAAGCTCCAACAGTAATGGTAAAAAAATTTCCTCAGGAAGACTGGTTTCAGGCCATTTAGGGCTTTCTAATTCATAGCATTACCTTGAATTCCCTCCAGAGACCAAGGGACAGTCAGTGTAGATCCCCATATGCTGGTGTCACATGCTCCCAGCAAGATGCCCTTCTCAATGAGCCAGACCATGCATTCTGTACCAGCTGCAGTCCTGAAATGATTTTAGGATGTAGCTCCCTATATAACACATCACCCAAGCAACTAGTGGTCAATGTACTTCATCAAAAAACTAGAGATGCACCGATATATTTTTCTATATAGTATCAGCACAGATAAAAGGAAAATTGATATTATCGGTAATCGGACTTTTTTGGCCGATGTGTCCAATGTTGCCAGTAAAAGCTGCACGTATGTGCACAGCCACAGCATGCACACGGCCAGCCTGGCAGCTTGGAAAGCAGTGTCTAGATGGTAAGCCTGTTGAAGGGAAGGAACAGAGGGGAGTGAAGAGGTGTGTGGGGGGACAGATTGAGGCTCCCATGGTGAGGGAGGGAGTGGAGCTGGGGCTGCCTGGCCAGGATGGGGTGTGGGCCAGAGCAGTGAGCAGCTCATCCAGGGAGGGAGTTGGAGGGGGGGCTCCCACTGCAGCACACACCACCAGGGGAGGCACAGGGGGGGCACATGTTCCCCAAATCTGTGCGCAGGGCAAGGGCGGACTGCAGCCAGAGTATGCACCAGACTCTTCCAGGCAGGGGAGCTGGACTAGTGCTGTGCTTGGGGCAGGCAGCGGCAGCACTGAGAGCAGGGCTACGGGGTGGGGGAAGAGGGCTAGTCACCCCAGAATTCACCGTAGCCCCTCCAAGCCCCTCCTCCCAGTGTGCCACTGCCTGCCTTGAGTGCAGCACCAGCTCAGGCTCACCACTGAGAAGAGACCAGCACTGTCCCTGGCCCCAGCCTGCAGCAGGCAGCCCACCCTTGCCCCGTGCACAGATCCAAAGGGTACATGCCCCCCCTGCCTCCCTCGGGGGTGCGTACAGCAGCAGGAGCTGCCCCTTCCCCCCACACCCCTCAAGACCATCCACTCACAGCTCCATTCCATGCCCCACCCCAGCTGGGCAACACCTGCCCCTGCCTCAGCCCCACTCCTTCCTTCACCACGTGGGCCTCAATCTGCCCCCCACATTCCTCTCCCCACCCCGCCAACAGACTTACAAGTCAATGCTGCTCTCCAAGCCGCCAGGCTACATATTGGCAATTGGATCAGTGTCAGCCAATATGGCTCGTTACCAATGGCTGATTATTATCGGCCCAAAAAATCTTTATCAGTGCACCCCTACAAAAAACAAACAAAAATGAAGAAAACCTGGAATCTCCCCTTTCATTGCTCCTCCAACCCACTGCTTTGATATTGTCTGGGTTATGTATCAGTGTGTATGTATCACACACAATCAGTGTGCTCTCCTCCATACCCTAATACCCAGCAGACACTGGCTGAGGCAGCAAAATGCACCCAGGTGGGAGTACACAAATGCAAAGTTGGGTGCCATCAACATACTGGGAGACCACATCACTGTACTAATTCATGAACTCTCTTAAAATTCCCGTATCCATTTCAACAAGAATGGAATGGCAATGGAATGGTATCCACATGTCAGAGCTCTTCGGGAGAAGCAACTGTTCACAGCTACTCTGAGATTTCAGGGAGAATGAATAAAGCTGCCAATAAGCAACCTCATCCACACACAAGACGTTCTACCAGAGAGAACCAAATGGTGCCCAAACCAGACCCTCAGCAGGCATCACTAACTGAAATGTCAGCAAACAGACCAGACCCCTGCTCTCTAAAGATCTTATTCTGACACTAGCAAATTGCCTGTCGAAAATGATGGATGAATTTCAAATAACAAAAACAAACAGAGGGCAAGGGCAAGCGAGATTCACCCCTCACAACAGCCACCCGCACCCCCGGGGCTTCCTTCATTCCACCCCCAGGCGCATCCTTACCTGCTCGGGGCTCAGAACGAGGCCACCGCTGCTTGCCCCCGCCTCACGCCTCTGCCTGGCTCCCGCTTTTCCTCAGCTGGCCCCTCCCTCTGCCCTCCCTGCCAGGCTCCTGGCACCCTCCCAGAAGAGCTCAGTAGAAACATCCCTGGCCCCTGACTTTTTTCCCCAGTTCTGGAAGTTGGGATCATCCTGACACGGTCACTAAACAAATGCTAAGGTTTAGCAAAGAAATCTCTCTGAAGACAAATGTTCTCTCTCTCAGTTTTCAAGCTATTTGCATTTAAAGAACATTATGGACAGACAGGCAGATGAACTAAGCCCTATATATATAAAATAATGGAAAGAGAAAACCCATTCCTACTCTGACCAATCCAGTCCACAGAACACTAAGCAATTTCCAGATCAACTACTGAGTCCAGATTGCCAGACCACCACCAAAAAAACACATCTGTTATCTAAAGATTATGAAGATGCTACCCCTTAAACAGCTTTAGACTTCTAATGGTCCTTATGCCAGAAGCAAATAAGCCTTGGCACAAGACCTCTTACAATGGCACTCTACCTATCCTTAGTTACTGCTTTTTGGCAAGTCATCCCCAAACCAGAGTAACAACATGGGAAGCAGACTGGTAAAAAGGGTGCGCCTAGGAACAGCTTCTGCCTTCATCAGCAGTGGAGAAGAAAAGAGTGGAGTGACTTCTTACTAAACCATCAAGAAAGCAATCTGTCAAAACAAGATTCCTCAGCTCTCTGCAACCTTTCCAATTCAGTCTGCATCCAAGGGCATGCCAACATAAGAGACAAACACCCACATAAAAGGACAATAAGTAGCAGTTGGTTCATAACAGATGTTTTAAGAGCCAACTAATCTACAATCCTAATCCAAAAAGAAAATCAGACTCATCTGTCTGAACTGAGTCAACTACATGATTAACTCTGCACTGTCATGGTTGCACGGAAATTCTGAGCTGCCTAAAAAGATGCATCATCATCTTCACATGGACTGAAGTCAAATCAAGCCATGTCTATGCCCAGTACCACTATGGAAAGGAACATATAAAACTGACAAACTGATTTGACAGTGCAGGAAGCCAAGTGGTACATTAAAATTAGCCTCCTGTAAATTCCATCCAAGAACTTACATACTAAATGGAGTATCAATGAAAGCTAACAGACTCCACAGCTAGTTCCAGTTAAATTTACTTTTTTGTTTTAGATTCCTGAATGACAATTCTCCCAGAACTGTCAGATTCACATTGCATGCAAATCTGACTTCTTGCAAACAATATCACACACTTCAGAAATACTTGCAATGTTTCATAGCTGTAGGGTCGGAAGGGACCTAACTAAATCATCAAGTCCGACCCCCTTCCCTGGGCAGGAGTGAATACTGGGCTCATATGACCTCAGTTTGGTAATTATCAAGCCTCCTCTTAAAGACCCGCAAGGTAGGAGCCAGCACCATTTCCCTTGGAAGTTGGTTCCAGATCCTAGCCGCCCTGACTGTGAAGCAGTGCCTTCTAACGTCCAGCCTGAACCTACAACTTATGGCCGTTATTCCTTGTTACTCCGGGAGGTGCTCAGGAGAACAGGGTTTCTCCCATTCCCCGCTGGTCCCCCTGGTAAGTTTATCGATGGCCACCAGGTCCCCTCTCAGCCTTCTCTTGTAAAGGCTGAACAGGTTCAGGTCCCTTAGCCTCTTCTCATAAGGTCTGCCCTGCTGTACCCAGATCATACAAGTGACCCTCCTCTGGACCCTCTCAATGCTGTCCACATCCCTCCTGAAGTGCGGTGCCCAGAACTGGACGCAGTACTCCAACTGCGGCCTGATCAATGTCGCATAGAGGGGGAGGATCACCTCCTTGCCCTTGCTCGTGATGCGTCTGTGGATGCATGGCAAGGTGTGGTTGGCCTTGCTGACTGTGTCCTCGCACTGGCGGCTCATGTTCATTTTGGAATCGATAATGACTCCAAGATCCCTTTCTGTCACTGTGCTTATGAAAAGGGAGTTCCCCAGCCTATAGGTATGCGGCTAGTTCAATGCTAAATAAAAGGTTGTTTTCCCAGAGTCAGACTAACCTAAAGGTGAAGCAACAATTGAAATATTGTTGATGTGCTTGACCAATTAAGCACATTTCTAATCATCTGAATTATATAGATTTTGTACTGCACATTGTTGCTACCTTCATTCTCTTAATCATGGCAGAATCAAAAACAGTATTATACTAAAAATTCTGCAATTTAATTTTTCACCCAAGATGACAATACAATTCCAGATGTGAACAACAGATAAAAGATGATTAACATACAACACTGAGTCAATTTCAGATGATTTCTTTCACTACTGCAGGAACTACAAAACATCCAAATAAAGTCTTGTGATTTTATTTCTCCCTTAGTCACAAGACAATTAGGTACCCACTCTAATGGGTTTAGGAAAAGGCTGAAGCAACCTATTGCTTTTTTTCTTTGGCTGCATGTTGATTTATGTCCATCTGGTGTTAAGGAATATATTTTTGTTAAATATTCTTGTACATACTGCAAGTTACTAATAAGTAATAAAATGTTACTCTTCTGCAGTTGCTTATGAATTCCAATTCCAAGAGATATGGCACTACAGCAGCACAAGAAGGCTCTCATGTGCTAGTTCATTAAAATAATTCTAGGAAAGAGATTATTCATTTAAGTAAGAATTCAAGCTACATGCATTTTTAATTGCTACTAGTCTCCAATTCCCAGGTCTATGTCTAGACATTTACTTTGTAAACCTGCACCCTTTCTTCTCCAGCCCAGGGTATCCCTAATTTTTTCCAAACCAGCTTCATTGCCTCTTTTGAATTCCCTTCCAAGGGCTAGCCAATCTTTAAAGCACTGATCCAAGACTTTAAGAAAACCAGCAAATTACTTTCCTCCTTCACTCTACCCAAGGCAAGAAACAGACCTGCCCCACAAATATTACTGTGGTCTCATGCTGGTCCTTCTTGGGGTAAATAACAGAGGTAGAGGTTACTATAAAAGCAAAAGTCCAACACTATAGCAAATAGATGGGGCATGACAAGTTGTCATCCTTCAGAAATCAGAATCACTTCATCACTTCAACTTCTGAAAACTTAAGCCATGAAGCAAAGTCACCTTTGGGTATTCAGCAGCTGCCTGTCTCCACTTTGATTCAGAACACCTCATTCAGGACACTGGCCTGGCCCCATTCATACTATGCCCTATTTTTCTTGGTCCTACTTTGAGAAGATGCTTTCCACCACTGCTCCTTTGCTTCACTCAGGAATCCAAGGTGAATAACCCTGCAATCACTTCAGCTCCCAGTCGTGTGAGAGAATGTACTATAACCCCTCGCCTCACCCTAAGTAGAAGAAAAGCACACTACACTGACATCAGAGGCTATGTGCACATGTTCATTTGTAGCACTACATACTGCCTCAGCACTTTGGAGCACTACAAAAAATAGTGCACTACTGGAGTGTGCGCACATTCAGAGCCCCCTCGCTGAAACACTACAAAGCCCCAAAAAGGCGCACACACCAGCCAATGGCCAATAGTACATTGCTCCTTTTCTCCCCTCCCAGTCCCCAGGGGAGCCTATTAGTGAGCCTGACAAGCTCAGCAGATCACCTGTTGCTGTCATGGCAACAGCTGATCAGCCCATCTCAAAGCTGCAGCCACAACAGCTGATCAAAGTCTGCTTCTTTCAATCAGCTGTTGCTGATTCCTCAGAAAAGCAGGGTAGTAGTGGCTCTGACAGCTGCAGCTCTACAAACTATTAGGGAACCAGTCACTCTCTCCGTCCTCCTCAGAGGGGAGAGGGAAGCACTGCAAAATGCTGAAGGTTTGAGAGACCTCCTTGTAGCACTACATTTAAGTGTCAACATGTTACCCGTGGCACTTCAAAAGGCAGCCCTACACAGATCTTGTCTGACACAGGAACACCTTTGTGGCAGATCCACCCCCAACTCCATCATTGCAAATATATAAAAGTAATATGTGCACATAGCCAGATAAGTACATGACTCTGCAAAGAGGGTAATAAATGAAGTTTATTTTCTACCTATGGGGACTTTTTACCATCTTTAATTTTCCCTGAGCCTGAGAAAGGGTGCGTGTGCCCAAAAGCTTGCAGAAAAAGATAATTTTGCAATTTCTTACTTGGTCTAATAAAAGGTATCAACTCTGAACCAAGAGTTCTAGAGTTTTACATTTGTTTTTGTCTCAGACCAACATGGCTACCAAATACATCCCAGAACCTGGAAAGAAGAAAGTATTACCCACAAGGTGGTCAAGATGCAAAAAACAATCAACTGAAGAGGCAGCTGGGGAAACGGAATTTCTTCTTTTATTTGAAGCTTTTTCTTTCCAATCTAAGTGAATGATTTTTGCCTTAATGGCAACCATTTCAACATAAGCATAACACAGTTGTTAGATTACTCAAGCCATTCAATGTTTATATTTACACTGTTAAATGCAATAGAAATATTTTTACCAATCTATCTAATATTGTCAGATTAATTTCAACTTTAAAGTCAATCCATAAACTAGTATTTTGTCCCAGTAGGTTTTTTTTTTAAGCACTATCATTTTGTCTATTAGTGTCATGAATAGCATTTAGGAGTCGAATGCAACTCATTTCATATACCTTCCTCCTCCCCCTCCCTGTGTTGCCATTACTTTAGGACTATTTTAACTGACCCTCCCCCGTGTAGCATTTTTGTTCTTACTGATAACTTTAGGATTCTAGTCAGCTACAGACCTGGAATTTTATTTATTTTTTTTTTAAATACTCTTCACAGCAGGGAGAGGTGAAAGAAGAGGAAGTAGTTTGAGGAAAATAGCCACTGAGTTCATTCTTACAGGTTAGAATATGCTTACCGGTCTGTCTGGAGAACTTGGATAAGATGATCCATAGCCTGGCTCCCCACTTCCAGGCGATATTTCTGCCCAGAAAATAATTAAAAATGAAGTAAGGAGGTTAGCCCAACAAACTAAGATACCACTTTCTAAACAAACGTGCCACAGAAAACACAGTGCCACAGAGAACACTGTATACTGTACAGGACTATAGGAAATTATTAGGGGCGCACCAATAGAGATTTTTGAGGCCGACACTCGATAGCTGATTTTTAAGAAGCGCAAATTGGCCAATACCGATCCGATTTCTGATATGCAGCTCTTCAGCTTGAAAAGCTGCGTCCAGCTGGTAGGTCTGGTGTGGTGGAAGGGGAGGAAAGGGTTGTGTGGGGGAGGGGGAGGTGGCGGAGGGACAAGGGGGGGGGGGGGGCAGATCAAGGCCCCTGCAGTGAGGAAGGGAATGGGACTGGGGCAGGCACTGACCAGCTGGGGCAGGGTGGGGAGGGGCACAGGACAGAGCTGCAAGCAGCTCATCCGGGGGGGCTGTGGCGTGTGCCTCCTGGATCTGTGTGGCGCAGGGCAGACTGCAGCTGCGGGCCGGGTCCAAGGGACAGTTTGTCGGGAGGCTGCGGAAAGGGATGCTCCTGCTGCTGTGCATGGCTCATCTGGTGCTTGTCTGGCAGTTCCCGCCACTCATGCAGGACAGCATGGAGGGGGAGCATGTGTCCCCAGATCTGCCCAGCCAGGAAAAGCCTGGCCCCAGCCCACCCATCCCAGATCTGAGGGCACATGCCCCTGCCCCATGCCCTCCCAGACGAGCAGCGGGAGTCCGCCCCCCATCCTTCCCACACCCCAATGAGCCACACCTCCGTCCCACACCTGCCCCGGCTAGGCAGTCCTTGCCCCAGCCCCACACACCCCCTCGCCGCGGGGTCCTTGATCTGCACCCCCATGCTCCTTCCACCTCCCCTTCCACCACATCAGACTTACGCGCTGCAGGCTCTGTTCCTCACTGCCTATGTGCTGTGCTATGGCTGCATGCGCACACACGGGCATTTATCAGACAAGTTATCAGCTGCATCAGGCCAATTTCTGATGCAGAAAATTTTGTTTACGTTGGTGCTGATCTGGTATCAGACCGATGTATCGGTGCACCTCTAGAAGTTATGCACATACCTTTGATAATGATTTAAGGGCACGAACAGCATCCCTTCGATCATCCAGTAAAGTAGAAGAAGCTACTCTGTCACAGAGTTTCTGAATCTGTAATAGGAAAGACGGTGTATTAGGTGACAATCAAAGCCACTTAAGACACCCATGCTAACAGTCAAGTAGCCATTTAAATCATACAAGCACTTGTACTAGCTCCCACTAGCCTCAATATGGAAGGTACCACTTAGGCCATATTAAGTGTACCAGCAAGATCATGCAGACAATATTTGCTCAGATGTTCACACCTCCTTACACCTCATCACAGGACAAGTGCCTCACAACACTGGCAGACTCAATCATTCATTTTATAGCAGTGATGAAACTGACTGCTCCTACTCATTATCAAGAATACTACTGACAGCTATCAGTCACCTTTATGGCTGCTAATCTCAGAACTTTATTCCTTCCAGTGCTTTATGCTACAGCAGTCTGTGGTATGTGTACCACCAGAGGTACACAGACCACCTATCAGTGGTATGAGGCCGCAGCATGCAGGAGTGCTCAGGGCAAGCGTCTAACAGGCACAGCTTCAGCCAGCATTACACATCGCAACAAGGGGTGCAGCCTCTGCCAGGCCATCTATTGCCAGCACTCCCTGTGCACATACGCAGCTGTCGCATTCACCAGGCAAAGGTGGGAAGCCCCAGGCACCTTCTCATGGAGGGCATGAAAAGCAGCCGGCCCCAGCAAACATGGGGAGTGCCAGTGATACAGACTGCCTGGTGGAGGACGCACCCCTCATTGGCTGGAGCTGCACCCCACTGGGTACCCTGAGCACCCCCACCTGCTGCTGCACCATGTGAGGGAATGGGGGGGTCCCCACACCCCTCACAACTGACAAACCCACACCCTGCCACCGCATATACACAAGACCCCAACATACCCTATGCTCTCTCCCACACAGCCACAGCTCCTCACAATCCCTACCATACACCCACACCCCCTCACATACCACCTGGTGGTACTTAAGGTTGTATCATTTTAAATTGGTGGTGCACAACCTGTCAGAGCTTGGGAACCACTGTGCTACAGCCATAAGGCTAACACTGTTACGGAGCTGTGACAGTAGTTTATATGGGCAGCCAGTTTCATAGGTCTACCATGCACATTAGGAAAAGAGCTGTTTGTTAAGCCCACTGCAATAGGCCTGGACTATAAGAGAAACTGCTATAAAGTTATTGCATGCAGCTTAAATTTAATAATGGGATAAGAAATAATTATTACTCTGTTTAGAAGATTATGCATTAGAGAATGGCATGCTTAGCTGCCTGGACACTGCAACTGCCCTGACAGGAATTCTAATCTTACAAAAGCCATAGTCCGTCTGTCTATCCATAATGCTTTATTCACACACTCATTGGCAGACAGAAACAACCAATCAGAGTGCAAATGCAGCGTTCAGCCAGTAGGTGGTGGCGTGCCACCATGACGGTAGGGACACGGGGACGGAGCTGGGGTGCAGGGCCAGATGCTGGACTCTGTCCCCGCCAGCTCCCCAGGTTGGGGTGGGGGAAGCAGCCCTGAGACGGCAGGGGTGAGGGAGTGATCCTGGCTCCGGGCCTCTATCCCCACTCCTCCACACCGGCAGGCAACCGAGTGGATGGGCACCAGCGACCCTGCAGGCGGCAGCAATGGAGAGGTCGGAGGGGAGGCAGGGCCAGCAGCGCTCCCCCTGCTCTCTTCAGGCCACGAAAATGGAGGGGAGAGGGCAGGAAGGGGCAATGCCAGTACTGCTTGCCATTGCCCCCCAGTATTGCAGATGGCAGCAAGAGTGGACAGGGGCAGCGGCCCAACCCCGGCCCCGAAGCAGCCAGAGGGGAGAGGGGAGCGAGCCCGGCCCCAAAGGTGGGGGAGCAGACCTGGATGCAGGCCACTGTCTCAGGCTGCCCCCCATAATTTTTGACAAGCAATTGGCTAGTAGAATATAATGATACAGACACAGAAATACAAAATGAAACAAGAATGGACTCAAAATTTACTAAGGCCTGAAAATGGAACAAAAGAGATTTCTATTATGCAGGATATTTTATCTGAAGCATTCAAGCCCTCACCATTTTGACAGGTTGCTAGCCAGCCCATATACTAATCTGACTAAGAATCAGATACACCTCAAAGAGCTGGAGCGACTGCTAATACTGACTTACTTCCATGCAGTCCCATTTTTTTTCCTGTGCCTGCTTGAGGGAATACTGATTGAGTCACTCCATTGTAACTACCACCTTTCCAGCTGATGGGTGATATTCTGACAACAAAAGAACTGATTATGCTTATACTCAGATGAAACAAATCAGATCATTCAAGGGTCTGTGCAACAGTTACCTTTTAATTCAGAAAGTTTTCTACTATTAGTTTTCCAGGGTTCCTTCACTATACAGAAATTCAAACCTAACCTAGGCTGGAGGGCCACAATGACTGGACAACATGTCAAGTGCCAGCATCCAAACATTTAGAAGCATGACAGCCGACAGCCTGAGAAAGTAAGGATTTGTACCTCCCCACACTACCATCTTTTTTTTTTTTTTTTTTTTTTTTTTTTTTTTTTTTAACTCCAACTGCTTTAAAATCTTGGGTTTGTGTTCATACTGGAACAAACCCAATGCTATCAGTCCCTATTCCAGGGTCTGCAATTATTTTGGGCAGAGGGCCGCTAACCCAGTTTTGGCAGGCTGTGGAGGGCCGCATGGGTAGCCCCACCCCTTGACAGGTGCCCCACCCCCTGGTCACCATCTTGGGACCAATGTCCCAGGGCCAGCACTGGTGGAGCCCGCCCCATGGCCAGTGCCGCATGCTGCAGCCACTCGTAGCCCGCATGAGGCTGCCTGTGCCTGCTCCGGACAGCCCTACGTGGGCTGCAAACGGCTGCAGCAGGGAGCGCCAGCCATGGCGCACGCAAGGGGCTGCTGTTCCCCAGGCCACTTTTCCCTGGGCTCCTTCTCTGCCCTTCCCCCACCCCTTACCTGAGCTTCTAGCATGGGGCAGCCATGTGGTTCCAGCCAGAAGCCCCTAATGAGGCTTCCAGCTGTGGGTGGCAAGGCCAGGCAGGCCCTGCTGTTGTGGGAGCCTGCTGGGCTTCCCCTGAGTCCTACTGCCCTTGGTTCCTGCCATTTTTGACAGGAACCAACAGCAGATTAATATTACTTTTCTAAATTTTTTAGGGGTCCCGCGAGCCAGATAGAATGGCCTCATGGGCCAGATCTGGCCCACGGGCCGTACTTTGCCCACCCCTGCCCTATTTCCCATCCACATTTATGGCCTCAAGCATCTCTAATTTTGCAGATGAACTTACTGGAAGATTGGAATTGACATACTCAGTATCTCAAGATCAGTGATTCTCAACTAGGGTGCTGCTATCTATGTTAACACGATTCACAAAATAAAGCTAGAGATTTCCAATAGGCATCGACAGTGTTAAAAGCATTTTGACCTGTTGTGGTCTTTCTGAGTTCTTTGCAACAGAAGAATTGCTCTATTAATTTTCTGTAGTCAAAAAAAATCCAAGGTTTGGGGGAGCTGTTTGAATTACAGGTGTGCTGAAAAAAAGTAAAGTCTTACAATGGAACTATTCTCTCCCAGAACAAAGTTTTCCATGCAAAAATGACTTTTCCCTGTGTAAACATTTTTGACAAAGATAAAAGGTCACCTTTGCCCCAACACAAATATTTCATACTTCAGCTGTTTTATCCCTTCCTATTCTGGACTCAATCTCCAGTTCATTTTAAAATAATGGTAACCCCCGACCACTGTACCATCTTCACACCAAATCCGGTTTCAAGTGTCAAAATGCACCTATTCTTTAAACTGTGGTGTTGCAATTCCATTTCTTCCGAGACAGAAAGGCAAACACATGATAGTTAACAAATCTTTAAAAAGCAAGTACTTACTTAAGGCTTTGCATCTCAAAAACTGCTTTTTAAAACTATCTGAGAAAGCTGTACTACCAGGAATTTTAGCTTTCCTTTACTGCTGAAGTTAAAAGAAAGCTGGAAACGAGTTACAGCCTTAAATCTGGAGGTGTCATCTACTCAATGGAAATGACAACTTTAAAACCAGCATTAATTAAAATCAGTCTTCCCCCCCAAAAAAGGGTGTTAATTCAACTTTTAAAATAACGACCAATTTAAAGCACTGTCAGTTTAGGATTAAAGTTTACAATAAAATATTATAGCTGAATTTGATATAATTTATTTTAAAACATTTAGCATATGATGAAAACATGGCACAAGTCACATCGGATAAGACCTTGTATTGTTTTCAATCTCATAACAGACTGAATGCTAGTATTTACATCTTCCCAAATGTTAGATGCTTTCAATTTCTGTTCTACAAGAAAGATTCTTCCTAGATTACGTTTAGTTTCACTTTTGCCTTCTGCTTAACCTTATCCAGAATTTTTCAGTGTAGCTGTTAAACTGCCAAAGGAAAAACTAACAACTCTTAGTTGTCTTATTTAGCTAATAAAATAATTTAAAGAAGCTCTACCAATGTATTTATTTCAACTTTTATTAATTATATGCACCATGACACAAATGAGTAAGAGTCTAGTTATTTTATTCAGTAAAACACAGATCAGTCACCATTTTCTAACAAAGGACAAAATGCATGTTCCTAGTATAAACTGAACTATATAACTGCTTAAATACAGGGGGTATAGCTATAGTGTACCCTGATTAGTAAACTACCATGACAGTTAGCACAAGTACCATAATGGACAGCATATTAGTGAAGTCAACATGTCTTAACTGCGATATACCAACCCATATGAATCAAGCTCTCCTTAGGAAAATAGCTAAAAAGTAGAACTAGAACAGAATTAAGACAGTGATCTAAGTCAGTGGTTGTCAACCTGGGGTACACTACCCGTAGGGGTACTTAAAAGGGTCACAGGGAGTACACAGAATTCCGTGCATGCGCATGCAGCCGTAGCGCAGCACGCGGGCAGCCAGGAGCACAGCCTGGCCATATGGAGAGCAGTCACATCTGGCTGGGCAGGGCAGTGCCTGCCCCTGCTCCAGCCCTACTCCCTCCCTCACCGCAGGGGCCAATGGGAGCATGTAGTGAGAGAGCTGCCCCCTCCCCACCCTGCAGGTCTCATTCCTTCATTCCTGTGCCCCACCCACATCGCTGGGGCCTTTATCTGCCCCCACCATGCAGATCTCATAGCGCGCACACCCCCATGCCTTCCCGGGGCAGGAGCCACGCCCCCCTCCCCATGTCCCCTGGATGAGCTGTTTACATCTCCATCCCGTGCCCCGCCCCCACCCTGGCTGAGCAGCTCTTGCCTGCCCCACTCCCTCCCTCACCACAGGCCCTAGATCTGCAGCCCCCCTTCCCCCCTCCGAAAAACAAAAAAATATGAAGGAGTACAAGCTGAAACTCTGAGACAGAAGGGGTATACTTGTTAAAAAAGGTTGGACCTGAAAAACTATGTACTTAATGCAGCATGTACTGCAAGATAGCACAACCCCCTCCTGCCCCTTAAACTGGCAAAGCCTTTTTTCTTCAGTCAAAATGAAGCAGCTTTGGTTTACCAGGATACATATAACTGATTATCGCTAACAACTGCAAACCATTCATAACATTTAACATAAAGCCGTTAGACCATAAGCCAAGGACAGAGAATCACACATCTAACCCTGGGGCTTGGACTCCCAACCTTGTCCCTGATTTGCAATGTGACAATGGCCATTCTACATCTCAGTTTACTCACCCAAAAGATAGTTATTAATAGAATTTCATATTCACCTTATAAACCAAGGAGTCCTACTTGTTTAAGCTTTGTAAATGTTACACAAAAGGTTCACAAAAATACCAATTTCTAAGTGTTTTTATGCAGTATTAAAACTAAGTTTGTTCTTGAAACACTGCTTTCCTTACCATAGGATCAGCTCAGGCTAGAAACTCTCCATCTCAGTCCAACCATCAGCCTTTTCTATATACCTCTGCAAACAGCAAGACAGTCCATGTTTTTACAATCATTGTCTTGGGGGGTTTCTGCCCCAAAAAAGAATGCAGAGAAGACCTTTAGGGTAATCCATTACTATCACTAATGCCAGAATTTTTTTTTTCTTAAACAAAAACTACAAAATCGTGCAGCATTGCAAAACTGACCTAGCAAAAGGATCATATTTACCTGACTGCAAGATGACTCTGAAGACCCTACAATAACTGTATTCCATGCTTGGAAAATAAACGTTATAATTTTCCATGTATAGAATCTAATTATTAGAAAGTAGGTCATCTTACATTCATGCCCACCCCCAATGGCAGGGGGACAGAGAGTGAGAGGCAAGTGGCAAGGGAGCCAAGTGGCCCCCCCAAACCTTATCCCTGCCAGCAACTGTTGTCCCCAACCCCCCGCTCCAGCCCCAATTTTGCCCAAGTCACACAAGCACATGGTTGCTATTGCTCCAGCTCCAACCACACAGCAGTGGTTGCAACAGCAGCAGCTCTGGGGCTGCCGCCACTGCTGCATGGCCAGAAGACAGCAGGGTGGGACAAGAGACAGAGACACCCCACCCCACCCCACGGTAATTACTTGCAGAATTCTGCTAGACTCCAAGATTTGGCTGTATGGATTTATATATTTTATTTGGCCCCCACACAAAATGATGAAAAAAGAGAGAAATAAAAATGTATTAAACCAGGGGTTTTCAACCTTTTGGGGTCAGTGTACCCCTGGCAGCCAGTCAAGAAGGAAGGAGTCACCTGGTGGCCAGTAAACAAGTCGGGGGTGTGCCCCCAGTGGGCAATCAGCGAGCATGCTGACAGCAGAAATGGTGGCAGCACCCACTGCCGAATACCCAGAGGCCTTCCCAAGTACCCCCAGGGGTACCTCCTGGCTGAAAACCCCTGTATTAAGCCATCTACACATGGCAAAACTTGTTTCAGGATGGCAAACAAGGTAGACAAGGGAGCTACATCTCTAACTGTGTAAAGGTAATAACCTGCAATAAGTCATTCTAAGTTACTGGGAATATAAAACACCTCAGCTCCTAGGGGAAAAGTTGTTTTCCAAAAGTATCAATGGCCAGCTTGCTATTCAGGTTTGGAGTTACCAGTTCATTCATATGCTAGATTTGAAATGGAACAGGGCAATATTTAGCTCACTCTTCGATAAAAAAAAAAATAAAGGAACTTAAGGCACTTCACAGATATGAGTGAGCCCTCCCCCAACCATATAGCTTATCTATCTGTGGAAGGAACATCCTACTATTCCACTGCTCTGCTGTGACAATTCTTGTGTCTTCCAAGTTACTAGCTTTTAATAAAACTAGCTAATGTGTGTTCCAATGTGCATCTTCAGCATAACACTTGGATTCCCGCCAGCCATTGGGTAACATATGAAGGTCTGTGTAGCAAAAAGAATTACTTTAAGTGCTTAAAAAATTTCATCCCAATCACAAAAGAGCTACTAAGCCTCCAAAAAAGGACTATGATAATTAAACAAACGAAAAGAAAAGCTATTAGTAAAGTATGCAACACCAGTATATACAGGTTACCAGACTAACCTGAGCTTTTCTGTTGTGTCAGAAAGTTTGCAGATACAGGACATCTATTTCATATCTTCCTCACAAGGTCCCTCCCATTCTCAATTTGTTAGTCAAAGTACTTATGGCTTTCAAAGTCATCTAATTCCCCCTCCCACCCCATACCCCAAAAGGCAAGGCTACAATATGGTACCCACGTACCACAATCAAGGTGTAGACCTGATTATGCAGACAATAAACTTAGAAAATAGTTTCATAAAGGGAAGAGGCAGCTGCCTAACTGGAAGTTCTTTGACATTTTACTGAACATTTGATTCATTCCTGACATAAAAAGCTATGGTAAGTGACTTCACACACACTGTATGGTTTGAATAAGTCAGAGCCTCAAGTCTATATGGAAATGCTCCATTCTTCACTTATAACAGACCAGCTCCTCAGGTGAGCAGCTTTCACCTAGACCAAACACAGCCCACAGCGTCCTCTGCAATGTAAGGGGACTCTGGGGCAGTGGCTCGGACACCTGGCTGCGTGGGACTCCTCAGGCAGGAGCTTGTGAGCGGAGGGCCAGGCACAATCAGCTGGGCTGAAAACAGGTGTCCAGGGCACCCAGGGTGGGGAGTCCAGGGCAGCCAGAGGCACTGCTGGCTGTGTTCACCTTTTGCCTGCTGCTGGCTACGGGAAGTGGCTTATCTTTGCCCTGCTGGCCTCGAGGTGCACGTTTAGCCCTAAGAAATCCGACTGCAGCCGAGCCCTTTCACCTCGAGAAGTAGGAACGACACAAGAAATCCTGACTCTTCTCCCTCCTCCCCGGAAGCCAAGCCCTGCTCTGGCCCCAGGTCTCCCAGGAGGCCCACTGCAGCCGGCGCCCGAGCGGCGCGGGGCTCAGGAGAGCGCCTCGGGGGCGCGGCAGGGCCCAGCGCGGGGAGCCCGGGCTCGGGGGCCAGGGCGGCTCCAGCCGGAAAGGGCGCCTTGCTGCGGCCTCAGCACCGCCAGGGGGAGAGAGGGAGCGGGGCGGCGGCGGGGCTCGGCCGCACTCACCGTCTCGGCGCCGGAGGGCTGCGGCCCGGCGCTCTGCGCCCCCATCACCCCCCGCAGGAAGTTCATAGCCACGCTGCGGGCCCGGCCCGGCTCGGCTGCGACGGCGACCGC
>NW_005841912.1:219358-231211 GCF_000455745.1 Alligator sinensis
CGGCACCGCCCTCCTCGAGGTCTCGCAGCGGGCACCGCTGGGCCCTCCCCGCGCCCTCCCGCCCTTTGTCACGTGTCGCTGGGCGCGCGGCTCCGTCCGCTGCACTAGCCCCCGGCGCCCAGCAACGGCCCCAGCTTCCGGCCCGCGCTGCGCCTCCCATCGCTTCCTGCGCGCCGGCACACCTGCGCGGGCCCGGGGCTTGGAAAGCGGGCAGGTGGCCTGATACGTCACTGTATTTATTTACACACACGCACACATGTGGGCTGCCGTGGTACGTGTGTGTCTGTGTATACACCTACATGCACACACCCCTGAACCTATATATATATGTGTGTGTGTGTGTGTGTACACACACACGTAGATTCAGGTATTGTGCGTTTTGTGTCAGGGTTAGGGTTTGTGTGGGGTGGTTTGGATAAGGATGATCCTGCCCCAGGCAGGGGGATTGGACCAGATGGCCTCTGGAGGTCTCTTCCAGCCCTGCTTCTCTATGACCCTATAGGAAGTATAATACAACACAGCCTTTTTTCCCCAGTTCAAAAGAAGCTGATGTAGTTGAGGAGGGTCCTGTTTGAGCAAGGGGTTGGATAGAGGACCTCCGGAGGTCCTTCCAACCCTCGTTTTCTGTGATGCTAAGCTAGAGGATTTACTCGTATGCCAGGGGCCTAGAGCTGTATTATTCAGTTGATCAAAGCAGAAACAAATATAATGTTCTTGGAACGTGCATTAATTTGCTGTGTCATATATTGCGTATAAAAACACAACCAGCTAGGCAAAAATAATCAAAAAGATGTTGCTTCACTGGTCCTATAACCATAAGAATAAAATGTATATCTCTTTCAGATTTGTAAAACAATCTAGCCTTAAGTATCTTGGCAGTGCATCCAATGCCTCACTAAAAGCTATTTCCACATCCCAGTTAGTTGCTTTTAGCTAGAGTTAAAAACAATCCGCAGGTCTGTGAAATAGGAGCAAGATTACCAGGAGCAGCTAACAGACAGCTTAATTGCAGAAGAAAGGATAGCTTGACTGGGGGAACATTAAGACCATTGAAAAGGAGAGAGGGTCATTCGCACCAGTGGAATGAAGAGTTCAGACTTCACATGCCCACACACAGTTTAAATCAGTCACCACTCTTCATAGTGACTAGCAGCCCTTATAGCGCACAGCAGAAACCTTGTGTTTGACCAGCACTCCCCCACACATAGAGTCCAAACCCTACCCTGACTCCCACTGCTATTCATATGGCAGTCTCTTCCACACAGACTAACTGAAAACCCAAGGACTGTGCTCCCCTCCTTCCCCAAAATCAGCCCTCAGCTTCTACAGACACACTGACCTACGCCCCAAGTGCATGTGGAGCCTTCTTGCAGCTCCAGTGCCGTAACAAGGCAGGGGGCGAGCAGGGTGACCGCCCTGGGTGCCAAAGCAAAAGGGTGCCAATAGGGGTTGGGGCGGGAGGAAACCATAAGTGGCTCGTTTTGGAGGGGGCGTGAATGGGGGAAAGGGCGGCTCCCGCCACTGCATGCACCCCCTGGCAAGCGTGGGGGAGGGGGTGCCCCCCCAGATCTGTGCACAGGGCAAGGGCAGGCTGCCACTGCAGGTTTTGCCTCAGGCACCAAACTTTGTTGCTATGGCACTGTGCAGCTCCACATGAATCCATCCTGGTTAGCATTTTAGTATATATTTCCCCAAATCTTCCCTTTTTCATGGCAACCTATGGGAGGTATGAGAGAAGGATGAACATAGAGGGCCATATTCTCTGGTATAATATGTAGAGAGGCTGGAGAGGTGACACCATTCCATTTCTTCTATCTTTTGGTTGATTACCAGTGTGGTCACTGGCATTAAGTCAAGGTACCTGCTTTCTGGTCCACTAACACCTCTCCAAGAAGTGATAGCAGAAAAAAGATTTGAGAGACAGAGACCTAAAGTAATTAGAAGCCTGGGTGTACTTCCTTCTGAGAAGAGAAAAAAAAATTGAGACTGGCTGCAGTAGCAGTGTTGTGAAGGCAGCTTAAAAAATAATCACTTACAAGGGAGAGTAGATTTGTACCTTGGATACTAACTAAATCAGAGATGTATCAACTGAGCTTTCATGAGCCCAAGTTCACTTCATCATATGCTGATGATGACATCACATCTGATGAAGTAAGCTCAGGCTCACAAAAGCTCATGCTATAGATCTCTGATTTAGTTAGTCTATAGTATGGGTGGACAGTTATTTCAGCTGGAGGGCCCCTTAACGACTTTTGGTGAGCTGTCAAGAGCTGCAAGGGTAGCCCTGCCCCTCGACAGTTGCCCCACCCCCCCGATTGTCATCTTGAAACCAGAAGTCCCACCTCTAACCCCTGACCTTTGCCACCAGAAGTCCCTTACCTTGTCTCCAAAAGTTTACCATCTTGGAACTAGAAAAAAATACAAATTCTATACTAAAAATCAAACATCTATTATAATATATTTTAATTATTTCAAAAAATGTTGTGTCCTGATTTTCATGTATTTGCATAGCATAGAGGTGATTGCATAATAGCTCAAAATAAAGTCTTACTTTTATATATTGTGTGTGGGGTGTGCGTGCAGGGGTTGTGAAGGGGTGTGGGGGGGTGTGGGTAAGGGGTTTGTGGGGGATTTGTGAAGGGGTGTGGGCGAGTGTGGGGTTTGTGGGTAGGGTCTGTGGAGGGGGTGGAAGTGTGTGTGGGTGGGTGTAGGGTTCCCCCCCACCACTGTGCACAGCCCCCACTGGTGGTGGCAGCAGCAACAACAGGCAGCAGGCCCTTGGGGCGCTCCTGTCCTGCGGCAGGCAGAGCCCCCTGGTGGCATGCAGCTCTGGCTGTCCCAGGAGCTGCAAGTGGTGGCACAGAACCAGCCTGGCCCAGACCACTGGGGTGCATCTTCAGGCCAGACCAGGCTGGCTCCATACCAGCAAGTGGGGCTCCCAGCACTACAGGTGGGAGCTGCATACCATCAGGCCGGGCCAGGCCAGCTCCATGCCTCCATGTGGGGCTTCCAGCACTTCAGCGGAGAGCCACATAGCCAGCCTGGCCTAATGGCACATGATTCTCCACGGCTCCCAATCCATGTGCCATTGGGCCAGCCAGGCTCCATGCCACCACCTGTGGCTCCTGACTCTCTTTCTGGGAGCCATGCTGCATCAGGCCAGCTGGGTTGAATTCTGTACCAGCACACGGGGCTTCCAGCACTGTGGCTAGGAGTGTGCGCCACTGAGTTGGGTTGTGCTGGCTCCGTGCCTCCATGTGCATCTCTCCACTTGAGTGCTGGAAGCCCCACATGAAGACACAGAGTGGCCCAACCCAGCCCAATGGTGCACCCTCACACATGCACATACCATTGGGCTGGGCAGGCTCCATGCCACCAGCTGCAGCTCCCAGCTCTCCTTCCAGTGGCTGTGTACCACCAAGCCGGCTGGTCTGGCTCCATGCCAGCATGTGGGGCTCCTGACACTGCAGCCAGGAGTGCATGCCGCCAGGCCAAGCCGAGCTGGCACTGTGCCTCCACGCAGGGCTCCTGGCACTGCAGGCAGGAGCTCCCTTCCCCACTCACCAGTTGTCCAGTTGCACGCCATTGTGCGTGGTGCCTCCACATGGGACTCCCAGCTGGAGTGCTGAGAGCCCAGGGAGGTGGAAGCACAGAGCCTGACTGGTCCCATGGCATGTGACCTCTGAAAGCCGGCCTCCTGTCAGCTTTCAGAGGTGCTGTCAAGGGCCAGTAATAATTATTTTCTGGACGGGCCCCACAGGCCAGATAGAATGGCCTGGTGGGCCTGATCCAGACCACAGGATGTATTTTGCCCGCCCCTGGATTATAGGGTGCAAATCTATCCTGTCTTCTGCCTGATTCAGACTAAAAGCTAACTACCTCTCTCTGCTTGTGGTTTTACAAGGGCTGTGTTTTTATTTATGTCTCCACAAAATACAGGGGAAGGTCATAATAAAAACCACATTCTTCTTTTCAGTTTAAGTGTCATATAATTAATTACGCTGTGAAATTCAGTGCTTCTGTAGTCATCATCTAACAGAATTCCAAGAGTGAGGATGTATTTTTACTAATCATGAGTACATAGACCTTAGGTGGGATAAAATTCCTTGCATAAACCAAATGTTCCCATCAACATTTATAAACTTGGCCTCTCTGGACTGAGTACTTTTCATTTCCTAGTCATTGGGATTCTAGCATTTCTCTTAAAAGTAGTTGCCATTGATCAAGGTCAAATAGAATAGTGGATTAAACAGGCTTTCTTCTGTGCTTTGTCACATTGAGCAGCCCAGGGAGTTTGTGCCATAGAAATTTAATATGCTCATGTCAGAGAAATGCCTTTTGACAGGTATTTATATTACCTTCTTCTCCACCATTTCTCCTCTCTGCCCTAATTTCCAAACACCCCATCAAAACATTCTTTGCTTAGAATATTTTGAAATTGCCTGAAGGTAGCATGTATATTGTATATGGTTAGGGATTAGACAAATCCTGTCAGGGGTTAGCTTGCTTTCTTTTCTCCTTGTTACATTCTTTACTTTGGGCAGATGGTGCTATTTAGTAAACCAAAATACTATCTTTAACAAGTTGCTTTGGTAAGAACTATGCCAAACTTGCTCCAATTGTAGATTTTGGTTAAGTTACAGTGGAAGTCAGAAAAGAAAATCTTACTCATACTTCCAGTAGAAAGAAAAGGGTCACTATCCATATTCAAGAAAGTCTAACTTACTGTCCATTTTGAACTCTTCCTGCCTGTAGTGCTGCCTTTCGCAAGACTAACTTTCATCCAGTCTTCCAAAATCTGGACCAAAATCAGATAAATAAGGAGAGTAAAACTTCTGTATTTATGTGTATTTACTAACTTGCGCAATGAGAGAAGACAAGAGACCAGTCCTGCTATTCTCTAAAAGAAATAACAGCTTCAATGTCCATTGATTCATCCTTCGGTAAGGCTCCAGCAACTTTGAAGATTATCTATGAAAAGAAACAATTGCAGTTGAAAAAACATACTCTCTCAAAACTTTCTGTGCTACTCAGTTGCCAACTCTTTCTTAATTCTTTCTAACATTTTGGTGTTTAAATAAAAAAACAAAACTGCATCCCTCCCCTTTATTGAGAAGGAAAATAAGCATTAAAAATGTGTGTTTTATTACTATCGATAAAATCTAAATTTTGTAGAAATAATGTCACTTAAGTTTCCTTTTCTAAGTACTTTGCAAGGCCCCATATTTGCATGTATTTAAATAGAATCAGAATTCTATGATCTTGTTTTAAATTTCAAGATGGCAGCTTCCCATTTTACTCTTGTATTTTATTTTTAGTTTTGTATAAAATAGATTTTATTCCAGTTAAATGCAGTGACTAGATTCTTATTATAAATGCTGTTCTGAGATTAAATGAAATGTAAGGATTGCATATAGAATCCTGCAATGGAGTTGCAATACCACAGAGACCCACAGGCCCTGCTAGTGGATGCGAAGGAAATAAATATTGTTGTGGGTGGGATTGGGCAAGGGAAAAAACATAGCATGCGGGAATAGACTTTATGTTCTTATTTAAAAAGTCTATCCCTGGTACATGATGCAAAAGGATTAATGTAGTTGTGGGCATGAGTGGCATAAGAAATAAGAGAAAGTAGAGGCTTGGGAAGGGTTCTAGTGGGATGGGACAAGAGAGGGATTCAAAAACTTAAATTGAGGGTCTGGATTACTTCTAAAAGTCAGTTTTTCCCTGTTGCTGCACTTTTGATAGCCAAACACTGTAGGAGCAGCGCACACAAGCAAAAATAACTCAGGTACTGAACTGCTATATGATACTCCAAACTATCTATCAATGTTCACTATGCTAGAAATAGCACTTGTGCAGTGTTATGATGGAAGTCCCCTAAAAATTGTTTGTTTAAGATGTCACTTGGGTACGTTGTCAGATTGGTAACTTGCACATATACAAGAACTCCTTTCAACTCTGACCATGATTCATTGGTTCACTTTCCTTTGAGCACATAATCTATTAACCACTTCTTTATCCCAATACTTAAAAGCAACCAGCTTTCAGGGGGAAAAAATCTGGGACAGAATCACAGACACTCCACAGAGTAACAGAACTGAAGGCAGTTCATACTGCTTCATGTTCCAGTTACTGCAGTCAGTGTAGTACAGCACCATGAACAGAATAATTAATTCTGCTATAAGGCTGAGCTAATTAGCTTGGGCATAGTACTGTGTGAACACTGCTATGCTGCTTTTGGTTTGATCTACCTCATTCAGCAGAGCTAATAGTGATGGTCACACAGGGCTGAGAGGAAAGGCAACTTAGCTGGTAGGAGGGCAGCACTGTCTCAACCCCAATGTTACTTCTGGGTTGGGAGATAGCTGTGAGCTACCTCTTGAACCAGAAATAGAGTAACTGCATTCCCAACACGTCAGACAACGTTGTGCCACAAAATTTCAGCAGATAAAACCTGCTCCTGCATCTGTTCTATCAGGTTGGGTAGGGGAGGGAGGGGGCCCTAATTTTACCAAATGGCCACACTAACAATAGGTGTGAAATTAAATGCTGCCGGTCACTTTCATGACTGCTACTGAAATGTTGGGTGGTCCTGACCAGCTGGAAGACATGTAATTAGATAGCTTACCTACCCTAATGTTGTTTCTGATCAGGATACTGCCAGATCCCAATCCAAGAGCAAATTTTAAAATTTGGGAAGAAGGTCCTGTTTCATGGAGCCCTTGAGGACACCAACATACAATCCTAAAATTCAGGACCGTCTCTGTAAATCCTGGATAGTTAATAGCTTTACATAATACTACATATGGTTTACAAACCAGTTCTAAATCTTTGCTACTAGCTGGAAGAAGGTCACATAGAACTTTTCCGTCAGTTC
Organism: Alligator sinensis; assembly: GCF_000455745.1. Classification (NCBI taxonomy): domain Eukaryota; kingdom Metazoa; phylum Chordata; order Crocodylia; family Alligatoridae; genus Alligator; species Alligator sinensis. The sequence continues at coordinate 226,239 of NW_005841912.1, forward strand.
TGCTACTCCTTGTTTTTAAGTGCTTCCATGAATAAAAATACTTAGAAAGTATTACAGCTGACAAAATTCACATGCTATATAATGTGCTTTTGCAGAATGGGTCATGTCCACAGATCGGGGGTACTACTTACAGGTAGGTTTCAGCATTTCCATTTTGCTGAAGGCTGCTGGTTTTGTCTTCATCAGGGATCCTGGTTTTCTCCGATAAAAAAAAAAAAATCTCAGATTTTGGTTTTAAAAAAATAACCCCAAATCCACATTTTTCCCCATGATTAAAATAAAAGACCACTAACAGATAGATAGATAGATAGATAGATAGTGTTTCAATCTATCTGTTAGTGGTGTTTCATTTTAATTATGGAAAAAAAAATGTGGATTTGGGGTTACTTTTTTAAAACCAAAATTTGAGAATTTTTTTTTTTTTTATTAGAGAAAACCAGGATCCTTGGTCTTCATATTTTATCCAGAATAGGATCCCTTTCCTACCTAACCCAGGGGCGGGCAAAATACAGCCTATGGGCTGGATCCAGACCGCCAAAAAATTTTATCCAACCCGTGGCACTGCCTGGTCCAGGCGTTCGGCTTTCCCCCAGAGAGGGGAGAGCACAGCAGCAGAGAGCTGTGTGACTTATATGGAGAAGGAGAACCAAGACAGCCTGAGGACAGCCATGCCCAACTTGGTTCTGTCTCCGGGACCAGGCACTCCCACCTCTTGAGTGCCAGGTCTCACGGCCAAACAGTTTGACTTCCACTCACAGGGCACAACCACTCCATCTTGATCTTTTAAGAAAGAGGGAAGGATCCTTGGTTATTTGTGGTTGCTCTCACAAGTGTCTTGAGTTGCTGGTCCTTGGGACTCCTCCTTGCCTTACACCCCGTCCATATGTTAACCAGGTGTCACAGAGTAGCCAGGCCACAGACCATCTGGGGGAAAAGGTAGTACAGCCAGCAGTCAGCTTAGTTCACTGTGGTCAATTATGATTTGCAGTGCTGGTAGGTTAAAGTCTCTCTCTGTATCAGACTTAAATCAACAACCAGGGCCACATGGTTTGTGTCTGTCCTGTGTGGAGACACTTCACCAGTTATGGCTCTGCCATTGCCCCTTATCTGCTTTATCTATGGGGCCCGCTAACTAGGCAGTTTGTACTGGAGCTGAGTACAGAGTGCCTGGGGTCTTCTCTCCTTGCACTGCCTGCCACTGTCAAGCTCTTTCACTGCTCCCAGGGCCATCCAGTCAGTCACATCCCCTTAACATTAGTCCTATGAATGGCTCCTAGCCCATTCCAAGCCCGAGGCTTAATGTTTCGGCCCCAACACAGTCTTTTAGTCTTCAGCGCTCATGACCGGTGGGCCAGTCCAGCCTGCTTTTAACCAAGAAAAAAATACTGAACTTAACAGTAACTTGCTCTCCCTCCCTTTAGCCAATCACCAGGGTGCTGGTACTCCCAGATTCCCCCCCACCCAGAAAGAAATCACAATTGCCACTCCAATGCTTCTCTAGGTGAGATGGCATTTCTCTGGGGCTTCATCACGTTGAGTTGTTCTCTCTCTCCCGCTGGGTTAGGGCCCCTAGGGCTAGAGGCTCCCCTGAGCCTCCAGGCTGGTGAGCAGGCTTCTGCTCTAGTCACTTCACCCCTGCTGGGGCCATTCTGCAGCCAGGCTCCATCCTCCAGGCTCCCAGAGCTCTCCTCCTTGGCTGGCATGGGGCGCACGCTCCTATGACATCCATCCCAGCACACTGGCCAATTCACAGCCGGCATGAACTGACAAGTAGGGGGCAGACGTGGTTCCTGTGGTTCTGTTGTCTGTGCCACCACCAGCCCTGCAAATAAGTATCAACCCTCAGGTGTCCCAGTCATGCCTATGCCCAGCCCCTGATCAGCAGCAGGGCTGCCTCTCTGGGCCTCACCACTCTGACTGTGCTTGCCAGGGTAGTCCCCAATTCAACATGGCTGAAATAAGGAGCACAGATCACCGGGGATCCAGGTTTTCTCTGATTTTTAAAAAATCTCCAATTTTTGGATTAAAAAAGTAACCCCAAATTCATATTCTTCCACCATTGAAATGAAACAGGGGTCTTGGGGGAGTCTCCATGGAGACCCATCCACTCCATCCAGCGTTTCATTAAAATGCTTTTCATCCAGCATTTCATTAAGAGAGAGAGAGAGAGATTAGTGGTGTTTCATTTTAATCTTAGAAAAAACGTGGGTTTGGGGTTACTTTTTTAATCTGAAAATTGGGGATTTTTTTTTAAATCAGGATCCCTGGCCATCAGGCCCCAGTGGAAACCCCTGTGGGTGACTAGAGTCACCTAACAGGAAGGGGCAGGGTTGAGGAGGCACATAAAGCCAGTTTCTGAGATCAAGCAATCAGTCTGGCCTTACAGGTGGCAGGGAGAAGAGCTCCTGAACAGGATGACTGCAGGAGAGTGACTGGCTGATAATACCTGAACTATGCTGGGAACTGAACATAAAGATCTGATGGCTTGCAGGGAAATATAACCCAGTATGAGGGAGAGTTCTGTTGTATAGCCAGTGCGCTAGTGTTCATGGGCGACTGTAGCCTCCCGAGTCTGGGGGGGGCACCTGCAGGTGCTGCCAGCATTGGGGGTGGAGCTGGCAAGCTTCTGCAGGCGCTGGCGCTGGCGCTGGCCCTGGTGGGGTGGAAAGCACATGTCTCTCCCCCCCCGCCCCCACTGTGTCCTCCCCTATGTGTTGCCTATGCTGATGTTTATGTTTGAACCCGGCGTGGAGCTAGTTTAGTTATAGCCAGTGGCCTTGTATTCTGATTTCTGGTTTAAACCAGAAGACCAGGTATGGCTATTGGGGGAGTTAGAGACCACAGAGTGCCTGAAGGTACATGAAGGTTTAAGCCTGCCTAGGGCAGGCACAAGTCACTTTGATGCCTGAGGGGCATATGCAGTTTTGATCATAAGTGGTGAGATAAAATATTATTGGGGGGGCGCTAGGTGGTGCAGAGTGCACCTATCCGAGCCCTGCCCTTCCCTCCTGCAGGGCTGTTGTGCGGGCTGGCACATGCTGGTGCTATATGTGCAGCAGCAGCGAAGTGTGTGACAGGGGCTCTGGGTGTGGTGCTATGGCAGTAGGGTGTGGCACTGCCACCAGCTGCCACAAAATTAGTTTGGGGGGGCTAAGCCCTGTTATCCCTGGCCTTCTGCCACCTATGGTTTTGAGCCCTGCTAGGGGCCAGGCTCCGGAGATAGACAGATGAAGCCTACAGGGCTGAGCATGGAAAGGTGACTGAGGTAGTCTGAAGCCAAGAGGGCCAGGGGCCCAGAGCCTGAGAAGGGGCAAGACAGGGGCTGGAGCCCAGAAGCTAGGTCTGGCATAGTAGGTCGAGGCTAAGGGGGACACCTAGAGGAAAGAGTTGGAGGCTGGGAAGGCCAAGGCCCGCAAAAAGGTGGAGGGGCTAAGGAGGCCTGACCTGCAAGTGATTAACCCTGACATCTCCAAGGCATGGGCATGGCTGTAGGGGCAGAGAAGACCATAAATAGCCCTTAAGGCAACTGGTGCCCTGGGAGCACATATGAGCCAAGAGGGTCCATGTAGCACTTGAAGGGCAGGATTGGGACTGGTGGGGTCCAAGAAGGACCTGTTCTCCAAAAGATGGATGAGGGCTCAACCTGGGACCTGAGAGCACCTCCCTTCCTATTTATCAACTAGTTACATCAAGGCATGGCAGACAAGAGAAAAGGGAAGCTACCCAGGAAGCCAGAGTAGGGCAGGAGTCATGTGGCCACCAGGGTGCATTAAAGCCACCCCTGGGGCTGCAAACCTGTTACACATACTAATTAAAATGGTATATAGCAGCATGGAGAACTCGATTCTGGACAGCTAAAAGAGAGGCTTTGTTTAAACAAAGCAAGTTTGCCAGAAAACAGCCACAAGTTGACATCAGATAAGGACTTCATCCACTTCCCCCTAAAGCATGGGTTTTCAAACTTATTTAACAAGTGTACCCCTTCTCTCTCAAAGTTCCAGCTCAGGTACCCCTTTATATTTTTTCCTTCCTTTTAAGGGGGGGGAGGGTGACAAATCGAGGCCCCCACAGTAAGGGAGCAAGTGGGACTCGGGCTGCACAGCTGGGGCTGCACACCCAGGGCAGAGCGCAGGACAGAGCTGCAAGCGGCTTGTCTGGGGGGGGTATAGGGAGGGGGTGGCAGCTCCCACCAGTGCATGCACCCTGGGAGGGCATGGGGGCATGTGCCCCTGGATCTGTGCACAGGGCGAAGGTGGGCTGGCCCAGCAGTGGGGGAGGGAGTGGGGCCCCCCAGATCTGTGCGGGACAGAGCAAGCTCCTGCTGCTGCTAGCTGAGGCTGGTGCTGAGCTGTTCCCTGTGGGGGATGGGCCGCGCTGTGCTAAGGGCAGGTGGCAACAGTGCTGGGAGGGGGCTATGGGGGGCTACACAAAATTCTGGAGTGGCCACAGCCACCCTGTGGCCCCCTCCCAGTGCCGCCACCACCTGCCCCAAGCACAGCCTGGCTCAGCCCCTGCCGGGAAGAGCCTGGCGCTACCCCAACTGGCAGTGGCATCCTGCCTGCCTGCCCCATGTAGATCCTGGAGTACACACCCCCATACCTTCCCAGGGGTGTATTCAGCAGCGGGAGCTGCCACCGCCTCCCACCACCACCCAGACAAGCCATGGTTCCATCCCATACTCCACCCCAGCTCCTGCCACTGTGTGCACCCCCAAGACAGCACAGGAGGCATGTGCCTCCAGATCTGTGTGGAGGATGGGGCGGGCTGCAGCTGTGGGCTGGGGCCAGTGCCAGGCTATTCCCAGCAGAGGCTGGGCTGTTGTGCACTGGGGGTGGGCAGTGGCAGGACAAGGAAAGGACCATCAGGTGGGCTACAGCGAATTTTGGGGTGGCTGCAGCCCCTCCCTTAGCCTCCTCTCAGCACCACTGCTGCCTGCCCAGAGCATAGCCTGGCCCAGCCCCCTCCAGGAAGAG
>NW_005841912.1:231243-239557 GCF_000455745.1 Alligator sinensis
GCACAGCCCTGGCTAGGGGCAACGTGTAAGGGGTGCATGGGAGTACATGCGCACCCCCTGAGAGCGCCAGTGCACTCCCCATCAGGCCGTGCTTGCTGTTTAGCCACCAGTGTCCCCCCTGTGAGGGAGCAGGGCCGCCAGCAAAACCGGCTGTGCCGCTTCCAGAAGTGGCTGCAGGAGTTTCGGAAGCAGCGTGGCCGCTTTTATGGTGAGTGAGATCAGCCACGGGGGACCCCCCCCCTCCCAAGTCATTGACTGGATTCAGAGGGAGCACGTGCCCCCGCTGACTCAAGAGGCACCAGACACCCATGGCCCTGGCCCTAGCCCACAGCAGCATCCTGCCCTGCCCCACGGAAATCTGGGGGGCACACGCCCTCTTGCAGTGCATGCAGTGGCAGAAGCTGCCCCCCACATGGCTCAATCCGGCGCCCTGCCCCAGCTGGGCAGCCCTTGCCTCTGCCCCAGCCCCAACCCCACTCCCCCACACTGCTGGGGCTTGATCTGTCCCCTCCCTCTTCCCTTGGCCCCTTCCCTCACAGCATACTTCCAGCCAGATCCGGCTGATCTCCTGGCCACTTGCATGCTGCACTGCAGCTGTACGCACGTACATGGCATTTATGGGCCACATTAGGCGTATCCCTTAGGACCTTTTTAAGTACCTTTAGGAGTATGCGTATCCCTGGTTGACAACCACTGCCCTAAAGTCATCAGGAATCAGATCTGGTTCAAAAATAAGAAATGTTTTTAAAGGATCTTTAACAAGCTTAGAAATGAGAAGAGATAAATGAAGAAAACTGTCTAGTGAAATGCATTCTATACCTTACTATCCAGAATCAAGTTGACCTACAGTTCAGAAAGGACAGGTTGCATCACAGCAGAGACACTCAGGTCCCTATCAGGCAAAGCACTTAAGTGTTTGTGCAGTACATCCCATAAAGATAAAACTGGACTGCTCAGATGTTTAAAGTAAAGTGCATACTAAGTGCTTTGCTGGACTGAAGCCTGACTGAAGGAAGTTTGTCCCAGCAACACCCAGGTATCTTCTAAATTATATTGCCAAATATGTGCTTCCAAGTACATAAGAATCCAAGAAAATAAATATGCCCAGATCTTCTGTAAAAGCATCATTAGTGAGTTATGTTGGAGATTTAGTAGGAATTGTCCATCAAAGACCACTATCATGTTATCAAATGAAACTGTAAATGCAGCCAAGAATACGTTGATTTTTTTTCTGTGATTTGATCTCCTCAACAAAAGCAATAGTTAGGGTCACGGTAGCATGTACATCCAGTAAATTACTGATTTTTATAGCCATCAATCCCAGCCACAAGTATTTACCTAATTGTAGATAAGTCACAAAAGGACAGAAGCCCAAGTTCATTGCACAGTCAAATCTTTGATAGCTAAAGGTGGTCGTCACCTATTGGATCTTGGGGCCTAACCCAGAAGCCTTTGAAGTCACAGGAAATTTTCCTATTGACTTTAATGAGTTTTGGATAAGGCCCTTGATGACTTGGGTATCAAAATAGTATCAGAATCTACAATGAGCAAAGAATCTGAAGGCATTTTTACACAGATAAGTGCCACAGCACTGGGCACCTTGAAAAGTGCCTGGCCCTATGACGCTTGCAGTTGTATAAGCAGTAAAATGCACGTCAGCACTGAGAAAATGGTGGCAGCGCACTTTTGAACTAAAAACATAGAAGGTGCGTTAGTTCAAAAGTGCACCGCCGCCATTTTCTGCATCCTGATGCGCATTGTGCTGTTTATACAACTGCACATGATGCAGCACACAACTAGCATGCAAAGCAGATCCGACTGAGTCGGCTCCAAAGCAGCAGATCTCTGGTGTGTCACAGGACCATAAAGTGTGTGTATAAATGCCCTGAAGGTCAGAGGTGTGATTTTTAAGAACTTTAAAGTGTCCATGAGCTTACTGTGCCCATACAATCTACTAAGGAGAATTTACCGACTGATCACTGCATGCTGCACTCTGTCCCACATAAAAATGGTAGGGCACAGTCCCCCTGCAGCCTGTAATTGATAACATCACAAATGCACTAAGTAACTAAATAAAATTTGGGGGCCACTAAGGAGGGTCTGATTTCACCACAATGTTAACCTAAATTGACTTCTTCTGACTTAGTCTAGCTCTAGTCACACTGGTCACACCACGGTAATACTCAATCTGCATAAAACACCTGTCAGTTGTAATAGTACAAGCTGTCATTTTCTGAATCCATTAATGTGCCAGGCACCTTGAGTTAAGTAGCTGTGTGTACAGGACTGGAACTCATGGTAGGGCAAATACTAAAGTTGCAAGTTTGCCCTACCATGCGAGCAGGCCTATTCCATTAACTACATTCCTTTAATGTATTCCTAGGGGTTTGGATACCTCAAAGAAATATGCAGGATAATTTTATTTATGCATCAGAAAAACAAAATTTCATACACATGTAGTGCAGCTTTTCCTCCCCTGTCCCCTTGCAGTGTGAACAGGAGACTTAACATGTTTTGTTTTAAGTGGTTAAAATTGTAACAGGGGCCAAGACTCCTGGCACCTTAAGAGGGAAGAGCATCTGGCTGCTGCAGCAAGCAAGTGGCTGCTGCATCAGAGGATGGCAGTGGGAACCCTCACTTGTGACTGGGAAGCCATAGACAGGAAGGGGTGAGGCTTCAAGACATAAGCTCAGGGCCTGAGGTCAAGCAGGCAGTCTGCTCCTGTATGCTGCAGGAAGAGGAGCTTCAAGGAGAGAAGGGCTGCCAGAGACAAGAGAAGGCAAGACAGGTAGGCAACTGAGCCATACAGGGGAGCTGGGATAAGAGGGCTCCAAGGGAAGTATGGCCTGTTGGCAACATTAACCCTGAAGGAAACTTTGTTTTGAAGCAGCTTGCTTGCATTTATGTTGTATTTTGGGCTTTATACTGGAGAACTGGGTTGTGGCTACAGGGAAGGTATGGAGACCATGGAGGGATGCCTGGAGGGGCACTCAATGACAGGTAGCCTAGCCTTGGACCAGGGACTCAGGCTGTTAAGGCTAGTGTACCGAGTTCAGCTGAAGCTGGGAGAGCTAAGACCAGGGTCAGGCAGCCTAGCCCAGGGTCAGGGACCCAGAAGGCTGAGGGCTGTGAGTGAACTTAAGCAGCCTAGCCTGGGGTCAGGGGCCCTGGAAAGTGGAGGATGGGGGACACTAGGCTAAGGTCAGGAGGACTAAGGCCATGGCAGTGAGGTGGAAGCCATACCAGGATTAAGCAGAGTGGGCTAAAACCCAGTGGAAGAGGCAGAAGCTAAACTAGGGCCAAGGGCCCAGGGAAAGGAGTGAGCCTTGCCAGGCCTGGAGCATGGCAGGCTGACAGGTAGTAGGGTCAGAAGACCAGGGAAAGGGCTTGCCAGGGGCAGGGGCTCAACAAGCCAACTGGAGTTTGATAGATGGGCCAGAGGGTCCAGTAGAAAACTTAAAGTAACAAGACATGGGCATGGCTACCAGGCAGGAGGCCACAAATATAGCCCTTAAGGCAACTGGTGCCCTAAGGCACTGATAGAGCCAGAGGGCCATAACTTAGTGCCCAAGGGGCAAGACTGGGGCCAGCTAGGTACAAGGAGTACCAGCCAGCCCAAGTACAATACTTTGGGACTGTAGGGACAAGGGCTTGCTATGGGACCCTGGGGTAGCCTCCTTTAACATCACAATAGTACCATCAAGGCATGGCAGGAAAGGAAATGTGAGGGTCTTCCAAAGGAGCTGGAGTGGGAAAGCAGAGGCTGTGTGGCCACCAGGGGGGCATCGTGGCCACTCCTGGGCCATGGTCCTGCTACAGAAATATTAATTAGTTATTTCATGGAGTTCTGAAATGTTAATATGCCTTATTGAGTCCTCTCACTTCCCACAGAGATCTAATTTCCTTTGACTATCTATGTTTCTTCAATTGGCTAAAGTAATTTTCTTCAGTTTTTAGTTATATCAGGGTCATGAGTATTTACTTGTTATGACTGTTTCATTCAAATAGCTAGAGCTGATATTACCACTCCTCCTACAGTAACAGTCCTTAGAAGTGGTTATAAGAATGGTACCAGCTTACTTATCAGGCCTGCTTCCAGTGAGTGCAGATCTACCGACTTCAGTCAAAGATGGATTTCTCTAGCTCTTCACTCATCATAGTGTTGCATAACCATCAGCACTGGAAAAATGAGCAAGATTCCATTTTCTTGTCCATCATTTAATTTCCCTAAAGACTCACTCAACTGTGCAATCACATTTAATAAGCGACTCAGGAGGAGCAGTTTTGGTATGACCATTGCTCAGAAGTAAGTGGGAGCCTGATTTGAGCTATGCAACTTTAATTCTTGGGGACAAAGGCTTATTTGTAAGTTCTGTAAATGTAAGCCTAATGCCTAAAGCCAGTAGAAAAGAAGTACTTTTCTTGTCAACTGAACATCTCTGATGAGAACAAAAACTAAAAACTGGCTTTGCTATATTGTCAGTTTTCAGAATAGAGCTTTAGTCAAAGCTGTGTGCTCTCACTTACAGCTCTAGGCAAACTATTTGATTTGAAGGCTCACAAGATTGTGAGCCTCTCATCCTTAGACCTTCACTCTCCTGACATTTTTCTATTTTCACACTTCTGTTGCAATCATTCTTGACCAAAATTTTCCTTCTGCTTTTCCCACAAAGGCGTGCCACTAGCAAAAATAGGCTTAATTAATGTCAGAACTGCAAATCTACTCTGTTTTATTGTTAGAAAGTCAACCTATCAACCAAGCTGTTGTAGCTAACCCAATCCTGAGGTACTGCTGAGGTTAGAAACCACCAAATCAGTGGCTGACTTAGTACTCATTTTTTCAGCCTACATGTTGCATTAATTTTATTATATTTTAATATTTTCTAAACAAATACTCAGGTAATAAAGATGTGAAAAAAAATCTAAAGTTACCGTATTCCAGTGAATACACGATACATTTAAAAATAAATAAATAAAAGAACTTTTTAAAATACTCTGCATCTTGGATTCAAGTAAAAGCTGTAATATGCGTGTCACAGAGAGAGACAAATGGGGGGGACCCTAAAGACTAAGGGGAGAACCCCGGGACCAGATAACAGGTGAAGAACAGAAAAAGCAAAAGTAAGAAAAGAGCACTCACCTGCAGCGAGACCTGCGGCAAAACAGGAGCACCGTAAGGAACCCGCGCAAGCCATCAGCCACGCTTTCATACAGTTGCGGCTGGCCAGTGATGTCAGTGGCAATTACTGGCCAGCAGGGATAAAAAGGACGGCCCACAAAGAGGCGGGGCAACAGACACTGGGAGAAACCCCAGCCGGAGGGGTCTGCTGGAGGCTCGGAGTGGAGTGGGAAGCGGCAATCCCCTACAGAAGAGGATCCAATGCCTCACGTGGCGAGGGCGGAGCCGCCGGCAGCAGTGAAGATAAACCCGCACTCGGGGCAGGAGCTCCGGTGCGAAGAAAGGAGGGGGAGGAAGACAGAGGCTGGAGAGACCCTGAGCCCAGCAGCCTCTGCAGAGAAGGGGGAGGCACTGATCCTCCCTCCAGCCTCCAAACAGATTGGACGGTGGAGGGACCGGTGGGACCCGAGGGTACACACCAGGGAGAGGGGTGTTACTAAGAAGGCCCAGAGAGAGGGCAGAGTTGCTAAGAAGACCCAGAGAGAAGGCTACGTTACCCACGAAGCCCAGATGGAGGACAGCGTTACCAAGAAGGCCCAGAGAGAGGGCAGCAGTATTGATAAAACCCCGAAAAGGGACTACATTCTTAAGGAGCCCAGGGGGCAGAGACAAGAGAGATTAGGGATAGCCCGGAGGTCTCATGACCACGGGTAAACTGTAGATAGCTTCAAGGGGATAAAGGGGTGCTGGGAGGATAGGATTGGGCCCTAGGGGCCGAGTGTGAGTACCGAGAGATACCTCGGGAGAAGTAGGGACACGCGGTGCTGGTGGAGGTTTTTATTTTTTTTTGTAAAGTAGTTTTGTGTTCCCCCGTGGCTGGAGGGGTTGGGTAGAGAGATGAGCCAGGGAGAGGTGTCAGGATTGGGAGGTGTCAACCGAGAACACCAGAGGCCTGAAAGCCGGGAAACAGCATTCATTCATCATGTGAGAGAGTGGCTGCAAGACCAACAGTGGCCCACCAGGCTGGGTATAGGGTGAGGTAGAGGGGAGGTGGAGCCTCGCAGAAGACCACCGGAGAAGTAAGTGGCCCCAAGGGAGTCGTAGTAATACCGAAGCTCCTCCCCCTCACTGTAGCAAGATTCAAAGTCGTGGCAGGCGAGATAGGGGAGGATTGTGTTGCGAGGAAACACCTCCTTGAAGGGCCACCTGCAACGCCAAGGCGGACATCGGGGTACACCTGTAGCAAAGACGCTCGGGACAGGATGTTCAAGGCCCGGACGGGCACAATTTGTTACAGAGATGTCTTTATTAGAGGTTTATTTTTCCCTTAAATTGAGAGACAAAATTTGACCGTACTGAAGACAGAACCCATGGCCTAGCAGTGCCATGATGCCCTCTGGTGGACAAACGCAGGCCCACAGGAGCCAAGAAGAGAAGGAGATTGCCTATTGAGAGCCAAGGGTACAACGAATGTTGTAACAACTGGGTGGCACTTGGACAGGGTGTAGGGGAGGTAGGAGCCCCAAGGAAGAACTGGACCTGGCTCACCTGGGACTGCACGCAATGGAATAGACCACCTCCTGACAAAGGTATTCAACACTAAGATTGGGTGAGAATTGGGTGACCTTCCCCGAGTGCCAGAACTGTGTGAGTCTGTGTCCTCATGGCCAAGTCTCACATGGTGCAGGGCTGCCAGGCCCCATGGCCCAATACTGTATTGCCCTGACACCAGGTTATTAGAGCAACAAGTCAATGCACAGGAATTATAAAGTTAATCAACCAAGTAGTTATTGTCCCCAGGGAAAGTGTTTCAGAGAAGGAGAGAAGCTTACAGTAGAGGCTTGGAGGTAACACTATGTGCCCCTCAGGCCAAACAAAAATGCCAGGGGGGGAGAAGAATCCATCAAATGAGATATTGACAGCATGGGTAATGAGGTAGGAGATAGTTCAGGAGAGAACCAAACCATAAAAATCAGAGGACACAATAATGTTTAAAAAAAGGATAGAGACACAATTGCCATTCACAAGAGTTAAATGAAACTGTTTACATGTTATTTGTATTCAAGCTTTTCTGCAATTATGATTGCCAACCACACACTCTCTCTCTCTCTCTCTGTCTCTCTGACATAGTGAGATCAGTGGCCTGCCCTTTCTGCAAGAAGATGGAGGAGGCTGTCTTCCATGCCTTCCTGGATTGCCCCTGACTGCAGCCACTCTTTGTTGCTGTAGTAGTAAGGGTTAACTCTGTTCCTGAGGGCTGACATGAGGACACCAACAGGAAGTTGTCAGCTATCTTGGTGTGCCTGTGTTAGCAGTTGCAATAAAGCCCTTTTGAGAGCAAAAAGGTTCCCTGCCTCTTCCTGAGAGAGTACATGGTGTCAGAAGTAGCAGAATCCTGCCACCAATCAGAACACAAACATCAGTCAACAACTGAGCAATTCCCAAATGACAGACCAAGCTCCAGCAGCAGCTAAGTCCAGCTCAGGGCAGAAGCTACCTACAGAGACAATGCAGGCAGTTAAGGTTACACCACCAGAATGGTTTGATTTCTAGTCCCCTAGAATGTGGCCTAGATGGAGCAGATGTTTTAACTGCTTCAGGGAAGTGTCAGATCTAGACAAAAAGTCTGAACCTTACCAAGTAAATCTCAATGAGAGAATCTGGCTGATGAAATTCTATTACTGGCTGTGTCTACACGTGCTGCTATGGTGCTGAGGTTCCTGTGTCATCATTGTGGCAGGGCACTGGTAGTGCCTGCCACTTTAAGGACTGGGCCAGGGAGGGGCAGGTGCCTGATGAGGGCGGCCATTTTAAGGCCCAGCTACCTTGCTGAGGGCAGTTCATGATTAGCTAGCAGAGGAGAAATGCCTCTCTGCTGAGCTGTGCCAGGAACTCCTTGGAGGTAAGGGTGAGGCTATGGGGATGGCTTAGAGGCCTCATAGAACTTGGGCATTGTCTCGGACGGCCAGAGCCAACTCGAGTTACGTTAGAAATTGGTCGTACATTAGGGCGGGCTGGTGAATGGAGAGGCAGACACAATTTATTGCTTGTAAAAAACTTTACTCACGCCGCTTGCAATCACAACGCAGGTGGTCCGGTCGTCTGAACAACCACACGAGTTGTTCCTGCTGGCGGGGCCCAAGCCAGTTAATCCGTCCGCAATTCGAAGCCAGCGGGGAAAGGGGTACGTCTGGG
>NW_005841912.1:245872-246169 GCF_000455745.1 Alligator sinensis
GCCCATAGATCGTTTGCATTCTCTATGCGGCGTGTCCCGGTGCGCCAGGGGCAGCACCCGATCAGATTCATCTCCATCACCGTGCCCTTAGATCCCATCCTCGTCGCCATGTCTCGGACGGCCAGAGCCGACTCGAGTTACGTTAGAAATTGGTCGTACGTTAGGGCGGGCTGGTGAATGGAGAGGCAGATACAACTTATTGGTTGTAAAAAACTTTACTCAGGCCGCTTGCAATCACGACGCAGGTGGTCCGGTCATCTGAACAACCACACGAGTTGTTCCAGCTGGCGGGGCCCA
>NW_005841912.1:246507-270329 GCF_000455745.1 Alligator sinensis
ATTTAGCACTGGCCAATAGCAGGGCACAAATTTACATTCGAATAGCGGGAACTCTTTGCACCATGCATTTCTGTGCTGCAAAGAAGAAATGCATCCTGCAAAGGAAACTGCAAATTGGCGGGAACTCTCTCCTGCACACGGGCTCTCAATTGCAGCAAAACACTCTGCCGTGCAAAGGAGCTCTCATGTGGCCAGGAAATTCCATAGTGCCGAGGCACCAAAATCACTGGGTCGTGACAGGCATAACCTAAAACTGCACCCTGCCAAGGAATGGAGGCCTGGTGGGACTGTCGGTGGCACGGCAGCCCCATCAAATGCAGGCCAATTACCTCCCTGGTGAAAGGTGGGTCAGGGGCGCCTAATAACCTGCAGCCCCCACACAGTCCTATCTGGGGAAAGCCCAGACCTGGGAGAGCTTGAAGACGCCTGTGGTTCAGTTTGTTCCAGCAGAGTTGTGAGGGTAAAAGCAGGCAAGCAGCCCTAAAGGACTCGACTGGTCAGTGCCGAGGCCAGGACCCAGAGATGGGTCAAGACGAAGCTCAGGGTCCCGAATGGCCTAAGGGGGAGCCGAAGGTTCCAGAGAGGGACCACAGCTAATCGTTGAAGGGGCACAGCTGAGTGTAGCTGCCTGAGATGCCATCTGTGAGGCTCAGGCTGCAGTGTAGGGGTGGAACGGAGCTGTGCATACCCTCCTAAACATTGGGGCTCAAAATGAGCAGCCTCCTGCCTAATTAACACCTCGATATTATTACATCAAGGCATGGCAGGAAAGTGAGGAGGCTGGCTGGTGCTGGCCCCTGTCACAGTCATTTAGTACCTCCTTTTGGAAGTATTAAAAGACAGCATAGTAACAGCCCATCCTGTACCGTGTGCACCATGCGCAGTTATTTTTAGGCACTACATCACCATAGTGACACACTATAATGAGGGAGTGCATCAGTACAGCAATGTCGCTGTGGTGTCACTTTTTGTCAGCAGATGTATCACCGTAGCACATTGCTACAGAAATATAGTATTACGTGTAGACGTGCCCAATGCCTCTTACGAATGCAAAGAAAAAGCAATATGTTGATGTGGTAGAGGCACTAGCTTAACATTTTTGGGGCAAAAGAAGTGTTATTTATGAATGAGCTAGATTCACTCTCTGTAAACAGGAGCCTTCAGAACCTGTAGATAGCTTTAATGCATCTTTGCATACATTGACTGAATCTTGTGAATTTGGAGAGCTCAAGGAAGAACTAGTTAGGGACCACTTAGTTGTGGGTCTTCACAATGAAGAGCTCTCACAAAGACTACAATTGGACCCTGATTTAACACTCCGGAAGGCTGTCACACAAGCCCACCAATCAAGAGTTAGTTAAGCAGCAACAAAGAACTCAGAAGAGATTCCAAGCCCTATCAGGTATCAGGCAATATTGATGCAATGCACACTGTCAAGAAGCTACGACCAAAAATAAATAGAATTGACATGCACAATGAACAAAGAGAGAGGGCCCACAGCAACAATCAAGTGGAAAAGGGGGCCAATGCTGCAGGTGTGGTAAAATCCATAGACATGATTATGCTAAGTGTCCTACTAAAGAAGAGATATATCAATGATGTAAAAATAAAGGTCACTACACTTTAGTTTGTTGCTCAACCACTGGAGTCCATGAGGTCACAGAACAGGACTCAGAGGATTGTACCATGTTATTAGAAAAACTGACAGTCTTCATCAGACCCAGGAGTCTGGATGACAGAAATAGCGCTCAATGGACAGTCACTTCCATTTACAATTGATACAGGAGTGGCAGATTAAGCTATAGCTGATACTACAGACAACATATGGATGGGATTCTCTTTCCTCCTAATAAAAGTTTACAGGGACCAGGTGCCATTACCCTCAAAGTACTAGGATCCTTCAACACAAGAATTACACTGAAGCAGAGAACTATAGACCAGGAGATCTGTGATCCGTAATCTTGCTGTGCCTTTGCTTGGCTTGCTGGCCATACAGGCACTACAGCTTGTCGGTTGACTGGATAAAATAGTGGACCAGAAATCTATGGAGCAGTACTAGAGAACCAAATGCCCATCCATTTTTTCAGGTGTTGGAAAAATGCTAGGTGAATATAAGATACATGTAAAAGCTGATGCGGTTCCACATACGTTAACTATACCAAGACAAGTACCCTTGCCACTAATGGACAAAATAAAAGAAGAACTAGCATAGATGGAAGAAATGGGAGTAATCACAAAGAGTGAAAAACCTACTTCTTGGTGTTCTGGGATGGTGGTTGTGCCTGTGGAATCAGAAAAAATATATGCCTTAAACTTTGACTATTTTAGTTATAAGATGACATAACCGCTTTGTGGAGAATTGCTGGCTCTGTATAGTAGAACAGATAAGAGAAAGTGTTTGTTCTTTGTAACTCCTCTGCAACTGCTTCGCTCACCGCGGCCTTGAAGATAGCAAAAAGTATGTACAACTCTGATTTGCAGGTGCAAGAAGGAGGTTTGTGAACTAACCTCGCCTCCCCCATTAGTTCCCATCCTGATTACAGCAAAGAAATAATGAAGTAATATTATAGCCGCTTTTCATGCTAATTTCACTATATGATCACGTGAGTTGTAAGCAACTGTTAAAAAGTATATAAGCCTCCTGATTTTGCTCTTGGGGGGGGACCCCTTCCAAGTGCTTGGGAAATCCATGTCACTTTGGAATCCCCCCTACAGCTGTAGTTTCTTTTGAATAAAAGCTTCTGCTGACCTGACCCAAAAGTATGCTGCGTGTGTTTCCACGACATGCCAAAACCCAGTGTTATGATTACAATATGTGTTGACCTCACACTGTTGAGCAAATATGTAGGCTGAGAAAGACATATGCTTCCTTCCATAGAACACACCTTGGTTCAACTTGCAGGAGCCAAGGTCTTCACAAAATTGGATGCTAGGGAAGGATTCTGTCAGATTCCTTTAGCTGCTGAATTGTCCAAACTAACAGCTGTTATTGTTCCATTTGGATGATACTGATTTAAACAGTTGACTTTTGGGATCTCATCAGCTCCCGAATTCTTTCACCTTTGGATGTCACAGATACTGGATGGCCTAGAAGGTATTATTTTTTATGCAAATGACATTTTGGCTTTTGGAACCCCCAGAGCACAACATGATACAAGATTAGATGCAACACTTAGAAAACTCCAAGAAGCCAGAGTTACACTTGATGAAAAGTGCACTTTTGCTACCTCTCAGCACATGTTTGTGGGACATTGGATTATAGCAGTAGGAATCCAGCCAGATCCAGCAAAAGTTGCAGCTATTAAGGGGTCACCAGAACACAAGGATGTCTCAGAATTATGTAGATTTTTAGGAATGGCCACATGTGGACCATCTTGTGCCAAACTGTCAATAATAACAAAACCTTTAAGAGAGCTTTTAAGTGACAAGAACGTACGGCTCTGTGTTCCACTACAACAATCACCCTTCAATGAGCTCAAATCAATACTTAGCTCATTCCTAATACTAGCTCAGTATGATCTGGCAAGGGAAACATGGATTGCAGCAGATGCTTCATCCCATTGACTTGGAGGGGTGTTGCAGCAATGTCAAGAAGCTGGCCATTGGGCCCCTATTGCCTTTGTGTCAAGAGTACTTGCTCCACTTGAAACTCAATTATGCACAAATAGAAAAAGAAGCACCAGCCGTTACATGGATATGTGAGCAACTCAGAACTTTCTTTTTTTGGCCTGACTGGATCATAAGCCACTTGTGTCTGTTAGGAGACAAGCCTCTTGATGAACTCCCACTAAGAATTCAGAGATTTTGCCTCAGGATGCTGAAATTTACCAACAATATTGTATACATTCCTGGAAAAGTTACAGACAGCTGATAGCCTTTCTAGGGCACCATTACAGACACCACTGTCTCCAGAAAAACTCTGCCAAGAGTGAGATATTGCTGTTTATGTGGAACTTATTGCAGAGGAGATACCCATATCTGTTTCATTACAGATGAGGATCCAGGAAGCTCAAGAAGCTGATCCTTTCTGTCAAAAGATAAAGAAGCACTGGATGGCCCCAAATAATATCCAAAGACTGTGTGCTGGCAAGAGAAACTTAATCTCCATGTTGTCAGGGATTTAGCCATGTTCTACAACAAAGTACTGATACCTTCCACTCTACATCAGGAGATCCTAGAGAAGATTCATGAAGCTCATTAGGGTACAGGATGTCAAGCCAGGGCTTGTCAGATAGCTTGGCCTTCCATCAGTAATGACATACAAAACTGGGTGACTAGTTATAAGGTTTGTGCTCAACACTGACCAGTCTCTGTAGACCCATGTTTTATGACTGAATTACCAGATTATCCATGGCAGATGCTGGGAGCCAATTTATTGGCCTGGAAAGGTTCTGTTTACCTCGTTGTTATTCACTTTTATTCACGTTAATTGGAGATGGCACAGTTACAGAACACCACAACCAAGAGTGTTATAACAGTGTTGTAGAGTATATACATGAACCATGGCATACTGTCAGTTTTAAGAACAGATAATGGTCCACAATTTTCTGGAGCTGCATTTAAGCAGCTTGCAGGCCAGTATGACTTTCAGCATATCACCAACAGTCCACATTTCCCACATAACAATAAGGCAGCAGAACGTGCAGTGTGGACTGTGAAGAATTTGCTTCAGAAGATCTCTAGAAGTCTCTCCTGTTATACCACTCAACACCATTAGAGCTGATGATTAATTAGAGCATTAATCCAGCTGAGTTGCTTGTGAGTCACTGACTGTACAACTCTACCAACTACAATAAATTACTTGGTTCCAAAACTTGTCAATGCACAAAAATTTCATGAGAAAGGTAAACTAATAAAGGACCATCAGAGATGGTATTAGAACACCATGCATGCCTCAAGAAATGTACCTGCTCTTTCTCCACAGCAGGAAGTTTAGATTCCAGATGGAAAGAGTACAAGGCACTGTCCAAGCTAGGGAAGGTACCCCTCATTCATAGGGGAGATACCTAGAGTCCTTTTCCACAGGAATCAAGAGCATCTTCATCACATTCCACCTGTTTACTATACTAGGTCAAGCCATACGTCAGTTTCCAGACTAGATTTGTTAATCTATCCACTTTAAATGAAAAGACTTATTGCTGTTTCTATTTGTCATGGGATGTGGTCCCCAGGGATGGCAGTGATACCCCTAGGGCTCCTTGACCGTGCCAATCTTGCCCAACAAGCACCCTCTTTCTCGTCCACCACGTCTTGCTGGTACTTTTAATACAGGGAGGCTGCCCTTGATCTTATTGCCTGGGCACAGTCTTGCTGGACCCCACTGAGCCCTGTGGGTTCTTAGACCCCTTGGCATCCTGCTTCACAATGGATGATTCACGGGACACCCTCAGCCTTATGGGCTAGATGCATGGCTCCAAACCGACCCTTTACCACACCCCAGGCCTTGCAGATGGTATTGATGTTGTCTCTCCTGGGCCTTGCTATAACTTGGCCCCTTGTCCTCACTGGGATCTCTGCAGCCCTGTCTCTGTGCCCACACTGGCGCCAGGCTCTCCACAGCCCTGTCTCTGTGCCCTTCTCTGGTGCTGGGGTCTGCTCACCCCCTGATCACCGCACCCTTCTCTGGCCCTGAGGTCCCCACACTGTCATGGGACCCGAGTGAGGCCTCTCCCTTCCCCAATAGCCTCAGCCCAATCCACCAGTAAAACATCAACTAAAATCTGAGCCCCTGGGCTATAACATAATATAAGCGATTCCAGGTGTGCTCTATCCCTTTGTAACCTGGGTGGTACTCCAAGAGGTACCCCCTCTCCAATTGATGGGATCAAAGCAGGTGCACAAGCGCCGTGGGAGGTGTAGGGACTCTCCTCCCCCTATAGAGCAGAGCCAGACCACTAATGGGGACTTAACCATATACCTTTTAATGAGAGAACAATACTGGAAACATAACCAGTATAAACCAGGGAGTATAGGGGACACTACAATGCCCCAAGGGGGCAGGATTCAACAAAGGCTAGACACTTACAGTCATGGACATATTCATCCAGTAGACAAAAGACAGGGTTAACCAAAATGTAAAACACAAACAGCAGAACAAACAATACTGGTTGGGGAAATACAAAAGACACAAAATACAAAATGTCAAATGACAAGGAATATAGGGCCTAGGTACCTGAAGGGGGAGAAAACACAATGGCCCCTTTCCACTGCAAGAAGAATTTGTCCTTGTTAGCTCACTCACCCCATCTGGGACTTGAACTAAGACCTCCCACGTGGTAGGCAGAAGCTCTACCACACAGCCACTAGTGCTGGTACTGTACTAAGTTGCTAGGGGTCTTGACCTTCCTGGAGCCTCGGCCTCAAGTCAAGCTGCCTGGCTTCTTATTGTAGGAGCTGGAAGCAGAGCTGGGAACCTCTCAGGTTGCTGCTCAGATCCTTGCTGGAGCTGGGGAGCCTCTCCTGCCAGCCACACACCGTGCTACTGAGGGTCCAACTGCTGCCTGCAGGGCCCATTCCTTCAGGCTCTTCTGGGGCAACTGCTCCCACCCCGCTGGCCCAGCTCTTTGAAGCTCCTTCCTTGTGGTCCCCTCGCTGGTCTCTCCCTTGAGTCAGCCCCGCTGCCTTTTTTATCCCCCTCCAGGTGACCCAAGGGGCCAATCAGGGGACATGGAGGGTGCATCTCTGGGGCCTGATTGGTGAGGAAAGGGAATCCCAAGTCCTCCAGTCATCTTTTGCCCTTTCAAAACCCCTGGGCTGAGGCACTGCCAGCTAGCCCGTCACACCTTTAAACCATCAAGCTTCTCCTAGCACTAAGTGCCTTATAAGCCAGAGTCTCCAGTGAGCTCCTGGAGCCCCTTAATCCTACCTGGGGTAGAACAAGCAGCCACGCCTCTCCCTTGAGCTTCTTCTCCTCAAGCTCCTTCCCCCTCGGCTACTGACAGAGAACTCCCCTTCTACTCCCAGCCCTGGGGTTTCTATTTGCCCAGGGCCCTTCCTCTCCTGGTCCACTGACTGGGTGCAGGTGCAGGCTAATTTACTTGTTGGCCTCTTGCCATAGTAACCTGCACCAGTGGGCTTCTGCCTGGCTCTTAGGACCCTCTCCCTAGGCAGTTTCTGCTCTTATAGGAGCAGGAACCTTATTGCCCTGCGACGCTATTATTTTCTTTATGTAAGGAAGTGAGTGGTAAAGACTCACAAGAGTAATGTGCTTATAATCTCCCCTCTCAAAATACTTTTGCAATTCTTTGGAAATCCTTCAAGTTCCTCCTGAGAAAGTGGGATGTAGTAGTAAGGGTTAACTCCTTTCCTGAGGGCTAACATAATAGCATCAACAGGAAGTTGTCAGCCATCTTGGTGTGTGTGTTACCAGTTGCAATAAAGCCCTTTTGAGAGCAAGACGTTTCCCTGCCATTTCCTGACCTATATCACATCAGCACCCTCTTTGACACGCTGAACTTGGACTTCCTTGAATCTGTGTATATTTTCTCTATCCTGTGCCAAGCAGAGCGTGATCTGCCTAGCCAATTTCATGCGGGGCAGACCAGGATAGTGACTGAAAAGCCACAGAAACCAGCTTGCAGGGGCTGGCTCCAATAATGCCCTCCAACTCTTCTGCTTCCTGGTCCATGCATGTGTCACATGTGAATCTTGGACATGTCACCTTGCAACAAAATGTGGACTAAGTTGTGTCATCCTGAAACATCGAGGGAGGCCCTTTGTAAGGTGGAACAGACACCTGGTTCTACATGTATAACCATGAGAGGAATGGGGGATGTGGCTTCAATCTCCAGTGACATGGTGGGGTTTTATGGGGGGGCATAGGGGAGTTGTTTTGATGATAACAAGTGTTTCACAATCAACCCCTGGTGGAGCTGCAAACCTTTGCACTTTCACCATTTACTTTTAATATTTGTATAATAAAAATTTAAAAAGTAAAAAAAAAAAAAGTCTCTCTCTCAAGCACTTTTAGTACCATTCCCTCCACAAATGTTTGATTCCAATCAAGTGTAAGGGACTGCCAATGTGGCCTCACCAGATTGGCTTGAGATACTTACCCTGGGCTAGAAACAGTGCTGGTGAACTCTGAGCGACCCCAAGGGTGGAGCAGGGGAGCCCTGCCCTGTGGAAAAGAAGCCAATTGAAAGAAGGGGTTTTCAATCCCTTCATTCACATGGAAGGGGGGTGACCAGAGTTGGGGACCCACCACCCTGAGCCCTGGTTGGCCAGTTTGCAAGCCAGGGAGGGACTCCCGGAGGGGATAAAAGCAGCTGCCGAACTGGCGTGGGAGGGGAGCTGCTGACAGTGACTCTGGGGAAGATGCAGGAGGCCTAAGAAGAGCTGGGGTAAACTGACCCAGCAGAGGGAGCAGACAGACCCCTCTGAAGAGCCTTGAAGGCCCCTGGAGAAGGTGGCAGAGGCAATTGGCCGTGCCTCTAGCCCTGCAGCAGAGAAGGAGCAGCAGCCAGGGCTCGGGGCAGAGAGCTGGTGACCCAAGGCCGCATTGCAGTCTGCTGGACATCCCGGGTGTCCTGGAGGCTAGGGGTGGCAGTCGGCCCCTCACTCCACTGCGGAGAAGAAGCAGCAGCCAAGATCACAGGCAGCATCCTGATCCAGAGCAGGAAGCTGGGCCAGTGAGTTGAGGAAACCCCTGATGTTCCCTGAGGAAGCAGGACAGCAGCAGGCAAGGCACTGGGATCCTGAGGAGCAGCAGAGTGCCTGGATGAGAGTCCCTGGGAGCTCAGGGTGCAGGCTGGTGCTCGGAGCGGGATACACTATTGATGACTATTCCAGGGTAAAAGCCGCCATACTGTACTGATTGGAGATTTCCCCGGAAACCTACCGGAACAGATTTAGGGCCAGGAAGGGGCCCGAATTGAGCCAGCCCCGACTCTTAGTGCAGACACTCTGGGACCTCGCAGCATGATGGCTACAGCCCGAGGAACACACAGTAGAGGAGCTAGTTGACCAGATAGTGCTGGAACAATTCCTAACGGACCTGACAGGTAACACCCAAAGGTGGGTTCAACGGCATCAACCGAAGACCGTGGAGGAGGCGCTTCAGCTGGCAGAAGACTATACAGTAGCTGAAGGAGAAGGAGAGAACTCCAAGAGAGAGAGAGAGGGGGAGGACTGCCCGCCTCCCATAAAACAACCAGCCTACCAGGACCCTTTAGAAGGGGAGAAACGACCCGCAAGGAGAATCGCCCAGGGAATACACCGGAGGTGACCTGCTACAGATGCGGGGAAAGGGGCCACATCTCATGGTTTTGCCCCCGAATGACCCATGAGGTGGCTCCCCGGGTAGAGGGACACGACGAAATGGACTGTAGTTTCAGGCGGCATCAAGGGATTGACCAGAAAAACAAACCCATGGTAGAGGTCTGTATGGGCAATACCATTATCCCGGCAATAATTGACACAGGATGCTCCCAGTCTATGATCCGTGAGGATTTGGTACCTCCACATTTAGGGACCCCGAGTACACCAGTGTCTATGGTATGCATGCACGAGACAGTATACACCTACCCAAGGAGGAGACTGGAACTCTCCACGTTGGGGAGAACTGAGGAGATGTCGGCGGGGCTGACTAAGATGCTACCCTGCCCGATGTTGCTAGAGTTGGATTGGCCTCACCTGAGAGAGGTAGTCCGCCAAAAGATGACCGATAGCTTGGAGACCCAGGAGAGGAAGCCCCGGGAACTGTATTTTGGGGACGAGGAGGAAGAATTAGAAATCAACCAGCTGATAGAAGGGGGGAATTTTCATCAAGAACAGCGACAAGAACCCTTGTTATAGAATCTATGGAAGGCCCAGGAGGAAGAAGCTACGAGAGGAGCTGGACCCACACCGAAACCCCCCCGAAACCCACGATATGAGGTAAGGAGGGGTCTGCTCTATAGAGTGGAGGATTTGGAAGAGGGAGGTGAGAGAGCACAGGTCCTGGTACCCCGAAGGTACTGGGAGGGCTTACTGCGGGTCGCCCACACCTTACCCGTGGGAGGGCATCTGGGGCATGATAAGACGGAGGTCCATCTCAATCGGCGGGTTTTCTGACCTGGAATATTTCAGATGACCGAGAAGTTTTGCGCGGAGTGTCCTGAATGTCAGAAGACAGGGGGAGTAAGACCAGCTCGGGTACCACTGATCCCCATGCCCTTGATTACCCGGCCCTTTGATCGGATAGCCTTAGATATCGCGGGGCCTTTCCCGCGCAGTAAGACAGGCTACCAATTCGTCCTAGTAATTATAGATTATGCGACAAGGTTCCCCAAGGTGATCCCCCTAAGGTCTGTGATGGCCCCCGCTATAGTGACCGCCCTGCTACGATGGATAGCCTGGGTAGAAATTCCCTGTGAGATCCTAACCAATCAAGGGAAGAATTTCATGTTGAAAATCTTAAAGGGAGTGTGCAAAGTCCTGAGAATAGACCAGTTACGCTCCTCGGTATATCACCCCCAAACAGATGGGCTCGTCGAATGGTTTAACCGTACACTTAAAGGGATGATTAAAGCCTGCATACAGGGGGACGCCCAGGAGTGGGACGCACTTTTACCCCCGTTGCTATTTGCAATAAGGGAGGCCCCCCAGGCCTCCACGGGGTTTGCCCCATTCGAGCTAGTCTATGGACACAGCCCTCGGGGCTTGCTCAACCTAGTGTATGAAGGGTGGACTCAAGAACAGGGGGAGGAACCTCAAACCTGAGCAACGGGAGAGTTCCAAGAAAGATTGCAGAAAGCGGTGGAGATTGCCCAGAGACATCTTAGCCAGAGCCAAGAAAGGCAATGGCAACAGTATGACGCAAAGGCTGTGGCCAGGGAATCACAAATAGGAGATTGGGTGGTAGTACTACTACCCGACAGTACCCATAAATTAACGGCTCGATGGCAAGGACCGTTCCAAGTGACGAGAAGAACAGGGCCGGTGAACTATGAGGTACTACGTACCCACCCTACGCGCCAGAAGCAAATATACCACATCAGTCTCCTAAGGAAATGGCAACAAGGGGAAGGATGGTTAGTGGACCAGGAGGAAGAGGAAGAAGAGGCTACAACGGTAAGGCGCTTAACGGGAAAGACAGACGCACCCCAAGTAGACGACCAATTAGAGCTAAGCCGACAGGCCGAGGTGAAGGTCCTAATCAGGGAGTTTCAAGATGTGTTCCAGGAGACACCGGGGGAGGCAAAGGGGGCCTGCCATTCCATTGTTACCCCTCCGGGAAGAATAATAAGGGATCACTGGTGGAGATTACCACGCCACCTATGGCCCGTGGTCCACCAGGAGATCCAGCAAATGCAGGAAAGAGGAATAACTGAGGAATCCCAAAGCCCCTGGAGAAGCCCAATTGTAGTGGTACCCAAGCCAGATGGATCTATCCGACTATGCGTGGATTATCGAAGGCTAAATGAAATAGCAAGATTTCATGCCTTCCCGATGCCCCAGGTGGACGATAGGCTTGAAAAAATCGGACAGGCATGATTTATATCCACCTTGGACCTTACAAAAGGTTATTGGCAGATCCCCATGGCGGAAGGGGACAAGGAGAAGACCGCCTTTGGGACCCCATGGGGGCTGTTTCAATTTAGGAGAATGCCCTTTGGATTACATGGAGCAGCGGCATCCTTTCAATGACTCATAGAACGAGTCTTGGCCCCACATCAGGGGTATGCCGCTGCTTACATCAATGATATTATTATATTCTCCCCCAGCTGGGAAATGCACTGTAAACATCTTAGGCAAGTACTAAGCAGCCTACGGCGGGCAGGATTGACGGCGAATCCGCGAAAATGTGCATTGGGGAAACGCGAAACCCAATACCTGGGGTTCATGATAGGCCAGAGAACTATAAAACCCGTAACGGAAAAAGCGGCAGCCATAAGACGACAGCCTTTCCCAAAAAAGCTAAAACAACTTAGATCATTTCTGGGATTCGCCAATTATTATCGGCGATTCATCCCAGACTTCTCAGAGAGGGCTGCCCCGTTAACCGAGTTGACAAAAGGACGACACAGCCCGATAACCTGGAACCCAGGGGCTATACATACCTTTGATCAGTTAAAGGTTGCCTTGGGCCAACACCCCGTCCTATACACCCCAGATTTTGAGAAGACCTTCTACCTTCAAACCGATGCCTCGACAGTCGCACTAGGAGCAATATTGTTCCAGAAAGATCAGGAAATAGAGCGGCCGGTAGCTTTTGCCAGCCGGAAGCTTAAACCAGTGGAGACACGATACTCCACCATAGAAAGGGAGTGCCTGGTGGTGCGCTGGGCCATAGATTTGTTTCAATATTATTTGTTAGGACGAAAATTTGTGCTTATCACAGATCACGCCCCCCTGCGGTGGTTGAGAACCGCCAAATTAAATAATGCTAGACTTATGAGATGGTCATTAGCCTTACAACCGTTCTTTTTTTCAGTGGAACACTGAGCCAGAAGAAGAAACGGAAATGTAGACCTCCTATCACGTCCAGGAGGCTGTCGGGAGGAAAATACAACAATACCAACGGGACACCAGGAAAACATACACCAAGCACGAATTTTCATGACAACGAATCCAGGAAACAGGTGAACAGCTTAACTGAAGGGGGAGGTGTATAACAGCGCTGCAGCTGCGACGCGGTTACTAGAAGAGAGCTAACAGCTGCCGGGAACTAAGACAGCCAGGAAGTTGCTGGGTAGCCCCGGGCAGCCAATACAACGCCGGAAAGGCGTAACAAAAGGGGAGGAAACTTACCAAGGGCACCTTCGGGCATGCATTCACGGAGAGGAACCAGGAGAGACACTCCAAGATGGAAGTAGGAGTTTTTGAGGGGAATTGAGACGTCCTTCCCCTGATCGCGTCCTACCTGATAGAAGACAGTCTCGGCAGTGAGTTATCCACGGAGCGGCGGCACGGAAGCCAGCCGCAGCTCCGAGGGGGCTCAGCGTGGGAATTCCCCAAGCGAGGGGGGGGAGAAGAGAAAAGAAGAGACAGAGAGAAAAAGGCGGAGAAGCCCTGGCAGAATCCTGTAGCCCCAGTAACTTCAGGCTCTCCTCGGAGGGAAAAGGGGAAGCAGAGACTGCAGAAAGTGAAAGAAAAAAGGAAATTGACGAAGCCGGGCTTTAGAAGCCGGCACAAGCCACGGCCAGGGGTGGAATCCTGGTATCGGTGTCAAGCTGCCGTTAATTGACTTGTTAACGGCTGATTATTGCAGAAGAGGATAGGAAATTGACTAAGCCGGGTTTTAGAAGCCGGCACAGACCGCGGCCGAGAGGAATCCCAGTGTCGGTGGCCAACAGGCGTTAATTAGCCTTGTTGAGGACGGGTTATTGTGTAACAAGCAAACCAGCGACCCTACGTTACTACAAGAAGGCAGACTGTGGGAACTGCGGCAAGACCAAGCAATCCCAGTCAAAGGGAGAGAGAGAAAGCCAGATTTACTTTAATAAAGCACCTGCAATGAAGATCTGACCCACGTGGTTATTACCGGGGTACCGGTATCTAGCAACTATTACTCCCCCCCTCACAAATCTCATTTAGACCAAGTCGTGGCAGGCGGGAATCAGGGGGAGTTATCTGATTACCGGATACCCAGGACGGGCACGCGCTCACACATATCTTTTGTAATAACGAGGAAAGGGCTTAAGACCAGGAAATTAAAAATATTATTACCTTATAATGGAAAGGTGGGAATACTATTCTGCTTTTACTGAGGAGGGCCATGGAAGTCTGTCTCAATTTATTACAGAATCTACAGAGTGAGAAACAGAAATCAAGCCACAGTAATTATCCTAGCACAATTTAAAACATCAATAGCAACAATATTTAGGTCCTTCTAAGGCAACATGCAAGTTCAGTTTATGTTCTACTCCAAACTAGGCTACAGTTATCACCCTCCCAGCAACTTCCCAACTGAATCCTGCCCAACTGTGATCTTTAGTCATTGTGGGCACCTACAGATGTTTAGGGGCCGTGCTCTAACTCATGATGCTTTACACAAAGTGACTTGAGTTACAACCCCCACCAACCCAAGTCTCACAGGCCTGACCCAGCTCCCCACAATACCCCAGCCAAGGTAGCTGAGGGGGGCCCATGAGGCAAGGGGGCTCTGTTTCATTTCCACCTCCAGCTCCAGCCAGGCCAAGCCCCATCACAGGAAACCAACATCTGGGGAAGGGTACTTGTGCCCAAAAGTTTGCAACAAACTTTGTTCCAACTTCTAAGTTGGTCTAATAAGATATCACATCTACCCAAAAAACCTTGCCTGCCAACATCTGAGGAGGAACACATACACCATACTCCCTTTCCCTTTTTTTTTTTGAAGGGTTAAACATAGGTAATGAACACTGGTTTCTGTTCTGTTGGCAATGCTGGGTGAGGGGAAAAATCTAGTTAAGATAAAAGAAAACCTTTTAAATTGGGGGTATATTGAAAACCTTTAAATAAAATGTTTTAAGTCCAAGTTGTATACCATTTGCACCAAAATGAGATGTTTGGTTCTAATGTCAAAACATGCCAGGTTTTTAAATTAATGGAAATTTTTAGTATAAAAAGTTGTTTAGAATCAAAACTAAAATATCATTTAGAGAAATAAAATGAAAAATATTTTGGGTGACTTCAGAATCTGATTGTTCCCTTTTTAAGCTAACAATTCAAACATTCACATAATTTTAATTAATTTCTCTTGTCATGCCAATCCCTCCCCAGTAAATTAAGCAAAAATTCACATTGTACCAAACACTTTGCCTTAACTGTTGCAGAAAAATACAGCAGACAACTACTCACAGGGCACTGACAGACATTCAGGCCCCCCACACTAACTCATGGTGCTTTATGTAAAGCGGCATGAGTCAGAGCACCCCCCCCAACCCAGCAGACCTTTGCCTGTTGGATGGGGGGGGCAGGGGGGGGTGGGAAGGGAAATCAAGCCTGCCTAATGATTCAAGGAGCCTCTCTCCCTAGTCCCTCTCCCCCCCTGCTCTGGGGCTCTAATCAGGGAAGGAGGAGCAAGCCAGCAGCTCATGCTACTCCTTTCACAAGCTGGCCTGAGCTAGAGGTGGGGGCTGGATGGGAGACCCCTACCTTGTGGGCCCAGCCCAGCTCCCCCACTCCAGCTTAGGCCAGGAGCTATGGAGGGGCTCCGATCCATGCCCCTCCCCACCCTCCAGCTCAGGCCAGGCAAGCTGGCAGTTCGTGAAAAGAGCAGTTTGCTGCTGCTCGCTTGCTCTTCCTTCCTCCCCACCCCGTCCTTCCCTGATGACAGCATCAATCATGTGAGAAATTAATCCTAGTGAACACAAGTTACTTAAGGCGCTCTAAAGCAGGACACCTTCATTCAATACCTGATTTAAGGAGGCTTAATTTTTCATGCAATCGACCACTTTAATAGCGCTGTGCAGCTGTGCACATGTGTCACTGCACAGCTGTGGAGCACTTTCAGGTGCCCAGTTGCTCATAAAAATTAACTGCTGTCTGTGCCCAGTTTTTTGGTCTGGTGGGGTTTTTTGGGCAGTGTGTTTTTTTTTCTTTCTGTTTTTTAACACTATTTTTCACTAGCCTGATCACCCACTTTGAAACTAAGTGGTTCATATACCCAGTTTCTCCTCTCCCAACATGCCCTGCTTGTACAGGCTCCCAACTTCTCCAGATCTCTAGGACCTACAACCCGCAGAATGCCTTGCTAGCTGAACAGGGTTGTTCCAAGTCATCAGCATAGCTTAAAGGGCCCAGTATATAATGTTTCCCTTTTCTTTCTCCTTGGGAGTTTTGCTGGATAAAGAAATGAAGTCTGCTACTGTCCCTTTCTTAACTTATTCAGGACATGGAGTGCCGAGAGCTTTGAGCTTGCTGGGTAATCAATATTTTGTCATGTCTCTTTGCTCAGAAATTAATACTATCCCACCATGCTTTACAGTGAATGGGGTTGTGAAGCCATTTTCCTTTTCCCCAGTATGAAAAACCTATTCAGGTGTGACAGGGGGCCATCCCCGGGACCAGTCACAATGTCAGCCCACACATCTGTCCAAGGCAGTCTGCCCACCTAACTCACCTGCCACACCTTTGATTTAATTGTGAGTATGGGGCCATTGCTCAAAAACTCAGGAGAGCTGATTACTGGCATCCAGAAGAAAGCTGAACTGCTGAATGACTATTTTGTCTTGGTCTTTCACTGGAAAACAATGCCAGGTAGAGTACAGGATGAGCATGATAGGAATAATCACCTTCCTACTATTGCTATAGAATTGGTGTATGACCAATTAAAAAAAACCAGACTGTGACCATCTCCGCTCAATGATCCACCCCCATGCCGCCTTTGCCCGGGCAGCTGGTCTTACGTGCCAAGGAGCCTTGTGTAGACCCCGGAGGGTTCCTCGATCACCTTCGGGGTGTCCCCCAAGCTCACCTGCCACAACTTTGGATGGTCCTTCAGTGAAGGGGGTCCCCTTTCAGGATGCCTCCAGAGTTGTCACGTATCCTGTCAGATGTTCACGGGGCTCCAACCTCCCCTACACCCCAGCCATATGCCAACCTTCAAGACAAGCCCAAAATCTTTTGCGGCTAGCCCCTGTTGATGTCTTCCTCAGTTCCCATGGGTCCTCCTTCATAGACAGATGCCTCAGGCTCTGACCAGACCCGGAGGGTCTGGGGGACACTCTGCCTTCGGGGTTGTTCCTTTCAATGCCCTGCGTGTTCTACGACAAATGCTGCCGGTTGTCGCTGCGTTCACACATTGTCCTTCATCTTCAACTGGGGTCTCTAATCCCCCAAACCTGGTAAGGTGTATTAGGCTAACCTGCTTTAGGCAGGGAACTAAAACAGAACAGACCAAGAGAGGACAACACAAGCGAAACACTCACCACCAGAAAACCTCACCCAACAGGAATGACCCAAAGTGAAAAGAAAAAAGGAACTTGAGGGAAAAACAAAATAAAGAGAAAAAAAGAGAAGAGAAGCAACCATGGGGCTGAGAGTCCCATGCTCCCCTCACCCCTAATATCCGTAGGCTAGCATATCCCCTGAGTTGGGACCCATGCTTTCACCCAAGCCGGGGTTTCTTTTATCTTCTCCTGGCTCCACCTCTGCTCCGGGGTCTCAGCACCCACTGCCTCCGGCAGGAGATCCTTCGCCGGCTCTTGCTGCCGCCGCTGCAGGCCTCACTGCCGGCTCCTCTGATCCCCACCGGTCATCCCCGGTGTGGGGATCTCCCATAGCCTCTGCTACGCCCCCTCTGCCACCTACCACTCTGGCCCTCTGCAGCAGCCGGACGTGCTCCGCCTGGCGGTTCCCCGCCATTCCTCCAGCACTCAGCATCCTCCTTCCTGCACTCCCAGGGCCGGCTTTTATCTTTGCCAGGTAATGCCTCTTCATGACATCACCCTGCTCCAGCTGGAGATGAGCGCAGCTCATAAACCACTCAGGCAGTTTTTCCTGGTGCGCCTCTTCTCTTCTCCGGAGCCCTGCAACAGGTAGAGTGTTTTTTCCTTTTTCTGGGGTCTGCCTGTGGGTGAGGCTCAGGCGAGGCTTCCCCCTTGCCGGATCCTGTGTCCCTGGGACACAGACATATAGAAGTCAGCAGGACCAGATGATCTTCATCCGAAAATGCTGAAGGAGCTGGGCAAAGTCATTCCGGAACTCCTGGCGAAACTCTTCCACAACTCGTGGCGCTCTGGAGAAGTCCATGAGGACTGGAAGAGGGCCAACATTGTGCCCATCCACAAGAAGGGCAGAAGGGGGGACCCAGGTAACTATAGGCCAATCAGCATAACTTCCATCCTCAAGAAAAACCTATAAAAGTTCATCAGAGTCTATCTGTGATAAGTTTGCAGAAGGTAAGATTCTGAATGATAGCCAGCATGGTTTTGTCGTGGGCAGGTCTTGCCTTACCAACCTCATCTCCTTCTATGACCAGGTAACTCACCACCTGGACACAAGAGAGCAGGTTGACATTGTATACCTTGACTTTCAAAAGGCCTTTGATCTAGTATCCCACGATGTCCTCATGAGAAAATTGGAGGATTCTGGGCTTAATTGCCAGACAGTCAGGTGGCTGAGAAACTGGCTGAAGGATAGGACCCAGAGTCGTAGTGAAAGGATCTGTATCATCCTGGCGAGAAATGGGCAGCGGTGTCCTGCAGGGATCGGTGCTTAGACCAGTATTTTTCAACAGCTTTATTAATGATTTGGATGTGGGGGTGAAGAGCTCACTGGCCAAGTTTGCAGACAACACCAAGTTATGAGGAAGCATGGTCACACTTGAAGATAGGCTACAGATACAGGCAGACCTAGACAGACTGGTAAGTTGGGCGGATAAGAATCTAATGAAGTTCAATGTTGAGAAATGTAAACTACATCTCGGAACAAGTAACCCCCAACACACCTACAGCCTTGGTGGCACCAAACTGATTAGCACCATGAATGAAAGGGACCTCAGCGTAATAACAGACCACAGTATGAATATGAGCCAACAGTGTGATGCTATAGCCAGTAAGGAAAATAATACTCTGGCATGCATCAATCGATGCATCTCCAGCAAAACCAAGGAGGTGATTCTTCCACTCTACTCAGCATGGGTGAGACCATAGCTGGAGTACTACATCCAGGAGTAAAACTAGGAGTAATGGCCACAAACTTCTGGAAGACCAATTCAAGCTCAACATTAGAAAAAACTTCTTCAGTCAGGGTGTCCAGACTGTGGAATAAGCTCCCTCCAGAGGTGGTGTAATAACTTACTCTGGAAATCTTCAAGAGGAGATTAGACAGTCACCTTGCTGGGGTCACCTGACCCCCAGTTATCTTTCATGCTTGGTGCAGGGGGCTGGATCCAATGATCTTCCAAGGTCCCTTCCAGCCTTACAATTTATGAATCTATACATTGAATTGATGATCCTAGGTGGGAGGCTGCCTGTTTTAATGCCCTGTTGCAAAGTGTGTAATACACAGCTCCAACCTCCCCTTTACCTTGCTCCATGTCTCACAGATAGCATCCAAATAACTACCCATTATTACTCCTCTGGCCCCTTAACTGGGCTGCACTTTGCCTGGGGCCCAACTTGGCCTCGGGTGTCTTTAGACATGCCTGGGCCTCATTCCCCCTCACTGGGACCACTACTCCGTCCCCCTCACTGTGGCTTCTGGGCCTTACATGCCTTGGGCCTCAGGAATCTGTCAATGTACCTGGGCCCCCAACTTAGCCAGTGGCCCACTCAGGCCTCAGGTGTCTGTCAACATGCCTGGCAAGCCCCACTTAATGAGCCTGGGCCCTGTGCTTTTCTCTCAGGGTATGCTCCCCTACCTTTCACCTCCACAGGGTAACTGCAAGGCAGTGTGGGCTGAAGCTTTCCCACACCCCATACTCACCATCCAACCCCAGCAAGGTGTAGTTTCAGGTCATGGCCCAGGACCAGGAACCTCCTCCATCCCCATAGTTCCTACTCTTCTCCTCCAGGTGTTCTGGGAGCAGCAGATCTCAAGCTGGGCAATGTTACCCCCAACAACACCCCTGCAGCAACTGCTAGCCCTGCTCCTCTTATACTGAGGCTGCTCCACCCTACTCCAATCAGGCAGCCTCCTGGCTGTCATGTGACTGCCTGATTGGGTCTGCTCACACCTACAGGTCTTCTCACAGACTGTGAAAGCCCTTAAAGTGGCAGGCACCAAAGGTGCTCTGCCACATCAGGCTACATAAGCATGGTACCTAATGTCTGTCCTCATTTTTGCAGTTGCCTCCAAATGAAGTGTTGGCTTTTCCATACATTTTTGTTATAATTTTTAAGTGAAGTTACCCCAATAAACACTGACCATTTGTGCTCTTGCTTCTTCCCCTGACAGCCATCGGAAAGCTTGTCAAGAAATGTGTCTCTGTATGTTTTCTCAAAGCCTGGAGAGAGGTGCAGATGAAACAGCCTCTTTCAGCCCTTCTGACTTTAAGCCAGCTCCAACTTCTTGGTTTTGATAGATCTGTTTCGAAATGGCAGTTGTCCGCTTCAGTTTTACATGGTTCATTTCATCTGAAAAAACAGCAGTTGCTTATGCTGTTATCTGTGCTTCCTGGATTCTCTGCCACAGTGAACTGACTAGCTGTGACACACAGGGGTGGGAATGGGGCAGAGCAGCATAAAAATAAAAGACAACTAAATGCTAGAGAAAGGGGTAAGGAAGCCAAACAAACAGACTGAAATGTAGGAGAAAATCATTTCTTGTGTAAAATATGGGTGGAGTCTGACAGGTTCAGAGAGGTATGAGGTTTCATACCCAAGAGCCTACTTCATCAGATGCTATGAAAGGACACTTAGATTTATTAAAGGACTCTTGTATAGCTTCTGACCAAACAGGTTGTTGCACATGAAAGCTCATGCCTCCCTGAACCAGTTACTCTCTAAGGCAACCTTCTACCTGACTTCAGACTAACAGTTAAATGCTTCTCTTGCATCAGACATGGAAACAATAAAAAAAGCCTCAAGACAAACCAGTTGCGGCAAAGTATTGTAGCTCCCATTTTATCAGATGGGGACAGAATTTTTATTGAGCTTACCTCTCAGGGTGGCATTTCAATGATGTTGTCTTTCTGTAGCCCTGACTGAATGCCTTCATACAGTGTAGGTCATCAGGTTAGATCACGCTGACACACTTTACCTGAGCTGACCATGGAAACCATAGAGAAACTTCAAACCTCATACCTGCCTTTCAAAAAAGAAAGGCTGATAGGAAGACATTATGCTCTTCTACAGTGGCAATGCATAGGGGTGCATGGGGGTGCATGTGCCCCCCCTGAGAGTGCCGGTGCCCCCCCTGACCGGCCACACTCGCTGATGACTCTAAAACTCATGCTAAACTTGGGCCTACTCACAAAAGTTAAAATACAGAATAATAATGCTAACTGCATATTGCAGGAGGATGTGAGTTCATGGCTAGGCCAGCTGAGAAGAAATAATGAAGTATCTCTTCCAGCTTATCTTCCTTTATTCAGGATGATTTCAGGCAGACTTAGTTGTCTGGTGTGTAACTATACGAAATGTCTATCCTTGATTAATTAGTATGGTAAATATTTCTTTTGAGACTAACTCGTGTTTATGTGCAGGAAGAGACATTCTCCATATGTGATAGATGTCTCCTCCTGATTTAGTATGTTTTTCCTGGCTGTTAATCAGTTTCTTGATATGTTCCAAACTGGATAACCTCTTGTAACTGAAGAAGGTAATTCATTCAGATTAGAAATTTCTGATAACCAGTAATAAGCAGGTGTTTCCTGTCAGTTACCGCTTGGGACTCTCTCTTGATTTACACAACTAAAAGAATACTTTGAAGATGCTAAACTAAGGGTATAAAAATGCAGTAAAACAGCAAACAGCACGTGCGCTCCGAGAGGGAGAAATCTAACACCGGTTGCTGATGCACCTGACTTGCTTGAGAAGTTGTAGAGAAACAGACTGCCTCTTTCTCGCACGTTTGGCGAGAAATCATCACGTTATAGCTAATTATGGGACTTTGATTTGGTTTGGGCTCACTTGACTTGATTTTAAATACTTGTAGTAAATAAAGCCTTTCTGTCACTCATCAAACGTGGTGTCGTGTCAATCCCTGGGCTAGTTCGGAATCCTAGATTTTTATGTGCTAAAACTCGCTGTTTAGGCAACGGGCAGGGAGTTCTGGCAGCCCCCCTGCAAGCGCTGGCTGGGGATCAGAGTGCCACTGCGCTCCCTGAAGCAGCTGCAGCCACTCCCGGAAGCGGCCACAGCCACTTCCACAAGCGGCTGCAGTGATCAGCTGTCTTGCGATGGGCCGCAGGGGGATCCCCCCGCCCCTCTGGCTGGCAGGATTGGCCATGGGGGACCCCCTCCCCCCGTTGCTGACTGGTCGCTGGAGGGGCATGTGCCACCCCTGACTTAGGCGGCACCAGTTGCCCATGCTCTTCTAGTTTGCTTTTGGATGGATTCCAACATCATGGTACTAATCTTTATCAAAGAAGGATTCAGGTGCCTTCAATCTAAAAAGAGTGTGTGTAATTTACCGTGTTCTTTGGCTGGACGTTTATGCTTCTCAACACGACTGGCTGTTTTGGCGCCCTTTTGGGAGGACAGCTTGGCGTGCCATTTCTAGCCTACAAGGGTACTGAACGTTCTCTTCTGCCCCGACTTGATATTTCAAATTCTGGTAAGGGAGGGTGGTCTCGTACCCTTTAACATTGGCCCTCAGCCAGACCTGCTGCCATCCCTTGGGGCTGCGCCTCCCCTACACCTCACCTAGTGCTAACCCAACATTGAAGCTCCTTGTCCAATAGGTTGAGGCAAACAGCCTTCTGAAGCGTTTCTAGCTGTAACACTCAAAACAAAACACAGTGTCCCAAAACAAAACTATAAATGAGCAGTCCTTCTGCAACAGTAAAGCATATGCCTTTGCCCATGATGTCCCCACTCCGTGGGGTAGTAAAGGGGCTGAGAAAACAGTTACTATGGCTCAGTGCCCCATTTACTCATGATTCTAATGTTCTCTTATGCTTTCTCTTTTAGGCTCCTTGTCATCCCAGATCCAGTCATCTAGTCTTGTCTGCCAGGCCAGCACTTCAAGAAAGTTCTCTGGCTTCTCCAAGCCAGCATTTGATAGGGCTTCCACCAATCGCCCCTGCTGGGGCATGCTGTGCCTGCGCTTCTTTCTCTCCTGCCCCAGAAAATCACTTCCAATTCCCCTGGGGTTTTCCTCCAGGCTGTTCTTGTCTCCCAGCTCAGGTTTCACCCACTCAATCGGCATCGGCATACGCTCATAAAGTGTGCCTATGCTGGTTCATCTGGTGAAAATTTGACCCCTCATTGCATGAGGTACCAAATACAGGCAAACCCCACTTAGCGCTCTTAATTACTTCCTGAAAAAAATAGTGTTAAGCAAAAGGAGCATTAAGTAAAACCTAAAGTATCTGAGAATCTAAGGCGGTGACTGCAAGTGTTTTTAACGACTTAAGATGGTGACTGTGAGCATTACAGCGAAACTTGCTGAGCGCTAAGTGAAATCAGGTATCAATTTAAAATGAGCATTCTAGCACTAAGTGAAACAGCATTCAGCAGGCTTTGCCTTTAACGACGTTTCAAAATGTTGTGTCTTTTATAACTTGTCTTGGCTGAACTCCTAGCCTGTGGCTGTTTTCAGAATGGGAAGCGGGGAAAGGGAGCACGCATCAGTCGGGGTTTTTTTCAGCCCCCACACCCAAGGTGAGGCAGGTATATTATAACCCCCAGCTACGCGGAGGCTCCAATTCACCCACCCCACTATTCAGCGGGGGCTGGGGAGCCCCTGTAAGGAGCTCCTTCCCTGCCTTTCCCCCCTCCCATTCTGAAACCAGCGAGCACGGGCAGAGAGCCTGGCTGTTGCTATGGGAACCTGGCTGCAACTCCCCCAGCTAGATTCCTCTCCCCCTGGAACCAACAACAGCGCACTTCTGTCTGGTCGGGGTAACGCTGTAACTCTGAGCGCTTTGCAGAACAGGCTCGAATTACAGCTGGGAGCTGCACCTCTGTCTGAACCCCAAGGTGCTTATGCCCGATTTCAGCTAACTGCCGCCGTTGGGTAGTTGTAAACCAGTGCCTGAGCAGGTTGTAGCTCCTAAACGAGACTGAGCGTCTCCGGAGCGAGACCCCAAACTAGTCACAACCCCGCGAACGCGCTCGCTGAGAACCCGCAGGGTGGGGGGAAGACTTTTTACTGGGCACCCGGGGGCTCTAGCCACCCGCTGACGCTGGTTGGCTTATTTCCCCGTCCAACAAGCAGTCGCCGAGGCCTATTGGCCGGCAGGGTCCCGCCCCCCACGCCAGCGCCGTGGCTCGAGGCGGCCCGCGCGCGCGACCCGCGTCTCAAGT
>NW_005841912.1:270855-285954 GCF_000455745.1 Alligator sinensis
TGAGGCCCCCCCCTCCCCCCGGCCTGGGCCTGCCTTGTGCCCACCCGCAGGCCCAGCTGCCCTTGGTGGAGGACCCTGTCCCGTTCCCCGCCCCCCACCCAGTCTGGAGGAGCTTCCTGGCACCTTAGCTCCTTGCATAGCTTTATTCCCCTTAAGTTGCACGGAGCAGGAAGGAGGCCCCTGTGGTTCCAGGCTGCTAGGCAAGGACCCACCCCCTGCCGCAGGCCAAGCTGGCAGCTGGTTAGTCTTTTTCCTTCTTGCTCTCAGTCCCACTTTAAATCTTGGGCTTGGTTCTGAGCGGCTCCTAATGGGCAAGTGACAAACTGGAGGACTTGGGGAGGAGAGTGAAATTCCAGGGGGCTGCTGCTCCTGCCTTGAGGGCAAAAATGTGTTCAATGTGGTGGCTGTATAAAGACTCTGAAGTACAAAGGGAACTGGCTTGGGGGGGTGGGACAGGAAGGTGTAAACATCTCAGGGAAGGATTATGTTGCAAGAAAGGAAACACATTGGTTGATATGGAGGAGAAAAAGTGAATGGAATTACTAAGAAAGTATTTGGCATGCAGATAAGATGTGGGTAGAGATTGGCTGGTACAGTGAAATTTATGAGCCGAGTCCAGAGAGTGCAGCCCAAGAGCAGTTCCAGAATCGTCTTTCCGTTGCATCGACAGGCTCATTTTTTTTCAGCAGGGCTTTCCCTGCAAACCTGAGTGTTGCAGTCTTCTACCTGGGTTTGAACGTTTCTTTTAGGGTACATGCATTGAGCCCTGCCAATAATATGTGGCTATGTCTACTCTGCAGTTAGAAAGCTCTTAGCTAGCTTTAATGTAGCCAGCTCGGGTATTAGATGTCTAGCCTCAGCAGCATGGAGCTCTGTTACAGGGTAAACCAGCACTTGCTGAGATTCATGCTGTTCTGGCCAGACTGTTATCAGTATCTGAATTAGGTTGAGTGTATATCTTTAGCAATATTGGAAGTCACTTTTTTAACTGTAGTCTAGAAAAGCCCTTTATTTCTGACAGCAAAACTTAGGGGGTAGGCAAAAATTTTCTGCCAGGGTCTTTATTATTGTAAGGATGATTGTTATGGAGGAGAGCTGCCATTCTCTCTCTCTGCTTTGCTGAGCAGCTACTGTAATGAGATTGGGAATTCTGACTCCAGTATTGTGTAAGGCCTTAAAATTGGTGTCCTCTGTGTATTGCTCCAAATGTCCTGTAGTATTGACATTGGTGGATACAGATTCTCCCTAGCAACCCAGTACAAGTTCAGAAGCTGTCAGCTTCCTGTTATTTTCCTTCAGTGAATTTTCTATTGATTTATTTATCCTCTATCAGTCCTCGGGTATAAAACCTTTGTGTGTACCCGGATGAAGTTCCAGTTATTTATGAAATATCACGTACTTTTATATGAGGTCTTGTGACAGTTAAAATGCAGTTCCTTGATTAGGAGGTGGTTAAACTTTTGTGCTCTCTGCATCATATCTGAATCCCATTAAAAAAGAAAGGAATTGCCAGTTCCATAAACATGAAAATATATGCAGTCCCATTGACTTCGGTTGGGACTGCTTATGTGTGTCTTTGAGACCTAGTCAATTTGTGTCTTTAGTGGTTCCCACTAAAGTTCTCATGTCCAACAGATGTGCAAATTTATCAAACTGCTCCTCTCTGCAACAACCAGCTAAAG
The DNA here is from genome assembly GCF_000455745.1 of Alligator sinensis. Lineage (NCBI taxonomy): Eukaryota > Metazoa > Chordata > Crocodylia > Alligatoridae > Alligator > Alligator sinensis. The sequence goes on from NW_005841912.1 coordinate 272,538, forward strand.
TAAAGATATGTGCTTTGAAGCTTGCTTTGGAGGGTGACCAACCTCAGGCTAATTTGGATCAAGCAGTGGAAGTAAGTTCTAAAATGAAGGCCTCTTATTAGTACAGTATTCTCCAGCTCTGTCTTTAAATGAAGATCCCATTTGTTTGTTTCCTTTGCATGGTATGGAAGAGGGGGACACTACTGAGTAAACAGATCCTCAGCTAATTAGCGTCCTGGTAGTTAAAACTTAAATTGCCACTTGAAAAAAGAAAAGTGGGCAACTTGGGTAACAATATTGGGATCATGTACCCTTGACAAGGTATGCAGCTTATTAAGTAGTCTGTCACTTACATTTTTTTTCTCAGGTAAATTCAACCTCTCTGTTCTTAAGAGTTTTGCTGACAAAACCTGCCTTAACGCCATCATTGTGCTCAGTATTTTCTTCATAGAAACAAAGGACATGATCTTCCTGTTGCCACCTTTTGCCCAAGTGTTCAGCCTCTTAATGTCTTTGTCCCAAGATGTTATGTTTTTGACTTTGAGTTGACCTTCTATGAGCCACTTTCAAAATGTGTTTCTCTGTATTGCAGTAATATGCTTATTGGTGGATGCTTTGTTTCACTTGCCAAAGGTACTAAGCCTTAGGTAATACCCCAATGTCTAAAATGTACAACTGTTGTAGAGTACTTAGATTAGATCACTATTTTTATTTGTTCATATAGAAGGTTTATTTGTCACTTAATAAATTTATGCTTTATGGTTTTGTAATGCCACAATTTAATAATGCAAGCACATCAACCTCATGGTGATCACCAATGTACATTGCTACTGCCTCATCCCAAGTATGATATCACAATCTTCTACTTGTACACAACTGGGAAAATGAGAAAGGAGGAGGTAGTATTAATATGTCTTAAAGGGAACATTTTGTGTTACGAAGAGTTAATCAAATGAGAGACTTGGATCCATTGGACACTACACGAACACAGAGGCTGTGCTGACATGCAGCCTTCTATGTCTCGTGTATCAGCGTCCCTGCACTTAAAAATGGGGGCGCTTTATCTAAAGCTCATTGAGCTTCAGTTCAAGCACCCCCACTGCCATTTTTAAGCGTGGGGACATTTTAATTAAAGCAGCTCTTGGATCTACTCTAATGAAAGCGCTGTCCCCTTCCCACCCCCAGAGCACATGTAAAAATACCCATCTGTTTTGGCTAGGAAGCGCTTAGCAAATTAGTATTGCAGTTTGGAGTTCTTAAACACAGCTCTTCACTTCATGGTTCCATGTGGACATGTATATTTTAATTTTTAATGGAATTAAAAAGTAACACGTTACAAAATTATAGAAAAATAGTACTTGTGCTGTATAACTTGATTCATTGTACTAGTTGAATATTGACTTCATGGCGCGCACATTGCTCAAAGATGCCAACTATTGAAATAGAACATAATCTCAAGTGCTTCAGTTGTGTTAACTTCCAGTGTAGGTGGCCTTGTCACAGTATTCTAATTTAGGGGGTTTTGCTTCATTTGGTAGAGTACTAAATTCCATTTTCATCTATTATAATAGTCTGGGTTATAAATGTGTGTGTAAAAGTCTCTCTTGGAGGGCTAGTCAACCTCAGTAGTATCTTGGTACAGATTGTGGTAGAATATGGCCACGATGTAGTAACCACGTTCAGTTAGCCCTATCACTTATTTGGCCTGTACACTTTTAGGACTGGTGCTGTTCCTGTCCTTTGTATTTTCCTTCTCAACTGCATTATTCTCTCTGATTGCACATAATCTTGTACTTGCAGTAACTTCCCTTAAAAAAATAAAAAAAAGGATGGGGGAAATTTGCATAGTTGGAATATTATGCCTCATGAGTCTATCGAGTTGGCTCCTGGCAGGTTGTGTGTTAGTGCTCTTCTAGAATTTTTATTCCCTGCTTGTTTATGCAACAAGTTTGGCAAACGCAGAATAAATGTTCAAGGCACTCAACCATACTATCATATCCTTAAGGAACACAAGTCTTCTTTGCAAAAATGAATACATCACAACTATAGCAGTGCCATCTAATTGTGAATTTTGTCTAGGGAAGTTGGAGATTTCACATTTGCTTGTCCCTTAGACTTGTTGGAATATGGTAATTGGCTGTGCTGGATCAAAAGTGCTGCTAAGAACATGGAAATGTTCTGTGGGTGTACATGAATTTGGAATACTAGTCTTGTGATGGTCTGAGGTAAAATGGAAATCACTTCATGGATTTGTAACATACTGTGGTTGCAGTCTCATTTGTGAAATGTTGCCTCACCGTTTGGGGGTTTTTTTGCTTGTTTTTTGGCGGGTTGGGGATTGTTTTATATTGGTATCTTTTACGATAGTTGTCTTGTAAAGAAAGAACCTATGTTTTCTTTCTCTCGGTGCTCAAGTTTTTTAAATTAAATTCTCCTTTTCTGTAAAGTCAAAAGTACCACAGGACATTGAAGTGCCTTGAGGCATCAAACCCTATTAAGACGCCTTTCCAAGTGACCCTGTGATTTAGTTTCTCTGCTGGGTCATGCAATGGTGTTGAAGTGATGCAGGCTCCCCATGTTGCCCTATGAATTTTCACTCCCTCACTTGTCTGCATAGCTAGAAATACTGTAAAGTAATACCCTTACAAATTGTTGGATTGTGGTAGCTCTTAAGACAACTTGTATTTAATGTTAATAGTTTGATTTAGCATCTTATTCTGCTTGATTATATTTGCATGTCTTTCCCAAAATCATACAAGCACATTCAAATTTTGGAGAATGGCCCCAGTAAAAGGAGATACCATTTTTATTAGCTTGCACAGGGATATTTTATCTTAACATCCAGATGGATCAATGGAGGCAACTGCTTAAGTACAGCAGTGGTCAGAAAAAAAAGTCATTAAAGGTGGGAAAGATAGATGGGGAACCACACTAAAATATTCTAAGGTCATTATGTTAAAGCAGTGATTCTTTGTTGCAGAGATGTGTGGCAGAAAATTTTCCAAAACAGAAAATTTTCTGGAAAAACTTCCAGTGCTTAATTTTTCCATGGGAAATTTTCCATTTCTAAAAATTAATTGTTTTATAAAATTCATTAGTAATAATGAATGGATGCCAATACAGTATTAGACAAGCTTGGCAATTTCAAAGTTGTAATTAATGTTTTCAGGTGATTATCCCTAGGAAGTGTGAGAGAGAGTACATATATGTTTTATTGGTTTGTAAACAGGAGGGTAAATACACTTGCGCAGTAATCCAAACCAAAAATCAGGTTATGAATTCACTTAATTGGCTGTGCAGGTCAAATCAAAGCCAAATGAATGCATCGCTAAGCTTGTTTCTATTTCTCAAAATCTCTTGCTTCTGGAGAATCAGTCAGAAGCACAACTAGTGAAGAAGATGCAGTGTGATGATAAGTTGCCCTTGCCCATAGACTCATTGGTAAAGCCATCCTTTAGAGAATGAGAGTGTGGTTCAAGTTGTTCTGAATCAGATTTGCCTCAATCTGATTCTGAAATTAAACGAATAAGTAGTGCAAGCGATTCTCCAGCTAGTGACAGTGAAACTGGAGGTGCTGCAGTGACCTCAGTGGAAGAGAGTTCAACTCTGTTGAAGTAGATGAGTGGACAACCACGGCATATCATGCACAGTTCTTTTGGGTGTGCTAAAATTAGTGTGTTAACAGTTTTCAGTGCCTTAGGGTTTTTTCCTTAAATTTTAAACAAACAATGTAAGGGAAATACATGATATTGTATATTGTCTTTACATTTTTACAAGTATTCCAATAAAAATAATTTCTTTCCACATAAAGCTTTGAATTTGTTTGAATATAACATTTATACCCTATTAAGTGTGCTGTATTTAATTTTTTTCCTAATCAAATATTTCAATTCAAATACTTGTGGCTATTGGGACATAGAATTAACATGGGGTTTGTTTGTTTTTTAGTTTTGTTTACTAAATATAAGTCAAATAAATTATGTTCTGATTTAGCATGTTATTTAGGGCATTGGAAAATTTTTCAATTCAAAATTTTTCAGAAAACCCACATCTCTGCTTAGTTTTGTATTAAAAACTGCCAGCTCTAGTCATTCTTTCAAGAACCCATCCACATAGTAGGTTTGGAGAGTAACAATAGTTATAAGTAGGGGTGCACCAATAAAAATTTCCTTGGCCAATACATGTAGTCGATTATTCACCAGGCATATTGGCTGATACCAATCCAATAACCAATTTACAGGAAAACAGCTGGACAGTGTGGAAAGCATCACCCTGCAGGCAAGTCTGTGGAGAGGAAGATATACGGGGTGCAGGGCAGACTGAGGTCCCCATGGTAAGGGAGGGAGTGGAGCTGGGGCTGGGGACACTGTCCAGCCAGGGCTGTGAATGGGACCCCCTGAGCCGGGAGTGGGACAGAGCCACAGGTATCTCTCATCTAGGGGATCGGCATCATGGTACTTAAAAATGGTGGCGGGGGTGATTGAACTAAACCTTATCAAATGAGGTTAAGTTGCAAGCACTGCCACCACCATTTTTGTGTGGGGGCGCTTTTAGGAGCAGAGCCAAGCAGGGCAAGGGCAGAAGCTGGCTACCTGCTGTGGACTTGGAGCTCTCTGCCCTGCTGCCTTTGTCCTGGGAGCCACGTGCTGGCCATACAACCCCTGCTCATCCGGCAGCGGGAGGCACAACTCGCCGCCCCCACTGCTGTTGGATGGGTGGAGGCATGCAACTAGCATGTGGCTCCCAGGCAAAGGCAGAAGGGTAAAGAGCCTAGAGTGGGCAGCCTGCCTCTGCCCTACGCACAAATCTGGGGGAGGGAAGAAGGAGGCATATGCCCCCCCATGCTTCCCCTGGGGGAGCCATATGTCCTTCACACCTGCCCTCACTCCCTGCCCCAGCCCCAGGGTCCCATTCACTGCCCTGACTGGGCAGTGCCCTCTGCCCCTGCCCCACCCCCACCCTCCCTGGGAGTCTGAATCATCGCCCCTTCTCTCCCCCACATTCCTTCTCCACAGATTGTCAGGGTGCTGCTCTCCACACTGCCTGGCTGCCTTCCTGGCTGTGTGCATGCTGTGGCTGCGTGCATGTACATGGTGTCTGGGGGCCCTGGCCAAAAGGCATATTGTATTTATTGGTGACGTTATCGGCTACACCAGCCAAAGAAAGCCTATAGCCAATAATGTTGATTTTTCTTTTTATTGGTGCTGATCTGATATGGCGCCAATATATCGGTGCACTTCTAGTTATAAGAATGGAGGGGAAACTCCACCTGAAGAGAGAAGAATGTGCCTCCATACCTCAGGGTAGGAAGGTAGAGGGGGGACATGAGAAAAGTACATAAAATAATGAATAGTATGGAGAAGGTAGGTAGGAAGCTTTTATTAATATTTTTTGGTATTCAAAAAAAAAAATTTAGTGAAAGTGAGAGAGGGACCAAGTTTTAAAAAACTAGACACACTGTCATATTGTTTGCCTGTGGATCATTAGTCTGATATAGTATGACAGTTTGTCAAGAACCGTCTTTATTTTGGATCTAATGATGTTTTTCATTTCCATAGAAAACACCTGTGCTAAATTTATCTTAAGTATTTTCCTAAGAACATATATTCTGGGTTTAAATTTTTACCAAAGTAGAAACCTTTTTAGGTAGTGTAGCTTTCATTATCAATGTTCTGCTCTAATTTCAGAATCTCTTTGTAGGGAAGGCACAAGTGTCTTGTTTACTGTATGCTTACTTTGCTGGAAAAAAATTCTAATGTATTGAAATTGAGGTGCTTGCTCTTAAAGTTACTGTTTCTGCAGGAATTTCACTTCTTGGTCCCCTCTCTTTATTATGAGTCATGCTGTGAAGCTCCCCCTCCTCCAGTCTGTTCTCTGAAGGTCTGCTCTGACCATGTACCAGCCTGTGTTTTTTAAGGCCCCTAAGCAGTCCTAGCAGTTTGTTTTTTATATATGGTTTTCAAAAGCACTCCCTGATGGATGCAGCTTTTTGCTGTAGACCCTACTTGGAAGCTAAATTATTTCTGCGATAACCTTTATGTAAGAGTTGTATCTCTTTGGCTCTTCATCTCTGACTTTTAAACCAATGTAGGTATTTTTAAGCTTGGCCATCTCTATCATTGGTTTAGCTTAAAGCTTTTGTTTTTTGAACATACTACTCCAAGTCTGACTATTTTGGTGGATTTTAATTGGTAGCAGTCTCTGATGTTAAAGCTTGGCTTGGCTCTAAGCTGTGAGTTGATGATTGTCTCAACTCTCCAGTGAGTTAAACTGCTTGGCTTCAGTGGCTTTTAAATGTTCAGTTTCACTTCTCTAAGTTTCATGCTGGTGCAGAACCTGGTATAAGGTTAACTGTTCAGTTTCACATTTTTAGAACGTGTCTGGGCAGGGTCAGTTTTTCAGGCTGCTGATCTGATTCATTTCCTCACATTTTTACCAGTAGATAAAAGACCTCTTGGGGACTAATAGTTAGTGTCAGATAAATGAAACTCAGTACCATGGTGTCCTCTTGAGTACAGTGTGCCCTGTGCTTGTGGTTAGTTCTTGTCAATGCTTCTATGTTAGATGAGCACATTGATGGAAAGAAGGTAGGTGCAGCACATAAGTAAGGCTGGTGAAATCACCAGTGATGAATGTCTTGTTTCACAGGAACACATGGAGTGCCATGTGCCTTGTGAATTAAAGAAGTGGCTGTGCAGCCTGCAGTCTGTTTTGATTTAACATCCCAGACCATGACATGGTACTCTGAAGGGAAGTGTAGAGGGGCTGTTCCATTGGGGTACTCTACCATTGACTAGTGTCATGCTATATTACTAGGGACTGCGACTAGTTAAGGCCCCTCTCATCTAAGCTGGGAAATACCCAGCCCAGATAATAAGGATCATTCTCTCACCAATACCTGCATAATGGTGCCCCTAGGAATGGGAGAACAGAGAGGTGAATTCCTCCACTCTCTGATGTGCCAGGGTGACTTGAAGGGGGGGTGCAGTATTGATGCAGTAGCACTCTTCTCTCTGCTAAAGTGTGAGTGGGATTGCAAACAGTGTGCCAGCTCTTGCTTGTGATCTGTGTGCGCCAATAATTGACTAGCTGAGGCCCTTAGCACTGCAGAAGACTCTGTGGGGTTGAGAAGTTGGCTTCTGTCCCTGTCCTGAGGACTAAGGTGTATGGGACTGGAAGTCATCTCTCAAATCAGTGAATCCAATTTCCTACTAATGCAGGCAGTTGCATCAGAGTTATGAACTCCATTTTTTTGCCCCTTAGTTATATCGTGCTGAAATAAGAATGCTGCTTTGGTGAGATGTGTGCTGTGATGCTAGGACATTGTGTGCCCCAAGAGTGCTGCCACATTTCTCAATGTTTGGGGTTTTGTGGAATCTGGTGTGGTAAAGGAATAGCTTTCTTTTGTATTGCCTGCTAGGTGGTCTAAAGTTGAGGTGCTGCTTGCTTCTCCCTAATCCAGTGTTTTTTTTTTCCCTTGCATGCTAGCTCAGACTGTAACAGTTATATGGTGAGGCAGTGCAGTTGATACATGATGAGAAGGGATCCAGGTTTTCTGTTTCCTTTGGAGAAATGTGGATTTTCTTCTTTAAAGGAGAAAATTGGGAAACCATGGGTTTCCCTTCGCAGGCTGACAGCCTTCTAACCTGCAAGTAGCTGCTTGGGGCTGAGGGGAACAGAGGGAGAGGTGATTGGAGGCAGGGGGTACCATGTGCATCTGTACATGCACTCTCACATGGCTGACATACAGCTAGGCAGGGTGGTGGGAGCAGCCCTGGCAGCTGGATGCAGGTCAGTATGGAGTGTTGGGGGTTGGAGGGCTAGGGCTTAGGGACTGTCTGGGGGAGTGGGCATGTGGCAGGGGGTGTGTGGAGAGATTGTGTGTGTGAGATGGGGCAGGTTCTTGCCAGCATTGTGGGAAGATGTCTGGGCATGGGGGCTGTTCCTACTTCTCCGGTGGGAGAAAGGGACAGGGGAGCCCTTTGGGGGTGGCAGGGAACTGCACAGCCAGGCCAGCGGCACCAGGGCCAGTACCTGTGGTCACAGGGGCAGGGCAGCTGGGAGAAGCTGCCTGGGGTGGGGATCTGCAGTCAGGCCACCTGGTGTGGCACAGGAGCCCCAGCCCAGGGCAGGGAGTGCCACAGGCCTCCCTTCCTCTTCCCTCCAGCCCTTGGCTGGAGGGAAGAGGAGCCGCTGCAGCTGCTGCGCTCCAGCCTGGGTGGGATGGGAATAGCTGGGGGGGCAGGCAAAGGGCTGTGGGTCGGGAGGGAGGGGCACGAGCAGGTCCCTGGGGCTGTGGGTCAGGAGCATGGAGCGCTAGTGGGGACGCAGGGCCTGCGGGTAGGGAATGAGGCACGTCGACGGGTGGGAGCACTGTGACTTATGAGTCAGGGCATGGGCAAGGCACTGGCATATCAGGCTTGCTCAGCGCCACAGAGCATCTGGGAGGGGACAACTGCAGCTGAACCTGGGTCTTGGTGAATGACAGGGCAGTGGGCGCTCTGATTTTTCCATGACAAAAAACAAAATAAAATGCCAAAATATAGGTGTATTGAGAATTTACTTTATAATAAAGATTGAGACACTGGTAGGCGTCCAAATTGCTTTAAAATTGTAAATATATCAATAAAACATTGTGTTAAATTTATATGACTCTGTGTGTATAGTGGCATTTCATTTTAATTGTAAAAAAGTGTGGATTTGGGGGTTTTAAATCAGAGAACCTGGTGGTTTCTTTTAATCAGAAAGTTTGCAGTTTTTAAATGGAAAAAACCAGGATCTCTGACATTGAGCATGCTTGACATGAGTGCAATTGCTGTAGCTGGACACTAGAGCTTTGGAGGATCCCAGGGCCTAGACAAGGGTCATGGGCCTGTTCAGAGGATCTCCCACCATTAAGTCCTCTTAAACATCTTTTAGTTATTGGTTGCTGAGCTGTGGATCCGTAAAGGTGAAACAAGAGGACACTTGGCTTTCTGTTTCTCAGTGGTCCTTCTCTTCAGTTCTGTTTTTATGCCCCTAACTTTTTCATGTAGCAACACAATCTTTAGTGTAGTGGTTTAAATGGGAGGGAGGTCTGAGTTTAACTATTGACTATTTCATATGACTGTCATTCTTGCGTTGGCTGGTAATCCTGGGATTGTAGGATTGGAAAGAACTATGAGCCGAGTTAATCAATCTCCATGCTCTGAAGTACGATCATGTATACCTATAACATACTTGTAGATATTTGTTGAATTTGTATGAATATAAGTAGGGATGTACTCAAATCGCAGAGCCTAGGGCCAAATTTCATGGGCTTGACACAGCCCCAGGCTACAACTTCATGGGCAGATCATGGATGCCTCCACAATGCCTCTGGCTGGGGCAGCCAGCAGTTAAGTGGGCTGCCACCTCCCCACTGCCCCCTGGCCCAGGCTGGCCCCGCTCCCCACCCGACCCTGGCCTGTACAGGGTGGGGGGAAGCACCCACTCATGACTCAGGATGGGCTGCTGCCACCCTGCTGCCCTTGGGTTAGGCTACGCTGCCCCTCCTTCCTGCCCCTTCCCAGCCCTGCTCCTCCTGGTCCAGCCTTGCTCCCTCTACTCTCCCCAGCCCTGTTTGGACATGGGGATGGACTGCAGCTGGCCCACTGCTTCCCAGCGAGACCACGCTTTCCCCCCTGCCCAGTCCCACTCCCCCCCACCATCGTCTGGCTACACTGCCTCCCAGCCCAGCCCTGTTCCTCCAGAGCAGTACAGCACAGAGCAGTACCTGCAGCAGGAGCTGGACTAGAAAGAGAGGAGTGAGCTGTATCTTCCAGGATATTCCTACTTTACTTACTTAAGTATTGAAGAGTATATGAGAGCTCTTCCCAATCTTGAGAGGAAGTGATTGGAATGGTCTGAGACTTGAGTGCGCTCAGTGTGGCACAGCTGCTGATTCACTGTGCCAGGAGCCTTAGATAATGTAGAGAACCAGGGAGTTCCTCTGTGACTTGTTCTGAAGGCATGGGCCCAAGACCAAAAATCCAGTGTGGATAATGCCTTCAGAAATGGAGAGTTACATGGTAGGCAGGTTTCCATATTGAAGGTGGTGAATACCTCAAAAAGAACGTCCAGTCCAAGCCTAACTGTGGCTAAAAAATAAGGCATGTTGTTGTTGTTTACATCATGTTTCACGAGGATTTTAACTGTTTATCAGTAGGGATCTCCGTAAATCATGGATGAATTGCCCCCCATAGTGGCTCCTCTAATTTTTTTTTCGTTTCGCTGTTTGCCTCCCTGCTCATCCCTGGCACTTTTTGGCAGAGGAGCCCCGCCAGTCAGCAGCAAGCGGCGGGGACCCCTCTGCCAATCAGCAGCAGAGGTGCAAAAACCATGGCAAATCTTAAACCATGGTTTTCCCTTCCTCAGCTATCAGCAGCAAGCAGCCCAGCTGGCAAGGACCCTCCATCAGACGGGGGCAGGGGGGCAAACAGCAAAATAAAAAAGATTAAACGAGCCACTGTGGGGGTCTCTTTCTCTGCAATTTACAGAGATCCCTATTTATCAGCTGCAACATGGTTAAACAAGTCTTTGTTGTTAGTATGTTAGACAATTTTCTGTAGCATTTAAAAGTTACAGCTTGCCTCTTTTTTCTGGGTCTGTTGAAACTTGTGCTTACTAATCACTTTGAGGTCTTAGATTAGATTGGTCTGCTAAAATAATGAATTATTAAGCTACAGAAATCTTTGGAGTTGCACTATATATTTTTTTTTTAATTTTTTTTTTTTTGAAAAAGGTTGTATGTTGGTGTAGTAATTCTTGTTAATATAAGTTCTTGTTGCATGGGATTTTATGGAAATCTCATGTAAGTGAATTAATTAGTTGAAAAAAACCCTGCCTTGTGACATAACAGTACTTTTTCCTTTTCTTCTATTTACAGTATTTGACACTGTGTACCAAAGAAATGGTTATGGAGAAGCCAAGTCCCCTGCTTGTAGGGCGGGAGTTTGTGAGGCAGTACTACACTTTGCTAAATAAGGCACCTGACTTCTTGCACAGGTAACACTTTTAATGTAATCAGCTTTCTCCTTGAGTAGAAGTGGCATATTAATCTAAAAATAGCCGTGACACACTATTAATTTACTTTATCTAAATACTTTTATGAATAATCAGACTCAAATTCTTAGGCTTTGAGTTAAAATGATACCACCACATGAGCCAGGTAGGTTATTTCAGCTCTTCTGAATTATAACCAGAAGTTATTGGACTTTATCTGACCAGGTCCTTTTGTATCTATGGAGATATAGCTGCCATACAGTCACTTGATAACTAACTTATACTTAGGTGAAGATATCAGTGGTATTTTGGCCCAGCACTCAAATCACTTTGCTAGCTGAAATTTTTGTAATCTACTAGTTGTACAATGGTAGCATAATTTAAAGGTTAGAGAGATTTCTCTTTTAATTTTGGAGGTCATTTGACCACTATTTTGTGTTTCTCTTCATCAAGAGTTCAACATTGTGGCACATGAAGACATTTTGCTTGGCACACAACCTTTTGGGGCGGATGGCGGGGGAGCTGTGAGTGGTCCCTTCCTCACAGTCTGCCCCAAGGCACATGTGAACCAGCAACGAGCTGGGTCTGGGCTCCACAGACCCCGATGCAGCTGCTTTCAGCCTCTGGATATCTACCAGTTGACTGAGCTCTGGCAGGACCCTGCAGCTCGCCACAGAGCCTGAGCTGCTCTCAGCAGGCAGTGGAGAGACTGTAAGCAGCTGCACCAGGCTCTGTGGAGCCCTAGCCCAGCTCGTTGCTGGTGATGGTACATGCACACCTCAGCAAACAGCAGGGAAGGAGCCAGGACTGCTGCCACAAGAAGGATTGGGCCCCTCATGGTGCCTTCACCATTCATCTCTGGCACACCAAGATATTACAAGTCAAGGCTGTGGGGGTTTTTGCCACACTGCCCAAAAACATCACTGACCCCTGAGCTAAAACAATAAAATCTGCTAATCAAATTAGCAAAGGACTTATTCAGGTATAGTACTTAAAGTAAGAAGGTGTTTCAGTTGTTTAGACTGAACATTGCTTGTAAGAAGAACTGGTTAACTGAATCTTAACCAAAGGTATTCTACTACTGTAAATCGGGGTTTTGTTTTGACCAAGATAAGATCAATTTTCCATTTTTAACCAACTTACTTATTGTTTCATCACCCTGTCAATAAAACTTTTTTTCTGGTTTTGCTTAAATTTTGCATGTCATTTGGAATTTTACTACGGGTTACCCAATGTAGGACTGAAGCATAGTTAAGACTGAATAAAGCTTTTTCATGCTAAAATTTGTCCATGTGCCTGAAAATTACTGTCATCTGAAGTCTTTAGGGTAAAGCTGGTAGTAGAAATTTGGGATCATTTGGTTAATATTGTACGTGAGTTAAAGCTCTCCCAAAATGACTGAATTCTAAAATATTGATGTTATAAATAATATTTACCTGTTCATTACTGAAGAAAGTGTGAAGTACAGGCAATAATTTCTGCATTTGAGTTGCCTGATGTCGTGTTGTCAGCCTTGGAACCTAATAATAAGATTATAGAATATGAAAAAAGGCTACAAATGGTGCTGCTTTGAACTCAAATTAGTGGGCAAGCAAATAATGGAAATATTTATCTATGAAGACAGATTTTTAGAATGCCCCAAAACTTAGCAAAAAATCATGAGCTTAAACTGATGTCTTGCATAAGGAGTGGCCTTAAACTTGTGTCAGTGTAGGTCTGATATGTTTCAACATGCAGCACTAAGTCATAGAATTAAAAGTTGCTTGGCTTGGTGTAAGGCAGGGGTGGGCAAAATACAGCCCACAGGCTGGATCCAGCCTGCGGGGCCCCTAAAAAATTTAGAGAATTAGTATTTATCTGCTCCTGACTCCTGTCAAAGATGATAGGAGCCAGGGGAAGCCACCCTGGGCTCCCCCCAGTCAGAAGCCCCTGCCTAGCAGAGGCTTCTGGCTTGGGACCGTGGGGTTGTTTGTGCCTGCGCCAGCATGGGAAATTCAGATAAGAGCGGGGCAGGGAGGACTGCAGGGATTGCCCCAGTCCTTGGGGCTGGGCTGGCTCCTGCTGACTTGTACGGTCTGGCCATGCAGCCGGGAGGCAGAGGTGAGCAGAATGCAGGGCCTGTACTGGTGTCCCAGGGCCAGTGCCAGCAGGGCTTAGAGTGGGCTGGCAGGGGTCCATGGAGCCAGGCTGGGCTGCCAGCAGGAAGAGAGGGGACCTGGACGATGGCTTGGTGGCTTTGGGCTGGCTGCAGTGCACCTTGGCCTCCTGCTCCTTCCTGCTGTGCATGGCGGAGCGACCTTGCGGCACCCCTCAGCATGGAGGAGGATGACGAGGTGGGCTTGGCCATTGCTGGCTTCTTCCACCGCCACCACGATGCTCCCACTGCACCCAGCTGCTGTGCTGTCACACCGTGTGG
>NW_005841912.1:286263-329921 GCF_000455745.1 Alligator sinensis
CCTCCTCTTTCCGTGGGGGCTGCCACAACCATGCTGGTGAGCCCAAGGTTACCAAAAGGGCAGCTCCACCTCGGTGCTGTGGTGGTGGGTGGCTGCTGCCGGGTGACACAGCCAGGCTACCTCCACCACTTCCGCTGCCACTGCTGCTGCATCCCTGCCGCAAGCCCGAGCACTGCTTGCCTCACGGCTGCATGTGCTTGACACCATCCCTGCAGCAAGCCGAGGTGCCCGTGGCAGCCAGGAACAGTAGCGACGGTGGCTGCAGGAGGGGGGGGCGGGGGGGCCCGGGTGGTGGCAGCCACACGTGGAGTTGGAGTGTGGCACCTGGGCGCAGCAGCAGTGGCTGCAAGCGGAGCAACAAGGAGAAAGCGGTGGCAGCCGAGCCCACCTCGTTCTCCTCCTCTATGCCAAGAGGCGCTGCAAGGGCTGCTCTGCCTCGTGTGGCAAGAAGGAGCAGGAGGCCAAGGTGCACTGCAGCCCACCCAAAGCTGCCAAGCCATCAGCCAGGTCCCCTCTCTTCCTGCTGGCAGCCCAGCCTTGCTCCATGGACCCCTGCCTGTCCATGCCCTGTGCTCCTGCCAGCCCATTCTGGGTCCTGCCAGCACTGGTACCGGGATACCAGTGTAGGCCCTGCACGCACTCACCTCCATTGCCACTGCTTTCCCCACTTTCCTGCCCACCTGCCGGCCACTCTGCACCGTGTCTCCCATACCCACAATACACACACACCGCCACAAACCCCCAGTCCCACCCACAGCTCCCCACAAACCCCACCCGCCCATACTCCCCTGACACCCATGCACACCCAACACAATATACGAGGAAGACTACATTTTGCAGCTATTATGCAATCACTTCTACAGATACAGCACAAAAGCACACACATCAGGACAACATTTTTTTTATATTAAATTAAAATATATTATTATTGGTATTTAATTTTTAGTATATAATTTGGTTTTTTTCCCCTAAAATGGCAAACCCTGCCAGGCTGGCAACGGGGGCGGGTTACAAGCTGGTGCTGAGTGCAGGGAAGAGCAGCTTCTTCCCTGCTGACAAGCAGGGGGTTGGGGCTGTGCACTGCCCCCAGCCTGTATCACAGGGCTGGGAAGCACTGGGTGTGAGTGGGCGAAGAGCCACTGGGAGCACGGGGCCCGCCCCGGTGCCCTGGGGCCAGTGCTAGTGGGGCCCAGAGCAGGGTGGCAGGAGCGCAGGGTCCCAGCTGGCAGGAGCTCTATGGAGCCAGGCCAGCTCCCCTCTCTCCCTGCTGGTGCAACCCAGTCTAGCGCCACAGACCCCTGCCAACCTATGCCCCACTTTGGGCTCCACTGGTGCTGGCCCTGGGACATTGGTCCCAAGATGGTGACCAGGGGGTGGGGCATCTGTCAAGGGGTGGGGCTACCCATGCGGCCCTCCACAGCCTGCCAAAACTGGGTAAGTGGCCTTCTGCCCAAAATAATTGACTGCCCCTGGTCTAAATGGTTCACAAACGATCAATGAAAAGTGTGAGAATACCCACATTAAGAGTTCAGAGGGGCCTGCACCTTTATTTAAAAGTTTTTTTATGGGTCCAAAATCAGTAATGTGCACTACGAACCAGTGCCTAGAGGAGGAAGGTGAATAGGGAAGTACCAAAACTGGCAGACGCGCGCTGCATGGTGGCTCCTTTAATCTTGCATTTTGCTAGTTGGGGGCAGGGGCTCATGGTGGAGAGGGGACCCGCTGCTCACCCTTGGTTGGTGAGGAGAGAAAAGCCATGGTTTTAAATATGGTGCAGTTTTTCCCTCCTGCCGTTGATTGGCTGAGAGGCCTTGGTGGGGTCCCACTGTTTGCTGTTGACCAGGCGGAAGGCAAAAACCATGCTATATTTAAAACCACAGTTTTTGCCTCCCTGCTGATCAGGAGTGAATGGCGAGGCCCCTCTGCCAAGCAGCAGCTGGGAGTGGGGAGGACGTGTGCCTGGGAAACTGCAAAATTAAAGCAATTGCCACACAGGGCACTTCTGTTGCAATTTCGGTAGGTTCCTAAAGATGATCAATGGTGCTGGTTGCACCTGCATGCTGCTGTATACATGTATGAGTTTCTGGTGAGGGTAGATCATTTTGGCATTTCCTTTTATTCTTGCATCTGGCTAGGGAAGGCAAGACCTGAACTACATCAAGCAGCAAGAACTCAGAACATTTACCAGCGTATTGCTTATTGAGCTATGCTAGACCAACATCACTAACTGCTGAAGAATTTCTGTAAGCACTCATTCTGTTGCTGTGCCATCCTAGTTTGCATATTATTCTGGAACCTGTTTCTCTGATTGTAGTATTAAACTTCAGGAAAGCCAAGACTGATCATGGTCTGTCATATTTCGGGTACTGAGAATTATGTAGGTAGATGTAACACTGCTAAAAGACTCTTTTTATTTTGGTTCTACAGTAAAAGCTGTGTTACTATGTAACTTTACCATCTGCAATTCTCTATTAACTGGCATCTGTCATAGATGGCATGTTGCTGTTCAGGACGCTGCCGAGCGGTGTCACTAGCGGCAGTCTCGTCCGCCATCTGCCATTGTGATTGCGTTGAGCTTGTGCTGTGACTTTATTGCTGAATATCTTGCTCATCCTGTAACTATGGCTACCAATACTCCTATCAACAAGCAGAGGGCAGAAGTTAAAACACTAAAAGTTATTATATCATAGTTAAAATGTTATATTAAAAGTTATAAAAATGTTATATTATAAATTATTATATCATAGTTCAAATATAGGCTTAGTTTCTTTCTTGAAAAAAACATGTGTAATTCTCAGATAACCAGCATATTTGATTAACTGGCACACTGCATTCCCCATGGATGCTGGATAACAGAGCTTTTGCTGTACTTGAAAGCTACAAGCAGAAGCAATCACTGGTGCTATTGTGGAGGGAAGGATAGATGAGAAAGAAACCTACTCCTGAATTCCTGCAGTAAGAGCTAGTGGTAGACAGCTGTTTACCTTTGCAGCACCTGAAAAATATGTAAATAGGCTTCAGGTGCCTCGCCTCCATTGGCTGGAGATGTCCTTGGAGGCAGCTTGGGTGGGGGGCTGTCACCTGTTAAGAAACTTAGTCCCTTACACATTCATGCTGTTAGTTTGTCCTTGCTTCTGTGACACTGGGGCATAACTTGGTAAGATTTAAGAAGTGTTTGGATGGTTGTATGCATAAACAAACAAATGCCTTCAGAGTTAAATAGCTGCAGAAGAATTCTGGAAGTGAATAAAATAAATAAATAAAAAAGCTATGCTTGCAGACTTTAAACTTGTATATAAGTATTAAGCAGTGCTGGGCAGGGTTGGTTATCTCACATCTGTCCGTTGTGAGTTTTTGCACCTTCCTTTGAAACATCGGGTTTTGGCCTTTCAGCTGTATCATCCTGATCCAGTATAATCAGGGCTATCCCGGGGGGGGCAGCAAGTTGGGGTGACTGCCCCTGGTCCCGCGCTTTGTGGGGGCCTCGTGGAGCCAGGTGGAATGGCTGCGGCGACTCCCCTCACCAGCAGACTTACTGGCTGGACACTGATCTCCAAGCTGCTGAGCTGGCTCCATGCATGCTGCAGCTGTGCACATGCATGTGTCATTTATCAGCAAGATTATTGGCCACATCAGCCCAAAAAAAGCCAATTGCTGATCATGTCAATTTTCCTTTTATCTGTGCCAATACGATATGGATTGATGTGTTGGAGCACCTCTAGTTTGAATAGTTCTTGTTCCTTCCTTCTGAAAAGAATGCTTTGAGGTTTTTTGTAAGTATATGGTGCTAGAACCTACTTACAGAAGTAAAGCCCTGGAGCTACCCTATGGATACTACAGAAGATCAAATCTTAACAATTAAATATTGTTCCTGTAACTTGCACCAAAGGCTGTATTCTTCAGGGTTTTCATTCTTGATAAATGCTTCAGAAAAGTAGAGTAAGGCAAGTTACTTTCCTTTCATGCAATTATATAATTGCACAGTCAGGAAGTTGCAAGTCAGGAAATTCCAAAGCTGGGACTGACCATGGCTAAAAATTCAAAGCGTGGGGCAGAGTTATGTTCTTGCTATCTCAAGCATAAGGTGGAATTACATAGACTTTCAGTTTCAGAAGTGTATAAACTGTATCCTATATCCCTGTTCTGCATGCCAGTCTCCCAGAGAGAATTTTGGAAAAAGTTCTGACTGCGAAGTAGCAGTAGCAAGTTGATTGGGATAGTTTGATCTGTACTTAATACAAAGCTTTGTTTTGTGTATTTGTAGTGGGTCTATGACAGCATTTCCCAACTGGTGTGCTATGGCACACTGGTGTGCTGTTGGATATATCCAGGTGTGCCGTGGAATCTTTGGGAGGCCATGGCTCCTGGCAGGGTTTGGCTACAGCCAGTGCCACCCCATGCCACCACCCTGCCCCAGCCGGCCATGTGATGATAGCCTCCACCCCCTGCTCTGCATTCAGCTACTCCCCCCTCCCCCCCGTGCCCTTGCTCCATGTTCGACCAGTGTGCCATGGGATGGGAAAGGTCAGGTAAGTGTGCTGTGGGACAGAAAAAGTTGGGAAATGGTCTATGGCTGCAGTGGCAAAGCAGAGCAGATAAAAATCAACAATTAAAAAAAATTAAAAATTGGATTTTTTATTTAAATCAATTGCTTTGATTTAATCATTTTTTAGTTTGTTTGTTTGTTTGCTTTTTGTTAAGATGCTTTAAAACAAATAAACCTTATATAAAGATAGTTTTAATTTAAGACATGGTGAAGCTCAAAGAGATCACCATGGAATAGGGATTATAACTTCTAATTGTATACTATTTGAGATGATATATTCATGTAACCCTTTTAGAAAAGTTTTATAAATAGGTCACAACATGGACTGTATTTGGGGCCCAACCTTATGGGGTTTCCAGGGGCTCCTCTATACATTAGTAAAGACTCTACCCAATAGGACTCGGTGCTCAGTCTAAAAGATCCCATTAAGCATCTTTGTGATGCTTAGTTTCACTTCCCAAACTGTGGATTTGTTTCCAGAGATAGCATCCTTGTTAACAGTAGTATATGGAGATGAGAGAGAACAGACCTGATTACCTATCCTTCAGCCCTATTGTCTCTCTGCAAGTTTGTGTACACAGAGTCAAGCCCTTACCTCTTTCTAAAAGTGCAAAGTTTCAAGAAGTTAAATGAAGAGAGGATTCTTGGGGGTGGAGTAGATCTGGGCAAGGAGGAGGAGCCTGGAGATAAATGCAAGGGGGGAGGGGAAGTAGGAACAAAAGAGAAACATTTTGAGCAGAATATTCCAGAAATCTTTTGGGATACATTTCTAAGTATTGTCTGGACATTGATTTGAGATCTAGTGAAGGAATGGTATGGTGGAAGGGAAAACCTACCAGGGCAGCAGGCTTGGCAGGCCGTAAAAGAGAGAAGTAATCAAAGATGAGAAGACACCTAAAAGAAAGTGAAGAAAGCCCCAGACTAATGACATACGGCTATAGTGCTCATTCGATGTCTTCCTAATACAGCATGGCAAAATTATCTCCCATATATCCATGATTAATATAGTGCATGCCCAGCCCCCCCAGCCCAGGATCGATTAAAAGAGGCTCCCTGATCAACTGGCCGATCGTGATCAACCAGTTCAGGACCACAGGTGTAGTGTGGACCTTTTAAAAATGAAACCTACATCTCTGTCCGAGTTGTGAATATTATGTATTAAGGTTCTATCAAACAACAAGAATGCACTTATTGTAGAAAACAGTGATTAAATTGAGGCTTCCTGACCAGTGATTTAAATAGATTTGATTTAAATCCACCCAGTAGCAAAAGTCATCCGTTGACAGCCCCAGAGCCATCCGTAGGGTACGGTGAATTGGGGTGACCACCCCAGGTCCTGTGCTTGGGGGGGGGGCCTGCAGAGCCAGGTGGAACATCTGTAGCCCTTCCTGCAGGACCTGCCTGGAACTGGCAACTCAGCCCCGTGCCGCGGAAGAAGCATGGAGACCCAACCCTCCCCCCTTTCCTGGGGTACTACTGCCCCATGCAGTGTTAACAGAGCCCCGCACCCTTCTAGGTTTGGCTTTGGGCAGCCCCCTGGGTCCCGCCTTGCTTGCTCTCTCTGGCCTCTCAGAGTTCCACTCTGTTGTCTCACCTGCCACATCTTGATGTTATGATTAAGCAGGGGGTTTTGCTTTGGGTCTTAAGCCCCAGTTTGGACTGAGGCCCCCTGGCCTTGGCCCACTTTACTCTGGCTGGACCCCTCTGCCTGAGGCCCACTGCCTGACGGCCATAGGCAGAAGGGCCCCATTTCCACCCATGCCATCGTGGGCTCTGGGCCCCTCAGCCCCTGGTCTCACCCTCATGGGCTTGTCCCGCCAATCTTTGCTGTCTGGCACCACAGTCCTGCTAACAGCAGTGCTATACCCTTCAAAGGGTCTAGGACCCAGGGTGCCCTCAGCACCCTTCTCAGTGGCCACCTCTGCCCCTAGAGCCACAACTCGGTCCTCCAATATTAAAACACAAACAAAAAGACATGAGCATCTGCTGTCAAACAAAAGCTTTCTCACTCTGAGTCAACAACATGCTGTGGCAACAGGCTACAATACAAGGCCCCAAAATACTTATCTTTGTTTGCTTGGTGGTGCAGGGGCTTCCTGCAGCTTCTCTGCAGCCTGGAGTCCTTCCTTCTTGTCCAGTCAGGCTCTTCTTCTCCCTGGAGCTCTGCTTTTTGCAGCCTGCAGGGCCAGACTGCCCCCTTTGCCTCAGACCCTGGACTTATATCCCTGGGTCACCTTATCCACTACTTCCACCCCAGGCCTGTCAATCGTTGGCAGCACTTTGCTGGCCACACCTGGGGTGGTCAGGAATTTTATCCAAGGGCCCCCTGCTACCAGTTTGTGCAGGAGGCTGGAGCCAGCCAGCTGATCCGTGGCTCCCTCTCCTTCAGTGATGGGGCAGGGGCCCCATTAGTGTTGTATGAAATAATTCTTCCTGAAATTACAGAAAATAATGTTAAATTCTTGGAGGACTTTTGTAGCATTAGAAACGGGCTTTTGAAGATGATGCCTTTCAAATCTAACAGATTTCTAGTTTGCATGTGCCAGTTTGGAGGGTTAGGTGTAAATAATAGTTTTAAACTGATCATTTGATTAAACTGGCCAATCAAAACTTTTAGTAGAAGAATTCTAGCCTCTGAAAAATAAGTAGACAGTATGTGCATAAAGGATGCCAAAAAAATATTGAGTGATGTATGTAGACTTACTGTATGTGAAAGCATAAAGGATCAATATTAAAAATATACTATCCCCTTTACAGTCTGCATTGCTATCTTGGCATTTCACTGAATACATCTCGTTCTTGCTAAATGCCACCAAAGAAGCAAAAAATCACCTCGTTTACAACCTCAGTTTTCAATTGTTTAGTTAGCAATAACTGACTAAATTGGTTACTTATAAGTATAATTTGAGGAGAACTTTAATGTCAAAGTGAAGGAGAATACAAGGTCATAAACCAGTGTAAGTTTAAAATAAGATACCATGTCTCTCTGCAAATTCATATAAGGAACGCATGTTGTGTTTGAGACCATGTATTTTAATGAGTTATTTAGAGTGTGTGTGTGCACAACAAAACCTAATTAAGACTTCATACGCAGCTTAGCTTTTAAGGTTGACCTGCATGATGTTCATGGAATCTCCTTAGGTTTTAGGAGAAATAAGTGGTCCTATTGTTTAAAAACAAAACAAACAAAAAAGTGGACTATGGTGCTAAATAGAACTAGATTGCAGATATAATGCGATATTAAGAACTGGAACGTTCAGCAGTCTTTTCTCCAGTTACTGTGTTGGTGTGGCCCCATCCAAAGTGGAAGGAAGAACTTGAGTTAAAAGCTATCTTTGCTCCCAAAGTTTTATTTTTAACTATGGATGACAACAAGTGCTCTCAGACCTGGAATCTGTATTCCCTGAATGGGAGCTGTCAGATGAAGTTCTGGCTAGTTGTCTGTTGATCTGCCATGATTCTCAGTGAGATCTTGGACTGCACTTTTCGGGGGCGGGGGTGCTAATTGTAATTTCTTTAAATCCAGTATTCCTTAGCGGTTTGGGAGTGTTTAATACCTTCTGGGTCACTGTCCTTGGGCTTCAGCAACATCATTGCAGATAAATATATTTTAGTGTATGTACTGAACTTGGCTTATACCTGTCTTTATCTGTTTTGAAGCAAAGATAGAATTTTGCTTTCTGTCTAGCAGCTCTGCAGAATAAGATCTTTTTTTAGAATATCTTATAAAGGTCCTGATTTTATTTTTTTGTGTGTGTATACATGTGGTGTGTTGGGAGAGGGCTTCCTCCAAATCAGGAAAATAGACTAAACTGGTAATTCTATACAAAATGACTGTTGAATTTAAACACACAATTACTGAAATCTGAAACTAGATGGGACTCATTTAACATGGTAACTGTACTAAGTAGGCAGAAACATTGGTGAAGTAGGGCCCATTCCTTCAGTATGTAGAAGCTGCAGAACCAGCTCAGTACAGTTATGCATTAGAGAAACAGATCTCCCCCACCCTGTTGCCCCCTTTCCCTCAAAGATCTCTTGTAATGACATTTTATTTAAATGCGGTTAGTATCTTTGAAATTTTGTGCCTTTATGTTGAGATGCTTAAACTTTGTTTCCTTGTTTCATAGGTTTTATGGCAGGAACTCTTCTTATGTCCATGGAGGACTGGATGCCAGTGGGAAACCCCAGGAAGCAGTATATGGCCAAGCTGTATGTATCTGAATCAATCCTTCAGTCTTTCTCTTAATGGCTGATAATTGATGCCATGTCAATAAAAGCAGATCATGTTGTTTTTTTTATGGTTTGCTTTTAATGAATTTCTTACCTAATTGGTGAAATGACACTAGTAGATTACTGCCTCTGCTGTTTTGAATGCCTGTGTCAAAGCCAGAAGGAAAAAGGTTCCTTTTCTAGTTGTAGTTGTTAACTTAAACAAATGTACACACAACTGGAAAATTTATACAACAATAACCCCCTGTCTCCACCCTAAGAATCTGTGCTGGATTTTCACTGTTGTATCTGTCCCTTCAAAGCAGCATGAGTCTAGGGTTGAAGCATGTGTGTTTCTTTTGGTTCTGGTCTCCTTGCTTCCTGAGGAGTGCTGTTGTGAAAGGTGGCATACTGAGTTGTGTTCCTTTTTGACAAATGGATTGGATACCGTCTTTTGGGTATAAAAATTGAACTATGTATGCTTTGTGGTACAGAGGGACTATATATGGCTCAGATAAGTCGATGATGGAACTTCTGCAAGTACTTCAGTATGTGAGATTTGAGGATTTTTTTTTCTTACATAAATGAGTTCTTTGGCTCACCGCTAAGCCTTGGGAAGGCTAAGTATATGCTGTCTGTTGCAGCTAGGCTGGAAAATTGGGTATAACCGTGGCTCATTACCTGACCATTCTGGGAAACATCTAAGTTGTAATAAATTATCTATTTGCTTCTAGGAAATACACAAGAAGGTGATGTCCCTGCAGTTTAGTGAGTGTCATACGAAGATTCGTCACGTGGATGCACATGCAACCTTGAGTGATGGAGTAGTTGTGCAGGTCATGGGGGAGTTGTCAAACAGTGGGCAGCCAATGAGGAAGTTCATGCAGACCTTTGTCTTGGCTCCTGAAGTAAGTACAGTATCTGTTGTTTGTCTTGGTTGATTTATTGATAATAGAACCCTAGTACCCCAGGCTGAAAGGCAGTATTCTGTGTGGCTGGAGGGTTGTATTGCTAGGCACCTTCATTGAACGAATCTGACACCCCTGCTTGATAGGATTTTGTTCTCTTCAGTTCTTCTGTAGCATGGCAGTAATCCAAAGTGGCTTTTAATTTGTATACCAAAGCCATCATCTATGCAAATTACAAAGAATATGTATTATGCCTGTTGACACAATTTAGACTGATCCATATCTCTCTGGTAACAAATATGAATATTAATTTAAGCAACATAAGTTGCTGCTTCAGTGTGCTAGAAAAGGACACATCCTTCTTTGCATCTTTTCAGCCCTATTTAATAAAATGTTTTTATGGTAGTGTCTTAGAGCTTTGGAGCTTTGACTAGTTTATCATTTTGAGTAACTCCTTCTGTCAGACTCTTTTCTTAATAGACATGTAGTTATGTGCTACCATGTGACATTTTAGTGGCCAAAGCAAAATGGCCTATCCAGGGAAATACCACAGCTGAGTCTCAGTGAAACAGATAGGAAAAATGAATGTTCAGTAATAAGAAGCATAATTATTGTAAATGGAAACTGGATAAAGTTTTATTCTCACATTTCAAACTGTTGAGCTGATGGGTTGGTCACGGCTATGGGCTTCAGTTCATTATTTAAATAAAATAAGATATGCACAGTCAGTATTAATGAGATGGGAGGACAGTGAAGACTACTTCTGAAACAATTTACTGACATTCACATACTATTGTGTTGAGTGCACTTGAAAGGAGTACTTCAATTTAGGAGTTGTGGGTTGCATAAAAGCTTATAGTTAACAGTACGGACATCTCATCAATCCTTTTCAAGTTGCTAGTGAATATATACATTTCCCCTCCACAGGGATCTGTTCCAAATAAGTTCTATGTTCATAATGACATCTTCAGATATGAAGATGAAGTATTCGGGGATTCTGAGGCAGAACTGGATGAAGGTGAGAATTTTTTAATATCTAGGGCAGTGATTCTCAACCAGGGAGTCGTGGCAAATGATTTGCATGATAAACCCAGAGGATGTGTCCAGAGAAGCGGGAACATGTGTTTCCCCAGGGACAAGTAGCAGCAATACACCTTGTGGCGCTGCTGCTTGTCCCTGGGGAACACCTATGCCACGCACACTCTGGTGCATGACAGGTCACCCTGGGCGGGGTAGGGGAGGTTGGAGCCTGCAACTGTTGCTGCTCCCAACAGCCTTATTTGGGGTCCTGCGGGCATCTAGGAGTGCTCTGTGGTGCTCCTGCAGCAGGAAAAAAAAAAAAAAAAAAAAAAAAAAAAAAAAAAAAAAAAAAAAAAAAAAAAAAAAAAAAAAAAAAAAAAAAAAAAAAAAAAAAAAAAAAAAAAAAAAAAAAAAAAAAAAAAAAAAAAAAAAAAAAAAAAAAAAAAAAAAAAAAAAAAAAAAAAAAAAAAAAAAAAAAAAAAAAAAAAAAAAAAAAAAAAAAAAAAAAAAAAAAAAAAAAAAAAAAAAAAAAAAAAAAAAAAAAAAAAGCCCTGCACTGCAAATTAGCGGCGCGGGTAATGCCTGCGTGTGGGGGGTGTGGCGTCGCAGACGAGTCTGCGGTGCCACATACCACATGCCCACACTTGTCTGGATGCGCCCAGAGATTTAAAATAGGAATCCACAGTATCAAAAACATTTCTGACCTGTTGTGGTCTGTGTTCTTTGTAACAGAATTGCTGTTTTTTTCTGGTTTTGTTTTTGGAGGTATTTTTGGATTACAGAAAAAAATAAGTGAAAGCCAAGAGCTGGTATTTTTCTGGGGGTGCTTTGAGACTAAAAGGGTTGAGAATCACTGATCTAGGGTTTTACTCTGCTGTTTATTCAGCTTTTGTATGTGTGTACCCTCTTAAATGTCTGTCTAGAGATCCATGAAAATGTGAGTCCTTTCTCATGTTCTTTGTGTGGTGTGCTTTTGGGTTGAAGTTGCAGATTTCTATGACTCCATGCCATTTAGTGTAAAACCTTTTTGCCTGTGACCCAGCATGAATTAAACTGTCCTTCTTTAGACTAAAACTATTTGGCTTAGGTGGGGCCTAATTAGAGTGACTTCAGACTTTGAAAAAGAGGTGCATCTTCCATTCTGGAAAAATTAACTGCATCCTTATGTCAGTCAAAATCAGAGTAAATATTTCATGTAAGAAGTTGCTGTCTTGAAATGGAATTGTAGAAAGTAAGGTTGGAGGGGACCTCCAGAGGTCATCTAGTCCAACCCTTTGCCTGAGGCAGGGCTATATCTATCCAAGCTATCCTGTACACATCCATTGTCTAACCTGTTAGCAAAACTACATTGTTAACCCTGACACAGCCACAAGACTTTCCTGTGGCAGATTAGGATGTTAAAGCAGGGGGACCACAGCAGCTAACATCCTGATGCTACAAAGCTTGTTAAAATAGGTCTGAGATCCAAGGAAGAGGGCCATGCCCCCTGCTACAGAGGATGGCCAACCCCCCCACAGTCTGTACAAGTCTGACCATGGGGTAAAATTCCTTCCTGATCCCAAATATGGCAATCAGTCTGACACTGAGCACCAGGGCAAGACCTTCTAGCCAGGAACCTCTGGGTCCAAGTCCCAGCAGAAGGACTGGCACATCCCAATCAAAATTCCCAGCCTCAGCTGCACCCAACACTTGCATCTGAGGGAAGGTATAAGAAATCCCCAGACTCATGCAGCAACAGGAGGGGAAAAAAATTCTCCTGGCCCCATGTAGCAACCAGCAAAGCTCACAGGCATGGGAAATACCCATAGTAAAACATAGGCATAACTGCTCCTAACCAATACCTGTCCAGTGTCTTCTTGAACACCTCCAGTGATGAAGAGTCCACAAATTCCCTAGGCAGTTTATTCCACTGCTTCACTGTTTTAAACAGAGACGTTTTACTTGGTATCCGGTCTAAATCTGCTTTGCTGAAACTGCAAGCCATTGGTCCATGTCCTACTCTGCAGTGAGAGAGAGAAAGTGTTGTTCCATCTTTATGACAGCCCCTCAGGTATTTGAAGGCTGCTGCAATGTCCCCTCTTCAGCACCTTTTCTGCAAGCTGAACATGCCTGTTGCTTCAGCCTCTCCTCATTTGACTTGCCTTCCAAGCCCTTTATCATTTTATTGCCTTGCTTATGGACCTTTTTTAACTTCACTGTGTCGTTTTTCAAATGTGGAGCCCACGTACTCAAATATTTGAAGTATATTTGTGAAGTATGTGCAGTTTTTCAGTATTTTTCAACTATAAGTAATGTGAGCTCATACTTGTGCAAATTTTTAATATTTGTATATTGAGTTTGGCTTTTTGGTTCCCTACAGTGTAAGTGTGCTACTAATGCTATTCTTTGTTATAGGGAGTGTCTCCATTGCAATATTATCAGCAGGGATCCAGGTTTTCCATTTCCCTTGGAAAAATGGAGAAAACCATGGATTTCCCATTTTTATCAGAGAAAATGCAGATCTTTCCATTTTAGCAGAGAAAGCCACGGATTTCCTGGTTTTGCAAAGAGCTGTGCAGGCGGGCAGAGCTCCAGCCTGCACAAGCTGATTGCAAAAGGGGTGGGAAACCCCACAGCCCTGCCTGGAGCGGGAGGGAGAGGGGGAAGGGTGCAGGGCCTGAGGCTTTCAGTCACCCAGGGCTTGCTTCAAGCTCACTCTTCTCTCCAGGAGCATGTGCAGTGGTAAGTGGGAGCTGGGGGTTGTGGGTTGGGGCTGGGTAGTAAGTGGAGGCTGGAAGGCTGCAGGGAACGGCTGCAAGCTTCTCTTCCCCCCCACATAGAACAGCAGAGTGCCCCCTGGGAATCTCCTCATCCGGCACTGCCCCAGTGATGCAGTGGGGCTGCAGTGAGGGCAGCTGTGCCCCTCAAAGCAGGGGCAGGCTCAGGATGCGCATCGCTGGGAGGCTTGGGGGGGGTGCGGCAGCGGTGAGATCCCTGCCAGCTGTGCCAGGTCATGCCCATCGAGCTGGGGGAGGGAAGCAGACTGGTAGGGAACAGTGGATCTACTGCTTCCTGCTGCCCTGCTTCCCTCCCATGGGCCCTGTGGAGCCCAACAGGCGTGACCTGGTGCAGCTGGGAACAGTGGGGCGGCACGGAAATTCTTCACCACTTTTCACCCCCCGCCTGCCCTGGCAACATGCCTCTTGTGCCTGCCACTGCTCTGAGGGGTGCAGAGCTGTAGGAGGCACATTGCTGGGGCAATGGGTGGGCAAGAAGTGGTGAGCAGGTTCTCTGCATGTCTCCTCTGCTCCCTGCTGTGCTGTGTCATGGGGGAGGGAAGCAGGGAACAGCAGGCCCCTTCCCTGCCACCTTCCTTCCCTCTCCTGAGGCCTCTGGAGCCTGGTGGGCATGACCCAGTGTGGCAGGCAGCAGTGGAGCTGCCAGGGATCTCTTTGCTGCTGCTCCCCTCTGTTGCTGCCCTGGCGACACGTTTTCTGCACGCGTGGGGCTGAAATGAAGGCAGCAGTGCGGGGCTGCACCCCTCAGAGCAGTCACAGGAGCTGGAGGCGCGTTGCCAGTGCAGCAGTGGAGGTGGGAGCAGGGGTGAGGAGATGCCCAGCATGTCCGCTGTTGCCTGCTGCGCCGGGTTGTGCCCGCAGGCCTCCAGTCGGCTGCGCACAGGCAATCCCAGCTCCGGCTTTTGTTGTGGCCAAGTTTGCCCTGTGCCACTACTGCCACAATGGCCCTGGCCACGCTCCGCCTCCCTGCCATGCACTGCAACTTGCTCCCTCCCCTTGCAGTGGCAGGCACTGGAGGCACGTCAGCAGGGCAGGGCGAGCAGCTGCAAAGAGATCCCTGGCGGCTTCACTCTTCCCTGCTGCCCTGGGTCATGCCTGCTGGGCTCTGGGGGCCCTGGGGGAGGGAAGCAAGGCAGGAGCCCAAGCCCGCAGCCTGCACCTGCTTCATGTACAGATCTGGGGGGTGTGGAGTGTGGGTCCCCGCCCTGGGAGTGCATGTGGCAGTGGAAAGCCAGCCCTCCCCCTCTTTTGGAGGAGCCACCCGTGGCCCCGTCCTGCTCCGCACTGGGGCCCTGCAGCTGCGCATTGTGGCACCGGGCCTCAAGCCCGATCCGGCTGGGCAGCAGCTTCAGCCTGCACCTGCCCTGGGTACGTGTCTGGGGGGCATGGAGTGTACAGTGTTGAGGAGCCGCCCTGTCCAAGCCCGCACTAGAGGGGAGTGGGGGCAGGGGGCTGTGGTCCAGTCTGTAGCCCTGGCAGCTGGGGGCCCCCTCTGGCAGGGCTTAGGGAGCAGGGGCTCTGGGTGGGGAGCAAGGGTCACCAGCAAGGCTGTGGGTGGGGAGTGAGGGGCACCAGTGTGGGGAAGGGCTTTAGTTTTAATCAGGGATTTGGGTTTTTTTAGCAGAGAATTTGGTATTTTTTATTGGGGAAAACCAGGATCCCTGATTTGTCGGTGAATGATGATACTCCATAACCTTCCTGGACTTTTCCCCTACTGTCACAAGTAACTCTGTATTGCACAGTCAGTGGTTTCCTTCTAGCATAAGTACTTCTTGTCCCCTTCTGTGTTGATGTCTTGCTTAAGAGCAAGGCCTGATTTTTTATTGTGCCTGTTGCACATCCTGGTTTGATATCATGGCTGATTGCTTGAAACTTTTGCTGGGACCATTGACTTTTTAATTTATTCTGTAGGTATTACAAACGAATGAACTTTAAAAGGAGATTTCATATTTCTTCAGACGTTGATCCATTAGTCTTGTTTCTTATGTTAGAATCGGAAGAAGAGGTAGAAGAGGAGCAGGAAGAAAGGCAACCCTCCCCTGAGCCTGTGCAGGAGAATACAAGTAGTACTTACTATGAAAACCATCCTGTAACGTAAGAAATCCACTTGTTTCTACTAAACAGAAAATATTTGGTTTGATTCCTAATTTCACAATTACTTCCTGAAGGTACCAGTTATCGATTTAGTTTAACAGAAATGGCTCTATACCATAATGTATATACTGACATTTGATGAAAAGATCTCCTGTGAAGTACAACTCACTTTCACTCGTGGTCTCAGTGTAAAGTGAGATAACATGTATTTAGTTTAAATCCCAAATCGGCATGTATAGATGTGTTGAGCAGTCTTATTATTTATATAATAAAGAAGTAGATTGTAGTTGTCTCCTTTTCACTTGTATTAGCATCTGGTGGTTCCAGCTGAGATGAGAGAGGAAACACAGCTAAACCTAGATCATGCGGAAAGCCTGTGAAACAGCTGAGAATTGAACCCAAGTCTAGGTCCCAGTCCACTGTCTTTAGAAGGCATTTCAAAAACAGCCTTGCACTTGATTTAAATTAAGTCTTCATTACCATCTGTACAACAACTTTTGTTTTCAGTGGGCATAGGTGCAATCAGGGCTGTCCCTATAACTTCAGTTATATCACTCCCTATCCCCCATGCTTAAAACTTCTCATAACATTCCATTGGCAGTTCGTCTGCTTCTGGTGATTTCCCTCTTTTAAAGGTTTTTAAACACTCCTCCACTTTAAGCTTATCTCTTCTTCCATCTTTTTTGCTTCTTCCTCCTCTACTTTCTCTTCAGTCTCTTCCAAGAAATCCTTCATCTTCCTGTCTGTTTCCTTCTTGTGGTATAGCTCTTCATAAAATCTTGTTGCCTCCAATACCACCTACTTTTCCACTAAGGCACCACCACCTTCCTGCGCTGCTTTAAAAGGTCTCCTTTTGCTGCCTTCACTCTGGCCGAAAAGTATTGGGACCATACAGCTGACCTGTGACTTTCTTTCTGATTTCTAATGATTCTTTTTTTTTCATTAGCCTTAAATTGCACCCAGGGTGCCTGTGCTAAGAATGTTTTCTTTCTCTTCTTACTTTTAAACCAGAGTTTGAATTCTTGCCTTGTTTCTTCTAGCTGTTTCCACTGGGGTCTGTTCTAGTGAAAACTTTCTCTCCTGTCCACACATCTCTTAGTGACTCTTGTTTATTATATTTGTTAAAAGCCTGGATGAGCTGTCTGAGGCTCCATTTCCTCCTTCCCCTGTTCTGTTGCCCTCTTCAGTTATACAGTTGAAATCTCTCTCTATTATGCATGGTTTCCCTCCGATCATGTAAACCGCTAGCTTTCTAAGCAATGCATTCTTTCCCTGTTTCCCTGACTGATACTATTGTTCATTGCAATCTGCCACTGATGTCTTCTTCCTGCTTTGTTCTCAGCTCTGGGTTCTTGAATAATTTTTCTATCTTTGCTGCTTTGTTCTCATTTGTTCCTGACCACCAAGATGGTCCCCATTTTCACCTTTTCTCAAAATGTTTATAATCAGTCTCCCCAGTATACCACATTCTTATAGGCAAATTGTCTGACGTTGGTTGGTTCAACACTGGTTCAATCTGTTCCCATCTTTTCCTTATTAAGATACTTCTGACATTAAGCAAAACTATTGTCAGTGCCATTTATGCTTGTTTTAAAATGAGTGCATCTGTCCCGTTAAGGCTAGTCTGTGTTACTGCTCGTGGTGGTAGACTCCTCCCACTCCATCACTTGTATACCTGTACTTTTCCAAGCTGTTGGGTGGCTTTTGTGTTTAAGAAGGCTTGCATATTCCCATCTCCCTGCTGCTTCCTGCTTTCTGGTCTCCACTCTAGGCTAGAGCCTAGAGGCTTGGTGGCAGGAAACTGCTCTCAGGCTCTTCCTCTGATTCACCTCCCTCATTATCAGGTTTCTTCTTCCTGGTCTTCAGCTCTTGTGTCTCTTGTTTTCCTAGCCTCTGTTGTTTATATGGTGTCTTCTTTCTTCCCTACCCCCACCTCCATGTCCGAGCTGTTTGTTGTTTCTGCCTTTCCTTCCATTCAGTCTCTTAAGTATTTTCCTGCTGTACCACTTCCAGTGGGCTGGTCTGCCTTGTTCTTCCGCCTTCCTCTGTTTCTTGCCCGATGCACCTTGTTCTGCTGCTTGTTCTCTGTTTCCTGTTCTCCTCTGCTCCTGGCTTCCTTGTGGTGTCATCACTTTTGTCATTGCTGCCTCTGCTGTTGCTTCCACTGTCACCTTTCTTCCTTTCTTTTTCGCCTTTGTCCACTCTCCATCTAGATCTTCATTTCCACTCTTCAGCTCTTTTTCTACCTCATGCTTAATTGCCACCACTGCTACTGTTTTGAGCTTGGGTCTCTCTCCTTCATTCCTTGTATCCTGACGTTCTGTTGATCCTGTTCTTTGCCTTTTAAGTCATTGATCAGGCTTTCAGTGGTGATGGGAACTACCACAAGGATAGGTTAGTTAAGCCCATTTGACTAAGATGCCCATTCATGCAGTCTTCCTTAGCACCAACTCTTTCAGGTCATGATGAGCCACTACATTGAATTCGTTTCAACTTCCCCTTCACTCCTGCAGCTGACCTGTGACTTTCTTTCTGATTTCTAATGATTCTTTTTTCTTCATTAGCCTTAAATCGCCAAATGGGGTCCCCAACACCTCATCCAGAATTCCTTTGTTGCCCCCTTTCTCAGCCGGTCATATGCAGTATTTCCGACTCGTGATTTTTGGTGGTGTTCTTGAAATCTGTGCTTCAGGAATATGAAAAAAGTAGCTTTTTCTTTTCTCTGCACGCGCACACACTTTTGGAGGATCCTTGCACTCATGACAAGAACACCCAGTTCCACTCATGAATGGGGGCTAATTACCGCATGGCTCCTGGGTGCAGGGTGGAGCATCTGGAGTACACACACTGAGCTGTGGGGTCACCAGCGCTTGAAATGCTCTTGTCTCTGCTGGGGGCCCAGTCCAATGAGCTATATGATAAATGAGCCTTTTGGCTTTGGACTAATATCATGCATAGTTTGAACTATATGCAAGTAAGTACAAAAATGCTGTTTAAAAGTGTGTTTATGGAGTACCTATGCTAAACATTGGAGCAGTTTCAAAAACGGTAAAATGCATCAATTCTGAATGAACTAAGCCTTATGGTTACCTGTAGTAGTTGCAGTTACAATTTACAATTATTGCAATTATTTCGAGGTCACTGTTTTCAAATGTGCACTTCACTTTTTCATATGCTCAGGTAGAGCAGGGTCTAGCAGTAAGGAGAGGGGGAAGGGGCTGCAAGGGGAAGTGGTGGGGGAGGGGCAGGGGGCCATACTCTTGTAGTCTCCCCGATTTATTTTCCCCGCTGTAGCAGTGGGAAGGAGACTAATTCAAGGCAAACTTCAAATAATTAGATTCTATACCTGGAAAATTATAACGAATATAAATTTTTTCATATATAAAATCTAATTATTGGGGGGTAGTCCTATATTCAGTAAATATGGTAATTCTTATTTTAGCCCATGTCATCATGAATTTTACCAACTCTAGGAACTTGATTCAGTTTTGGCTCAACCAGAGGTATTGGTTAAAAAAAAATACTGACAGTACTGTAAATGCATTGGATTACTTGATAGCAAGAAGCCTCAAAATTAACATGAACACATCATGGCTATACATTTAGGCAACTTTCCTAAAATAAAAGATAATTCATTGTTCTGAGCTTTTCTTTTTTTGTTTTGTTTTTTGTAGCAATGGAATAGAGGAACCTTTGGAAGAATCCTCTCACGAGCCTGAGCCAGATTTAGAATCTGAAACAAAAGCTGAGGAGCTGAAACCTGAAGTAGAAGAAAAGAATCTTGAAGAGCTAGAAGAAAAGTCTCCATCTCCACCTCCTGCAGAACCTGTTTCTCTACCACAAGAACCACCAAAGGTTAGTTATAAGTAAACTCTGTCTAAAAGATATTAATACACAGAATTGATGCCTCAGTTTCATGCTTAATGTAAATTGCCTTGTGTCAAACTGATGGATTTTTTTCCCCCAAACTCCTACTGTAAGAACTTCAAAAGTAGAACAACTTTTACAATAGCTGAACTTTTTTTTAAAGATCCATTTAAGTCTATGAGATCTGCTTATGAAGTGCATGTGGGTTATAAACCTTCTGAAATGTGAATGTTTTTTACATAACATCTACGTAAATATGTAAAACATGGGAATTGCTGCCCTTCCTTAAAAAAAAAAAAAAAAAAAGGAAATTTGAATTTTTACTTGCAGGTTGACTGTCAGTGTAGCTTTAAAAGTTAATCTGAGAGTTTTAGCTGTCATCTTACTAGCCAGGTGCCATATTCACAAAACACTACGCGCCGTCTGGTATGATTAGAGCCACATAGAAATGGGGGGCAGTAAATGGAAGCTGGGTAGAGTGGCTTTCAGACTTCAGCTAGGAGCTCCAGTGCTGCCAGTGCTTTTTTCTTCCCCTGCCTTTTTTTTCTATTTAACTTCCACTTCCAGCTTCCACTTCTTTCTTTCTTCAGCAGGCAAACTTGGGACCAAACATCCTGTAGTGTTAGGGTTGTGTTCCTGTCCATTTGTTGACTTCTGGCAAGCAGTGTTCTGGGGCCGTTTAGAGAATTGGGATTCTGTTAGTGTACCTGACTGCAGTACTTGCTCTGTACCATTGGAGTAATTGGATTGTTATCATTGCAAAGCCTTCTATATCTCTTTATTGGCATGTTTAATATATTAATAGTTCTGGTACGATGATTACTAATTGCCTAGATTTTGAACTGAAAAAAACCAGCAGACTAATTCCCTTTAGGAATGTCAGTGGTTTGCCATGTTTAGTAGCCTAGGTTTGTTGCATTTCCTGCAGGCTTTCTCTTGGGCTTCAGTGACCAGTAAAAACCTGCCTCCTAGTGGTACTGTTTCTTCCTCTGGAATTCCACCCCATGTTAAAGCACCAGTCTCACAGGTAATCCATCTGTGAACACGTTGGATTGTCTCATTTACCTCTGCAAACTGCTTTAGTCTTTAAACTAAGAGATCAAATTGTATTGACTTAAATTGCACAAGTTCACTTAAATGTAAATGCGCTACACCTTATGTCACAATGAAAAAGTACATGCACTTAGCAGGTGTGAGATCTGGGTGGTGGTGAAATTTGTTTTGTTCACGTGCACTGAAGAAATTGTTTTTAAATGTTTTGACATTCTTGTTGGGTTATTTTATTTAAAAATTACGGTAGCCTTCTCTGTTGTAGTGTGAGCAAAAAGGGTGGTTCATTGGCAGAACTGCCAATCCAGTTCTGCCAATCAGAAATGAAATTCCCTTGTGAGAAGGTGCGAGCCTTTCTTTGGGAGTTTGATTGCTGCCAAAATGTTTAAACTCTGTTATCCATATATAAATGAACTGTTACAGAACCCTGTACCAAATTATGACTGTTTGAGAGGTGGGAGGTTTCACTTTTTCTTGCCAGCCCCATGATCTCTTCTCATTCCATTATGTTTGAAGTAGTGGAAGCAGATTTTGGGGAAATCCAGGAGCACTTCTCACCCTGAGAAACTTGCACTTTAAATGTAATTGACACATTCCAAAACACTTAAAAATTCAATAGTAGTAACAGTAATGTTCTGCAAATTATTACCTACACTCAATTGTGGTAGTTCTTCTCTGACTTCTTAAGTGGTCACAATTTTCAGTACTACAGTAGTTAGCACAATTATTGCAGCTGCTGTTTTTGCATTAATGTCTTTCCTTTTTCCTGTCTGGGGGAAATCAGCAGAAGGGTGATGTTAATCAACTGCACGTATAAAATGCTTATGTGATTCTGGTTTGTTTTTGAAAGGGTTGTCATGGAAATCAGGCTACTTCTTTGTAATGACTGTGAAAACCTGGTTGGTTTACTCTGCTTCACATGTGCTTTGAGTAGTCAGGTGGTACTTATGCAGTCAAGATGGCAAATATTTGGCACAGGAACAATGGGCATTTTTACACGTGCTCTCGGCACAGCACTGGGTGCTTTTAATTAGAGAACCATGCTAATTAAAAGCGCTCGGCGCTGCATTGGACACACGGGTATAAGTGGCGCAGCGCATGTTAAAGCTGAGAGAATGGCAGCAGTGCGCTTTGAACTAAAGCACATCAAACGTGTTTTAGTTCAAAGCACGCTGCCCACCTTTTTCTCAATGCTGATTACACACTGTGCTGCCTATACACCTGTGTCCAGTGTGGCGCCAGGCACATCAGTTTACGTGCTCCTGTAGACTTGATTAATCAAGTCTACTTTGTGCTGGATTTCCAGTGTATTGGAGCAGACTCACTGTGTGTAAGTGTCCAAAAACACTAATGATCCTGTAGCGAACCTTATAGCTGCTTGACTGTGCAGCTTTGGCTCCAGTTGAGATGGAACACTGCAGCAATAAACTACAGTTTGAACTATTTAGACACCTCTGACCATTAGGTATAGCTTGCGATCTTCCTTTTGGCCGTTCTTTCACTGTTATCTCACACAGTTTGATCTGCTTTCTGGCAATAATGTTTAGAATCCTTTTGGTAGGATTTGTCTGATTTAGAAGTGTTCAGATAGAAATGATTGGGCTTTTCAAGGCTAGGTTTTAATTCTGTTATCTCTTTGGGGGTGCTTGGATAGATTTCTCCCCAGCCTGTATTTACTAAAAATCAATGCACAGAGGACTGGTGGAAAACACAGGGTCAGGAGGATTTTTCAAATTAGCAGTGGCAATACTTTTTCTTGTCTGTGGTATCAGAAAATCTGACAATAGATGGTCACCAGACATTGTAACTGTATTGACTGACAAAAGTAATCTTCTCTGACTGTAGTAATACACAACTAGAACTTTGCTGTCTCTTTCAGTTAAGTGCTGCTTCTAAGACTTCCAAGAAAATGTTGTCATACAGTCTCCCCTGCAGGATACCAAAAAATAAGAACTTAAAGTCCCACAAAGTAGTTTCTTCTGTCACGGTGGGCACATCTACACGAGATGCCTTAATGTGCAGTAGAATTAGTCTACTGCACATTAAACATCACAAAAACGTCTGCCTTTGCTACTGCACATTAGCGCAGGTACTGTGCCTTTATCTTATACTTCATATTAGATGTACTAAATTTAATGCGCAGTAGCAAGGGCGCATTACTGAACATGTAGACGCGCCCACTGTCCCTAAGATTGTCCCCTTCCAACTTCTTGTTAATTGGAAATGAAGCACCAGTGAAGTAAGCTCTACTTTGAGGCAATGGATAAGCACCATTTTAAGTTTAGACCAGGGATGCTCAACCCCAAACCTATTAGCCAGATCTGCAGGCAGTGGATTGCAGCTCTGCCCCAGCTCCAGACCATGGTATCATTGCTGCAAGATCCCAGCCACAGAGCAGCTCCCCGCCCAGCTGCGCGCCCTGCCAGCATTTCTGGGACTGCTCTCCATGGAAACCCTGGCCCGTGGCTCTGCTGCTCCTGAGGTCTCCATGGAAACCAGCTGCAGTGACATGGGTAAGGGCTGCTGGGAAATGGAGTCTGCTGTAGGCCGGACTTTGCCTGCCCCTGGTTTAGATCAATTAGTTACTGCTCATTAACAAGCAACAGGCTAATTATATTAGCCCATAGTACCTAGGCATTTTTTCCCCCCCATTTGCTACCTTGCTGGTCAGAAATAGACACTGAACAATATCTATGTAGAGCAGCAGTGCTCAGCTCTTTCAATTCCGGTGGGCTGGGTGAGTAGCGTGGGATTGGTCCACAGGCTGGATCCTGCAGGCAAGGTTGGAATGTGGGGTTAGATTGTGGGTCCAGTCTGGACCCCTGTGTGCCAGCCAGGTATCTGAAGCCATGTCATCTGACCTGCAGGACTTTCCATGGCTTCAGAAGTTTGACAGCGGGACAGCAGTGGCAGCATTAATTACCACAACTTCCAGAGCTGCAACAGTTAACACTGCCATCCTTCCTCAGCTGTCAGATTTCCAGACCCATGGTGGGGAAAAATGTTGGCCGGAGGCTGCCCTAGACCTTATCTACAGGAAGACTTGGAATTCACCAAAGCAGAGGAATATATGGTTCTGGCGTTGCTGTTTTTACACTATTATAAAACTAAAATGTTCTGTTTTTGTTGTCTTGCTTTGGGTTCGCTTTCATGTATCAGGTACTCTAGAGTAAAAACTCACATCATTAAATTCAAGGCCTAGGTAATGAGACTAGATAGGTATTTTGGTGTTGATTGCTGACCTTCTGCTTGGATGGATGCTGTGACTGCCCCTTTCTCTGATAAAGCAAAGCAGTACATTTGTCTTTGAACTCACAATTTCCAAGCTAATCTACTGACTGCTACAGATTCTAATAGTTTGTTTCCAGCACTGAGCTTTGAAAGCTGTCTCAAATCTGACTTGACTGTTTCCTTCCAAAGATATGGGCAAGGGTAACTATTGGGTGTTCTAAGGATGAGCATTTGAGAGAGCGTCTGCTATACAGGACTAGTATTGCTCCTGAGAAGCTAGCTAGTTCTTTATGAATTATCATTTGTTTGTCTCGGTGGCTAGTTTTAAAACCGGATGTTGCAGAAGTCGTAAATTACTTCTGAAAGTCAAGGGCTGTGGCTTATGTCTTCCCATTCTCTGAATAACAAAATGAGTGATTCATCCTCAGTTCTCTTGGAGACAACAACATTGTTGTAGTTTGACGCTAGTATTTGTGCACTGTGTTGTGTGTTCTTCCTGGCAACTTAGTAGGCCCCTCACTTTCCAGGAAATACCTTAAACCTCCTGAGATGGCAAACTTTCGAAGTAAATGTAGTCCATGTAGGACCGTACAACTTGAAGGAATCCTCCCACCCCGAGCTTTGAGGTGGTAACACTTGTGGCTAGTTACTTGTACTCTCTTCCCTTCAGGTGTTAAAGATGACAATATCAATAGCAGTAGGAGGTCCTGTGCCATATCTTCATGAACCTAAAATAGAGGCATATTGATCCTCTGAAAAATCCATGCACAACTGGTCCAGCATCTTATGGCTGGTATTTTTGTTTCTGGCAGTACCTGCTTTTGGAGGGGAGGGGGGCATACCTTCCTTTGTTTTAAGACGGGATGCCATGCCCACTTGTCACTCGTTCTGAAACAGGTATCTGAGATCTGCTCACCTGCCTCTCAGTAACAAGGAAGTGGCAGCTGTCAATTCAAAGGCAAGTTTCTCAGATTAATACCTAGTCCATTTGGAACTGTTGGCCTGTAGACGTGCTTCAGCGCCCTAGGAAATTTGGCTGTGTGATTCTAAAGTGAAGGAAGCTGAGGCTGTCTGCATTCTTTACCGAAAAGGGCTGGTGGCTTTGGTATGCTTATGAATTGGGTGCCAGTAGCAAACTAACTGATGAGCAAGCTGTCTTCTGCTTTGGGCAGAGAAGAACCTTATTTGGTATATAAGTATTTAGTTGAATGGTAAGCTGTATAGCATGAAGCTTTGGTATTCTCCCTCCTCTGCTCAAATAAAGTTGAACAATTTTATAAGCTTTTATAATGGTTGGGTGGCTTGTATACTGAGTGAGTAAAAATCTAGGCCTAGCAGCAGTTAATGTTTGCAAAGTGAGACTCTTAAAGCACCTCATTGCCTTGGTATGTTACTTTCTAGGCATTAAAATTTCAAGAGTAAAAGATGAAAATCGTAGAAAATTAGGGTTGGAAGGGACCTCTGGAGGTCATCTAGTAGGGATGTAAATATTGTTCTAAAATATTTGTTTAATCTCCTCTAATTATATCAGTTGAATGATTAACCAGTAACACAGCAACTCAGGAACAGCTTCTGTTGGGAGCTGCTCCAACTCCCAGGGCCCTTTGGGGGAAGGTGGGGGAGGGAAGGCAAGCCCAGCCAGACAAAACAGCCCAGATAAAGTCC
This sequence comes from Alligator sinensis, assembly GCF_000455745.1. NCBI lineage: Eukaryota > Metazoa > Chordata > Crocodylia > Alligatoridae > Alligator > Alligator sinensis. The sequence goes on from NW_005841912.1 coordinate 311,634, forward strand.
TGTGCTGGGAGAGAAGGAGTACCTGTGAAGCAGTTAATTGCTTGATTGGATAAGTCATTAGGCTGCTCCCATTTTCCTCTTAGGCTATGGATACTACTCCCTCTCTCCTCTCCTCTCTTTGCTTCTCCGTTCCTCCCCCTCCCTCCTGTCTGCCCTGCTGTCTTCTGGTTCCTTCTGGGGCACCGTGCAGCTTCCATTTCCCCTTTCCTGCCAGACTGCGCCTGCCCTAAACTAAAGGATAACCAGTAGGTTAACAGTTATCACTGCACTTATCGGTTAAGCAATTTAATCGTTAGGTGTCAGCAAAGATTTTGGTCAGAGTGACAATACCACCCGCAACTTCGACTTACTTATAAGATATTAGCATGTCAGGGGCAGACAGCAGGGTAGCCATGAGGGGCCCGATCCTTGTGGTGGCACAGCCCCCGCCCCTTCCCTGCTGTCTGCCCTGAGGCACGTGCCAAGCAAAATGCCTTCAGTGCCACACTGGCACCTGTGCCAGGGGTTGCCTACCCCTAGTTTAACTTTTCACATCCCTATCATCTAGCAGGACAACTGTCATCCCAAATGACTGTCTGGAGTTTAGAGATATTTTCATCTTTTGGGTTCCCAAAGATGGTTCTTGTGTTCTTTCCAAAATAAGAATGGTGTTTGGTAGCATGTGCTTTTCTGGTATAAAGGAATTGAAGACTTCCAGATGCAAGAAATTGATGGTACTCTTATGGCACTGGGGGGAGCTGATTTTTGTTGTTGTTGTTGTTTAAAAAATAAATAAATAAATAAAAGAAGCCAGTTGTTGATATACTCGAACAAACTTTTGACCGATTTCCTCTTTCTTGTACCTGAAATAGTCTTTGGAGAGATGGTCGACTCTAGTTTGTGTGTCAATAAAACCGGGATGTGATGTTGTATAATATTGAGGCACTTCATCTAATTTAAGGTCTTTCCTGTAAAGTGCTCTGAGCATGTATGTCAATAGTCTTGAATTAACAAAGGAGAAGAGGTGTGGTGGAATCTCTTCTGCACATCAGCTGCTTTTTTGACTGCTGTTTAAATGACTGTCTGGAGTTTAGATGTAGGTTTCACCTTTTGGGTCCCTGAAGATGGCTCTCTTGTTCCCACCAAAATAAAAATGGTGTTTGGTAGCATTTGTTTGCCTGGTATAAGGGCACTGAATACCTTCAGATGCAAGAAATTACTATAAAAACTAACACCAGTGATCTTAAAATGTTATCAACTGGTTTTTATGCTGTGGTTTCCTCCCCTGGATGTCCATTGATACTTTTATGGGCAAAATTAGTTACTCTCCTTGAGGACTTCAATTACATATTTGTGGGAGAATCATTGTCCTTATACATAGCAGTCATATAGAAAGTGAGGATGTTCAGGCCTGCTTTCTCAGAGTACTTAGGCTAGTTACACTTTAAGTAGCCCTTAGAAGTCTGCATGCAGGCGTGTGAAGCGTTTTGTTTTCTCAGTCCTGCCTCACTGTTACCTTTCAGTTCATGGGTATTTACTAGAAGAATTTTCCAGGCAATTAGTAAACGTAGCTCTTGTTTCAGTATGTTTTAATGTGGGACTTCCTGCTAGTTCTTGCAGTCCAAGATCGGCACAGGGAATGCTGCAGAAACTTCCATTTTTGTTTTGATTTGCATATTTGTGGATCGGTTTTCAAATTTTCATATTTTAAAATCTCTGGGCCTATTTTGGTTTTGATTTGTTCTCTGATTGGGCATGACTTCTCCATGCTGTTGGGCCAAAAATTGTGTTTCAGAGGTTTGTGTTCTTTACTGGCTGGCAGAGGAAAACAAATTCTACAGTCCTGGATTGGTACAGAGGAACTTAAAGAAACATGCTATATATGGATCCTTATTTTTCAGAAATGTTATGCATGCCAGTGATCTGGGGGCTGCATTTACTTCAGCCTTTCTTTTAGTAAATAGTGTTTAACAGTGTTTGTGTTCTCCTGTTTCAGCCAAGAGTTGAAACTAAACCTGAAGCTCAGTCTCAGCCTCCCCGTGTGCGTGAGCAGCGTCCAAGAGAGAGACCAGGGTTTCCACCAAGAGGGCCAAGACCAGGTAAAATGACTTCAATACTAATTCGGGGGTGGAGGATGAGATTCTGCAGCTAATTTGAGGATGCTTAATGTGCACAAATCCTTTAATGTTTCAGTTTGTAGGTAACTTGTTCTAGTTGTACTTGGGGTTGCGAGAGCTGTACTCTAATAATATGGAGGAATATCCAAAAGTGAAATTCTGTCACATTATTCATCCTAAATTCATGTTTTAGCCAAGATCAACTAAAATTACTCGACCTATATTGCTTAGATGACAGTTATACAATGTGGGAAAACAATTTCTGATCCAAGGCCCTGAGCTAGCTGTTGCTGATAGTTTTAGAGCCTTATCCCCAAGACTTTTCTTTTTAATGGTTTAAAAATAATACTATCTAAGTGCTAGTAAAGCAGATGACAGTTCACAAACTGGCTTAGATGCATGTTACTCAGACTCAGTGAGAGCTAGCCTTCATAACTTAAGTTTCTTCTGTTTATGAATTGGCTTTCTTCTGTTCTCAGACTTGGATACAACAAAGTTTTAGGGTTGGTGGTTAGCTGTATTGGGCTGAAGTCAACAACACGATAATGAAGCAGCACAGGACCAGCAAACAGGGGTCTAAGCGGGAGTCCTGCTTGGGAGAGGAACAGACTTGCTGGCCAGACACCCTCCAAGCTGCCAGGCTGCATATCGGCAATCTGATCAGTGTCGGCCAGTATGGCTGGTTAATAATTGGCCATCAATATCAGCCAAAAAATCTTTATCAGTATACCCCTAAAAATGACTGAGGCTTTGAGGGCATGGATGAGGGAGATGGAAGCCCAGGTGGTGTTCTCATCAATCCTTCCAGTCCAAGGTAAAGGAGATCAGCATGCAGCTGTGTAGATGATGTTGTCAGCAGGGCTTTGGCTTTGTCTGTGGGGTGGCATTTTGGAAAGATAAACTGCAGGAAAGAGATGAGGGTCCATCTGACAGAGAGGGAAGTCTGTCTCACGCAGACTTGCTGATCTAGTGAGGAGGGCTTTAAACTAGGTTCACCAGGGAATGGAGACAAAAAGTTTAAAGGGCGTGAGATCTGGATAAAAAGTAAGGGTAAGAAATAATGAAAGCCTTACCAATGCTGTCTGGGAGATGGTAGAACAGTCAGGTGCCCAAAATGTTTATATACTAATGCAAGAAGTATGGGGAAGATTGGAGGTCCTAATAGAAGCACAGAATTATGATGTAGTTGGGATTAGGGAGATACAGTAGGAAAATTCACATGACAGCTATGGTTACGGATGGGTATAATTTGTTTAGGAAGGATTGGCAGGGCAAAAAGGAGGAGGTGTTGTCCCATATAAAGGTGATGCACACGTGTTCAGAGGTGCAGCACGTAGTGGAAAGTAGGCCTATTGAAAGCCTCTGAGTAAAGATCAGAGGGGAGAATAGCAGGGAGAATGTTATGGTGCGCATCTGCTACAGACCACCAAACCAGGAAAAGCTTGATATGAGGCCTTCTTTAAACAACTGACAGAAGTTTCCAAATTGCAGGATTTGGTTCTCATGGGGGACTTTACTTATTGGGACACCTGATGAGGAAGAAGTCCAGCAAATTCCTGGATTCCAGGAATTTTCAATTGGTTGAGACTGTGTGAAGGTGCAAGGTAGCAGGTGACAGTGACCATGAAATGATGAAGCAAAATCCAAAGCAGAGGGAGGAAGGAAGGAAAGCAGCAGAATAAACAATATTTAATTTCCAAAAAGCAGACCTCAACAAGCTCTGGGAATTGGTGAGCAGGATCCCTTGGGAGGAAAGTCTAAAGAGGAAATAGAGTTGAGGAGAGTTGGCTGTACTTTTAAGGAGGTTCTCTTAAGGGTTCAGGAGCAGGTTGTTCTAAAGTGATGAAAGCATGTTAAGTGCAGCAGTGGTCCAGCCTGCCTAGACAGAAGTCTTTTAAGTGAATGGAAACTTGGAAAGAATTCCCATTAAAAGTGGAAACTTGGTCATGGTAGTAAAGAAGAATACAAAAGTATGGCACAGGTGTGCAGAGAGAAAATTAAGAAGGCCAAGGAACAATTTGAGAAGCAAGGGATATAAAGACAATGCTTTAGAGAGAGAGAGAAGACCAGAAAAACCATAGGTCCCATGCAAAAGGCAGTCTAGTCACAGTCAGTCAAGGCAGGCTGAAGTGTTTAATGCCTCTTTATATTCAGCCTTCACAAATAAGGGCAGCTACCAGATGACAAGTGCAGTTGGTAGTAAAGATAGGAAAGGAGATAAACAGCATAGTGCAGTAAACAGGTGAGCTATAACTTAGGAAAGCTAGATGTATTCAGGCTGGCAGGACGAGATGGGATGCATCCTAAGGTACTGAAGGAATTGTCTGAGATAATCTTGGAGTGATTCTTTAAAAGAGGATAGGTAATGTGTAGATGTTGGATGAAGTCCTGGGTGACTGAAAAAGGGCAAATACAGTGCCCACCTCTAAGGAAAGGAAGGAAGAGGATGCTGGGAACTCCAAACCAGTCAACCTGACCTTGATATCTGGAAATATGGAGCATGTCCTCCCTCAGGAAGTCTGTTGTGAGACATCTAGAGGAGAACAGGGTAAGCAGGAACAACTAGCATGGATTCATCAAGAGCAAGTGATGCTTGATCAGTCTGATTTCCTTCTATGATAAGGTGACAGGCTTTGGGGGAGAACAGTGGATGTGATTATATCTTCACTTAGCGAGGTTTATGACACTCTCTCACAACATTCTCACTAACAAGCTAAGGATATACAGATTAGACAAAAACCGTAAGATGGACACATGACTAGTTGGATCATGAGACTCAATGGCTCCAGTGTCTTGTTGGGAGGATGTAGCAAGTGGAGTTCCTGTCCTGGGTCCCATATTGTTTAATGTCTTCCTTAACGATTTGGATGATAGGATTGAGTGCACAATTTGCAAATTTGTGAACAGCACCAAATTGAGTGAAGTTGCAGATACTCTGGAGGGTAGGTAGGGCTAGGATCCTGAATGACCTGGATAGACTGAAATCAACCAGATGAAATTCAAGGAGGACAGATGCAAATTCTTGCACTTGCGATGGAATAGTTGCATGCACAAATACAGATTGGGGAATGACTGGTTACAGAGAGAGACTTGCGGGTTACAGTAGACTCTAAGCTGAATATGAACCAACAGTCTGCTTTTGTTGCAAAACAAAAAAAGGCAACAGCATACTGGGTTGTATTAAAGGGACTAGTAGGCAACTGTCAGTCCTCTGGATCATCGTGTACATGTAAGAGGTCTAGTCCAGATGCCTGATGAATCCATTTGTGACCTGACAAACCCAATTTGAAAGCGACACAGCTTGTTACAAGTTTCACAGATTCATGTGTTGTCTGAGTTGGAGTCCAAGTTTACAGGATGCTGCTTTCTTCTTTCTCACTTTGCTTCTATCTTCTGGATTAAAGGCACTTCATATTGAGTTGTACCCAGTGTCAGAAGTTCCCTCCAGATTAGATGGGATTCTGCGTGTTCCTCCCAGCTTTCTACATTGATGTTGAATGACTTCACATAATTTTTGCACACATTGTGGTACCGCCATAGAGGGTGACTGCTTTCTAGAATGTCTCGAGTGTCACTTGGAAATCAAGGAAAATGATTCTTCCACTCTATTCCATGCTGCTGAGGCATTGCCTGCAGTACTGTGTCCAGTTTTGGGCCCCACACTACCAAGAAGGATGTGGATAGTTTGGAAAGAGTCCAGTGCAGAGCAGCAAAAAGTGATTAGGGGCCTCAGCGACAAAACTTATGAAAGAAGGCTGAAAGAACTAGAATAGTTTTAGTCAGAAGAAGAGAAGACGGGGGTGGAGGGATGGGTTTGTTAAGTCTTCAAATACTTGAAGAACAATTACAGAGAGGATGCAGGTGGGCTTTCTTCTGTGACCATAGGAGACAGGACTAGGAGCAATGGCCTCCAGTTGCAGCAGGGGAAATTTAGATTGGAGATTAGGAGGAGCTTCATGACTAGGAGGGTGGTCAGACATTGGATCAGGCTGCCTAGAGAAACTGGAGTTCTTTCATCCTTAGAGGTTTTTAAGAGCAAGTATATTGCATAAACTGATGCATTAAGAGGCTTGATAAATTACCCCTGTTTGTATGAATTATTTGGTGCTGTTTTAACTTCTCATGCCTGAATCAGCATACACAATTCCAGATGCCATTGTGGCTTTTGGTGAGATATTAATATTGAAGTAAGCCAAAGCCATTATTATTTGCGACAATCAGGTTTTTTGGGGTTTTTTTTAATTAATGCAAATTGAGAGAATAATGTTAGCAGAGAGATATTAGGCAGGCCTCTGAAAAGATATTTTAATGTGGGGAAAAATAGACCTTAAAAAGGACAGCATCAAGAATTCTTGTCTGAATGAATACTGTATTGCTAATAGCTAAGAAGTTGCTTAATTTACTAGAGCTTATCTGGCTGCTCTTGCATGCCATTCTCTATCACCCATGTAATCTGTGTGGAGAAATCCTACAGCCATTCAGCAGGTATCTGTACAGCAGACTGGAGGAGGGGCGGGAATTGCATTGGAGTATGATGAATTAAAAAAGAAAAGGCAAAAGAAGAAAAAATGTGGTACAGTGTCATATAAGAGAGATTGCCAGACAAGGACTTGATATTATTGCAATGCAGGGTAAGATCTTGTATTGCCTATTGTAAAGGTAAAGATTTGTACCAATGGCAGTAAGGAGAAAAAAACTTTTACAGCAGGCAGGAAATGGCATTGTAGCGATCCTGTCTGAGCTGGGAGATAGGTAACTTCAGCAAGCCTTCCTACAGAAGGGTTTGTACCTTTTAAACAGTCCAGCAGTTAAGAATTTGTGTATAAAGCAGCAGAGTTAAAATGGAAAAATGTTAAGGCAGTCTGGCCATTGGTACTAAACAGTTTAAAGTTCTCTTAAGCTCTTCTCTCTCCCTTTGACCAGTCAAGGAGAAAGAACAATCAGAAGGAATTATGGAAAATGTACAAAAACCTTTTAGGAATGTACAGCAAGTGAAGAGGAACTGTTTATTTAAAAGTGCTAGAAATATTGTCTCTAGCCAATTAATGTTTAAACTGAATTAGGTGCCGAATTTTTGAAACTCTAAATTGCAAATAATGTTCATAAGTCTTAATACGCCTTATTAGATGCTCCTGAGTGTTGCTAGTTAAGCTAATGCTTTAAAATGTTTTTGCACATACTATGTTTCACTTGGAAAGCAGAGTGAATAGCTTACATTTCTAAATGTAAAGGAGATGCGTGTTCTATATGTAAATGATCTGATGTGGTTGGCAATTGCTGCTAATGGGAATTTGGAGATAGAGGATTTGCAGTTATAAGCTGTATGTTTTAATGTTGCTGATAGGTTAGGTTATGTTCTTACGTTTACATGGTTTCAATTTAGCACCTTCCACAAAAAATACATTAAGACGAAAAAATGAAGCATGTAGTGTGACTTGTACATAATGAAAGGACTGTTTTTAACAATTGATTTGCATTTTCCTAATTAGTGATGTTAATGGCATTGGCTAATCAAGCTTTTCCAGAACAGAAGTTGAAGACCAAGGGTCTGGAAATGGTTGAGTGAATAACTTGAAAGCTGATGAGTAATGTTAGATGTGCTACAGTTGGTTTTTTCCCCCATTGCCTAAAACTGATAGTACTTTGTTTTTTCTTATGTTTATGAATGCAGGTAGAGGGGACATGGAGCAGAATGAATCAGATAATCGCAGAATAATTCGTTACCCGGACAGCCATCAGCTGTTTGTTGGCAACTTGCCGCACGATATTGATGAGAATGAATTGAAAGAATTCTTCATGAGTAAGTGATGTTTTTTAAATTGTTTGAAATTCAGCTCCTGGGATTGAAGCTAGAAGTAAAACTTAAACCTCTGAATGTGCTTGCTTAATAGCAAAGTTTTGGGTTTTTTTGTTTTATGTAAAGCAACGTTACAAGAGACTTCTTTTAAATACATCCAAAACAAAGTGGTTTATTCCTTGACCTACAACATAAGGTTTGCATGGAGTTTTTCTTCTGTATGTGCTTCTTTTTTTTTTTTCTTAATAGGCTTTGGAAATGTAGTGGAACTTCGCATTAATACTAAAGGAGTTGGGGGGAAGCTGCCAAACTTTGGTTTTGTGGTGTTTGATGACTCTGAACCGGTTCAAAGAATCCTTGTTGCAAAAGTAAGTATAGCCACATAGCATTGGTTTGTTTATCCTGGGGATAGATGGCAGTTAATTACAAGCAATATGTGATGTTCTAGGTTCTTGCTGCTCTTTACCAGAGGTCACAGTTTTCCTTTCTGACGGCTGGTTAAGAGTGTGCTTGAAAAAGAAACACTTGCTTCTAACAATGTGCTTCTACCCAGCATGGGCTATATTAGACCTCCAGTTTATTATTATGACTTGTTCAGGTTCCTCACTTCTTCAGTACCTTCTGTACTCTTGGAGAAGAATCCTTGCAAGTTAAAATTTCCCAGGCTTGAGTGGCACTAATTTCATCAATAAATCATAGATTAGGGGTGTATGTGGAGCAAGTGGAGATGTATGTATTAGGGATCAAGTGAAATTGGAACTGAAAGATTAGAATTGGGAGTAAGGAAACTACACTCTTAATGTTTAGTATTTCAACTAATGTTTAGTTGCTTAGAGAGAGGGCAAGTTTTCAGAGAATGCTAACATTGCTTGCATCAGGGGCAGTATCCCAGGACTGACTGCTAGGTTCTGGACCTTAGCTCCATATACACTTTAATTCATTGTGGCATTATAGATATATAATATTTGCACTGGTAATGGGCTTAGATCTCTAGCCGTGTGTGTCCTGAAGAACTATATGAATCCTGTTCTTAGCATATGTACAGGGTCACTGTTAAGTGCAAGGTAAAGAGGATAGGACTTGCATACAACTTGTATAGCATACATTTTAAGGAATGATGATTAATTTTTGCTTTGTAAACGCTTTCCCCTTTAAGCCTATTATGTTCCGCGGTGAGGTACGCTTGAATGTAGAAGAGAAAAAAACAAGAGCTGCTCGTGAAAGAGAGACCCGAGGTGGTGGCGATGATCGTAGGGATATTCGACGCAATGATAGAGGTCCAGGGGGCCCCCGTGGAATAGTGGGTGGTGGAATGATGCGAGACCGTGATGGAAGAGGACCTCCTCCCAGAGGTGGCATGGCACAGAAACTTGGTTCTGGAAGAGGAACCGGGCAAATGGAAGGTCGTTTCACAGGACAGCGTCGCTGAACATCCCTGCTGCTGGCAGACGGTCTCGGCAGTGGTACATTATTCGTCGTGTTTGCATTCTTGTTAATTTTTTTGGCTTTGGAATGTGACACAGCCTTTTTGATCATTTCTTTGATGTGAAAAGCATCCTTTGGTTTCCACTTAAATTGAGGTGGACATTCTTTCCCCAGTTTCACAACAGGAGTCACACTGTTAATTTATAAATTTAGACTTTCAAAATTAAGGACTGAGAAATGACCATTAAACTATCTGCAACAAAAGTGGACTAAAGGACATGCCCAATCGATTTCAGGTCCTTTCAGTCAAAAACCCTCTGCTGCACATTTTGTGTAAGTGTTACTGTTTCTGCCTATTACTGTTGGAAACGCAAATAGTGCAATCTGTGCAATTTGAAGAAGCTTGCCTTTTTTCTTTTTAGAACACTTGGCTCGAAAACAAATGAAACAAACTTGTGTTTATGCACTCATCAAAATGCACTAATGGGTACTTTGAACTCATTTACATTGACATCTGCAGGAGGCATCAGGAAAAATATTCTTCATCCTGTTATTCAGACAGAATAGCTTGTGAAATGATGCGGGCATCTGATCTGCTTGCTGTGACCAACTTATGTACACACACAAACCTTAACAAGACTATAAACGTATTCCAGAAGGAAACCACTTAGTTGTAAACTAAACACAATCCAGAACTCCAGAGTTATGGTCCTGAGTACTAAACAAGTTTGATAGCTCATATTTAAGATTTTTCTATTTGCCCCTCTTCAGTACAGGGATGGCTGGCTGCTCAACACACTCCTCCTCTCCTTTCCCTTCTTTAAGCATTGTACAGTGGAAATAGTCTTTCCTGTATTTGAGTTCTCTGGTAATGTAATAAGCATGATGGTGCCTTCTATTAATACATCATTCCAGTCTTGCTGGTGATTTTGTACAGTAGAGTGTATGAATTACTGTTCTGCAAAGCCAAATGGCTGCAACAACTGTTTAAAAGAAATAATTGAACAATTGTATAAAAATTGCGGTATCTTTTTAAGTCAGTGAAAGTTGCTAGAATATGATTCACCTTGCTCTTCAATTTAACAACTTTGTATGTTTTTTTGTGGAGAGGGGAAGGGAGGAAGGAAGGCATCTGAATAGTGTCCAGGTTGCCTCTCCTCTTCGATTAATATGAAAGATGGGAAAGGGATGAAATCTCAGTCAGACATTTCAAAAGTCAGTTGAGAATTCTATGTATATTTCTGCCAATTTCTAAAGTGTGCTCAGCTCTGTAGATTGAGGGCAAGTTTGTTAAATGAGGATACTGCGATTTTCAGAGCATAGAAGGAGCAGCTCTAAGTATTTGCATTTTCCAGTTTTTTTGCTCTCTTCATTTGCACATATCTTTGAACTGATTCAACACCCATGCAGCTCTGAATTTTAACAGTAGGGAGAAGGCATCCTCTGACACTTATATTTCTAAATATAAGAAGTTTACTATTTCTGGATTACTGTCTGCCTAGATAGCACATTTCAATAAACTGCAAAAGTAGCAGACAATAGTATCCAGCTCTGTTCTGGAGAAATTGACATGCACCAAGCTCTGAATGCTTCAGGAGTTGGGGGGCAGGGGTAAGGGTGAAAGTGTGACCACTTAAAGCTGCTTCTGAGCATGGAAGACCTCATTACATTACGATTGTTAACAAAAACAGCGATGGCACAGTACCAGTCTGTTTCTAGATTATGCAACCATTTGCTTTTTTCTAGTGAGCGGGAAGATATTGCACATGTTTGTTTCTGATGTGTTAGGCAAAGTGAGAATGCATCTGTTTGTTTTCCACCAAACTTGAGGTCTTCCTTGTTTGATGGTAAGTCTTGCACTATTTTCATACATTTTTTCCGGGACACATTTCTCAGTTTCCATTTTTTTATATTTACCTTTTTTTTGTTAAGCTTTTGCATTTTTTTCAGATGTTACCTGGAAATATATAGTACTTGAACTCCATGAAACATGACTTGACTTACGTTTGAAGCCTTTAGTCAAACTGCTGCTTCACTTAGCAGTTTGCCACCAGTGTTCATTGTAGCTTTTTAAATTTTTAGTGCTATGGTATTGCCCTATCACCTTCTAAATTGTTATGGCAAATGGCACTGGGAGTAATTGCAAAAAATGAAATTAATGATTAGAAGAACTACTGAGCCAATCAGCATTCTGGCTTGCTTCTTGTTTAAATGCCATGAAATAAAAAAAAATATTGAAACATCATACAGAGAAGTTTACATGGTGATTGTTCACCTACTGTACTGTGGACTCTTAATGTTCTTGTCCCTCTTTCAGTAAACGTACCTCTTAAAGCGAAGTAACAAGATTCACTGACCATTACTGTTAGTTGCTGATTTTGTTGATGGTGGTATTCTTTCATTACAATCCTATTTCAACAAACTTGGCTTACCATCTTTGGCTTTAGTAGGTATAAAAGACAGTGGATTACCATCTTTATTGCTGTAATGTGTTAAGCATTATATGCTAGTAGAATCTAGTTAATTGTTGCAGGTGGAAAGTATTTTTACTTTTAAGTTTCCATTTTGAATGTGTTCTGACTAAACATACCAATAAACTACTGATGTCTGCAGCATTTATCAATGTTCCTAGTTCTCTCTTGAAAGTAGGTTGGTGTTTGGCATAGCATTATTTCAGTCCTGATTTTGTAAAGGCAGACTGAAGAATGGCATTCCTTTAACTGATATAATGTCAAAAGTTTTTTTCCCTAAATGTATGGTGCTGTACACTTTGGTGGGAGCTACTCTATTTAGTCTGTTGTGACCATCTTGTCTTGCACTGTTGGATTTTTAACAGAATAACATAAACCAATGATTGTTAGGTCTGGGAAGATCTGCTAGTCCTTTCCAATGCAAAATCCTGTATTTAAAGTCTATAGTGAATAATGCTAGCAGGTACCAACTGTTTCAGCTACAATGAAATGGGGAGAACAAACTGAAGAGTTTTACCTTTGTTGCATAGTTGTAGCAGTGGGAAAAATCATTGCACTTCTTCCAAGTTTGTCTATTTGATGGTATAGCTCTTTTAATTTCACCATATATTGTTTAATGGCTTAAAGGGGTGGAAAAAAAAACTGTTTTCAACTGCAGTTAGCTGTTTTGTAGCCAAAAATACTTAAGGGTGTTTTCATGGACGGTGAATGACTTGACACTTCAGGAGTCTGAAGAACCTCTCTACGGATATTGCAGAAGTCGGTCTCAAGGCTGTTGCAAAAGTGGACACTTTGTTGTTTATTTAATTTTGGATGCTCTCTAAAATCACTTCAGCTGGTTAATATACAGATTGGGGTGGGGACTTAGTCACTAAATGGTACAAAATGACATCAGAAGAAATGTGTTTTATGGTCAGTTATGTCCTTATTGAGGAATGTGCAGGGTGTTTCCAAAAAAACCCCCCAAAACTGCCATAACTCTTCAAAAGGATGTGGCTTTTTGACTGCTTCCTTGAGCTACCACTTACCAAAAGCTGAGGAGACATCTAGTTTTTAGCCTGCAAAGTACTCCCAGACTTCTCTCTCAACTTCACACTCCCAAATTTCTAAATACTGTTTATGCCTATTGGAATAACTGTCGGTATAAACAATTGGTATTTAAAAAGAAAATTATTTTATTGCTGGCTGTGAAGCAATTTAATCTAGTATGGTGACTGCATAGATGCAACTGGCACATTAATTATGCTTCTGTTTAATAATAGTCTGAGATACTGGAGTCTTATTGGAGAAAATAGACCAAGTGCATTTTAACTAACTTTTTTTCCTACTGCAGCAGGGATATTTAAGACCAGGAAAAGCTGCCTTAAGCATACACTGTTTCTAGAATGTAAGAATTGGCTCAAATAAAATAGAATCCTCCATATTCATCTCTAAACTTGACCACCCTTAAATACTTAACATGTGATATCTTTGAATGTCCTGGTATTTTTATGAAAACCAGTCTTGGTTTTTCAAGCTTTAAAACAGAAAAGCAACTTCAGAGTCTGTGCTGGACGGTAAAATTGCAGTGCCTTGCAAACAGGCTGCTTATTTACTAGGGATGGGAGGAGAAGAAACAGACATCCGCTTAATCTGGAGGTAGAAAACTAGTAAGAAATCTTGGACTATTTCTTATTGAGGCTAAAATATCACAGCAGTGGTAGAAAGTCCAAAGGGGTTGGGGAAGGGAATGTGTATCCTTCCAGATGTTTAAGTTTACAAAGCAATATCATTTAGATTTAGAGTGCTCCTGCTTTACCTATCAGCTTGTCCAGAATTGTTCACATGGCAAGGATGAAATACAACTAGTTTTTATTAGAAAATATGTATGCATCACTAACCAGTATGAGTCGCCATACTCAAGGAGAGAATAAAAATGAACGCTGCTTTTTTTAGACCCTGTTTTGGAGCATGGTTTGTCAGCATGCTCTTTATAGCCATAGAGCAGGCTGCTCAGGAGGACTAGGCCAGCTGAGGGAGATGATTAGCAGCCACGGGAAGTTAAAAGGCTTCCAGGGAGGGGAAGCAAGAGGGTTAGATGGACAGAAGATGAGAGAGAAAGAGAGCGGCCTGGCCAGTGGCTACAGTGCCGGACCAGGGGCTTTCAGTGTCTGGGAAGAGACCCAGGTGTTGTGAGACTCGGGGCTGCAGCACCATGGCAGAAGTCTGAGTCTTTTTCAGACCCTAAGAAGGTGCCTCCAGCTTAATGCTGCTCCTTCCTCACTGCAGTCTTTCCTCAGGCTGTCTATGACTCACTATTCTTTTAATGTAAAAGGACTTTGTTTAAGCCTTGTAGGGCACAGTTTAAAAACCTACAGCCTCTGGATAGCCAAGCTTATTTCCTCACCTCCTGATTAAACTGAATTTATGCAACTCATTTTCTTCTCATGGCAACATGCAAAATTATTTCAGAGGCTTACTGCTTCATTCTCTTTCAGTAAGTAAGGAAGGTGCCTTTTATATGAAAACTGTCTTCACACATTACTACTGCTTTGTGTCTGTGTAGCAGAAGTGGAGGAAAGCTTAGTATGATTCTGCTGCTTTGCACAGGTAAGTCCTAAGGACAAATTCATCAGGCTTAAGAATACTTCTAGTTCGAAGAACTATGGCTTTCTTGGCTGAATGAGCATTTATGGGGGCACTATCCCATGCCACTTCCATTCCATTATTTACACATTTGTATGCAATAAAGTAGGTAAGTGCTCTTTACCCAGGGGGGAGTGGAAAGCACGTGTGGCTGTATGGAAAAACCTTACTGTATGATCAGCAACAGCATAAGCATGTAAGTGCCATATGGTATCATACCAATGGTCCATGTAGCCCAGTATCCTGTCTCTGCCAGAGGCCGCAGTGAATGTTTTAGAGGGAGAGCACTGAACTAGGTACGTTCAGAGTGATCCCATTCATTAGCCTCTAGCATAAGCTACCTTTGGTTTAGAGCAGAGCTGTCCAACTGGTAGCCCACAAGGGATTAACACACACCCCCTGTGTTCCCACCTGTCTGTCACTTCCCTTCTCTCTCCCCACCCCCACAATCACTGTGGTTGGTTTGCAGGCTCCCTCTTCTTCCTCTGCCTTCCACTTGTTGCCCCTGTCCTGTGAGGTGGGGCAGGACAACGCAGCACAGTAGTATGGGGGAAGTTCATAATTGGGGTGCTGGGGTGTCTGCTTGGCATAATGCATTTGGGGAAGGGGAGGTGGTGCTACAATAGTGTAGCTGTGGCCTGTGCTGGTGTAGCTTATGCGTGGTTCCCTCTGGTGTGGCTCCTGGCAGCTTAGCCTGTGTTTAGAGATACCAGAGGAAACATCTCTAAATGTTCTGTTTAATGGCTGTTGTCCACAAATTTGTTGAGTCCCTTTTTGAACCTGGCTGTACTATCTGCCTCTTAGAACCTCCTGTAGTAACAAGTTCTGTAAGTTAAGTATGCACTGAGTAAAACTACTTTCTCTTGTCAGCTTTAAACCTGGCTCCTGCTAATTTCAGTGGCTCCCCCTCTAGTTCTAGGGTTGTCTCCTGGTATGACAACTGTTCCATACCCCTGATCATTTTGGTTACCTTTCTCTGATGGGTCTACACACCTTGTGTAGAAACATTAGAGTGGAAACACTTTTTCAAGTGGTTATAGTCTATTAGCTTGTAGCCACAAACAACAATGGAGGAGTAAGGTATATGTATAGACATAAGGAATATAGCAATAAAAGCAGGAAGTGTGAGTGTTAGTTAATGTTTTGCTGTCTCAACAAGGTTGTAGTGTAAAGCTTCGGGTATGTGACAAATATGACCTATACTCAGTGGCAGGAATCTAGTTTGTCCTGTCTTGCTGCAGTCTAGCTAGCTTATAGCAGCTGAAAATAAACTGAAAATTTGTCTTTTTGGCAGATTTCAAGATGAAAATACCAAGAGTTACCTTGGCTGTTCTGGAGGATATAAACCACGAAGTTCCAGCTTATTCTGTGGTGATACTCTGCTGTATGTTTTGGAGGGTTCCTGCAGCAGCTGTCTACAATTTGGGAGTGCAGCAGTTCATGCTCTTGGCATTAGCCTTGAGATTTTTTTTTTTTTTTGTAGCCCTGAGGCAACTGAACACTTCTTACAATGGGTTTCAGATGTATCTCCCATTTCTCCTCCCTTGTGAGCAGTACAACGTTCTTGTATTTGTAGTCATACATGTAAAGTTCTGGCACTGTTGCCCTAATACTTAGCTGCCCTGCCCCATTGGTCCAACAATGATAGAAAAGTACATTAGCTGGTTGTTTGGAAATTACAGTTGTTTAAAACTGTCCCATTCTTAGTGGGATGCTAATTTATAGCTCTGAATTACAGTTTCCAGCTGTCTTTCCCATAGGAGCACCAGGAGGATATGGCTGCATCAGTTGTTCCTTACTGTTGAGGTTTTGTTTCACAGCCTTATGACTAGATTTTTTGCAACACAAATCTGCAGCTGGGGATTAATTCTTTCAGATAAACATTGATTGCACTTGATAAAATTGGGCTTGCTCCTCACAGGTGTGCTTGGGCTCCAACTTAAACACCTTTGAATGGATGGTGTTTCTTTTATCCTTTAAAACATGCAGTATACCTAGCTTCTTCTCTCTCTTGTGGGTGGTTTAGATATGCCTGTTATAAAATGGAGACTATAGGGCTTACTTCTGAAGGGAAGGAGCTGTGGGATATGCAGAGGTGGAAATTGGGGTGAAGGTTTAGATCACCAGTGTCAAACATGGCCTCTAGGCTGAATCAACCTACAGAACTGTCCCAGCTGGCCTACTGGTAGTCTGGAGGCTACCAAAAGTTGGGTGGCATGTCCCATCATAAAATTCAAGGCTCCTGGACCCTGATGGACATGACTGCTGGCAGCAGCCTCATAGACCTGCACTGCCACCTGAATGTGGGGCTGTACTGCTGCACATCCCTGGACATGTTTTGCTTTACAAACATGGTTCTCTGCTGCGTGCCCCTAGACCCATGCTGTTGGTGCATGCCAGTCTGCACTGCCACACACCCCTGGATGTGCTGCTGTGTGAACATGGCTCTGCACTGCTGCCTGTCTGTCCCCAGATGCATGCTGCTGCGCAAACCCAGCTCCACACTATCACGCACTGCTGGACATGTGTTGTTGCCTGATTGTGGCTCTGTGCTGCTACCTACCTGTAGACCCACCACCGTTTGCTACCCTCACCATGGATCCAGCCTAGGAGGAGGCCCTACAGTCCAGATCTGGACCAGACCTCCATTGTGAGTCTAACATCCCTGGTTTCAACTACTGGAGTGAAAAACTGAAGAAGAAACATATTTTGGGCAGGGTTTTCATATTTTGAGTCCTGTTCTCTCTGTGCACTGGGTTCTGAATGAATGCCACTTCTGATTGCCACCAAGAAAAGCCTGTGGTAAGGGTTCAGTCAAATGCCTGCTTGAAGAGCTTGCCCTGAACCCAACCAAAAGCAATGGATGCCACCAGTCGTCCTGCAAGTGCTGACTATTTCATGTAAAGTTAATAAGCGGGGTAATTAGCAGAGGAGGAAAGACTGCCCCTAATACGGTATACCCTGTGTCTGCTTTTTGCTCTGGGCCCTAAACCATGTCAGAAAAAAATGTCAAGCTCTAAGCACCCATCTTAAGTCTCTTGCAGCTGCAACTGAGCTTTGCATGTTCATATGCCTCCTTCAGAAGTGCAGTCTTCCTTGCTTGCTTTCTGCTGCTCCAGGGCCTTGTCCGTGCAAAGAGTACAAGTGTCTGCGGCCCCTGCTACACATTACACAGGGGCGTGCAATTGTTTCGGGTGGAGGGCTGCTTACTGAGCTTTGGCAAACCATCGAGGGCTGCATGACAGGTGGCTGGGGGCAGATAAATATTAATTTTCTAAAATTTTTAGGGGCCCCATAGGCTGGATAAATGGTGTGGCAGGCCTGCGGGCCACATTTTGCCCACCTGTGTTACACACATGGTGCAAACACCTCGTGTGACGCACAGTGCATTGACACCAGCCCCAGGTGCGGAGCTGATGGCACACAACTGGTTAATGGCACAATACCAGTACGTAATGAATATCGGGGATCCTGGTTTTCTCCGATTTAAAAAAAATCCCCCATTTTTGGTTAAAAAAAAAAAGTACACTAAACCCACATTTTTTCCACGATTAAAATGAAACACCACTCTGTAGTGGTAGCGTTTCATTTAAATCGTGGGAACATGTGGCTTGGGGGCTACTTCCTTTAAACAAAATGGGGGATTTTTTTTTAAGTCACAGAAAACCGGGATCATGATCAAAAAGGACGGAGGCATAAAGCACTGAGGCGCGGGCACTACGGACGCTTGGAAACGGGTTGAGGGCGCTTGCAAGCAGCCGAGCCCCGGCGGGGCGGGGCGGGGCCGAGTGCGGCCGGGAGCAGCGCGCATGCGCGGAGGGGCCCCCTCGCCCAGCACTGCCCTCCCCGCCCCGGGTGCCGGGCTGCGGCAGGT
>NW_005841912.1:330054-333664 GCF_000455745.1 Alligator sinensis
CCGGGGTGTGGGGCGCGGGCTGCCCGGGGAAGCTGCGGGCCCCGCTGCTGCTCGCCCGCCACAGGCGCTTTCTGGGCTCTGCTGCTTGCCCCCACCCCCTTTTCTGTGGCACGTCTCGTGGGGCTTTTGACCTTTCTCGCGGGCATCGCGTACGGCTGCAGCCAAGGCTGGGATGCACCAGTGCTCCTGCCGGGACCAAAGGTGGAGGGTTTTGCCCCCCTGCTCAGGGCCAGACCATTGGCCATATTTGGGGGCAGGAGGGAATCTTCCTCCATGGTCAGGCTAGGAGGACTGGAGGGGTCTTGCCTTCCTCTGCAGCAGGGGGCATGGCCTCCACCCAGGACCTATTGAGCACGTACTGACAGCGTTTCATGGAAGTAGGAGCCGTTTGCTGTGGTTCCCCTTCACCTGTGGCAGTTCTGGGTGTCAGGTCTGTGTTGTGTCAGGCTTGTGTAGAGTTGAGATGATGGTTTGTATGGGGTGGTTTGGATAAGGATCGTCCTGCCTCCGCAGGGGGTTGGACCAAATGACCTCAGGAGGCCTTTTCCAGCCCTACTTCTTTATGATTCCCCTATCTACATCTGTGATGGTGTTTAAAAAAAAGAAAAGAAAAGCAGTGAACACAAAGCAAATCCATACATCAGAGTAACTTACTAGAATTCAGCAATTCCAAGAAAAAAAATAGCAGTAAAAATGTACTGCTTAAGTTACTGTGGGGTAGAAGCTGTGCCTTATCTGGGGTAGCCTTTTGCTGTTGTCAAATAAGCTCACTGACCACATGGTGGCAATACACTGTACTAGCATCATTGGGGTATCAACCCTGAGGTAACTGATGTTTTTGATGTAAACAAGCTGTAAGCAGAAAAAAACCCAAAAATGGGAGTAGGATACCCTCCTGAAAATATCCTGGGTACATTAAAGAGAGAACTCTCTAGTGGGCAGAGCAGTACTAGTTTAAAAGCCAAACAAAAAAGAGCGAATTATCAGATGAAGATTGAACTGTTTCCTCCTCCCTACTGTTCTTATGCAGTAGGGGTGACTGTTTTTCTTCCTAAACTTACTATCCATTTCATTCTTTTCCTATGGAGGATAACTAATGCAAAGCCGTGCATTTTTGTGAGGTTTTGTACATGCTGTTGCAATAATTCATTCACTGTTTTAGCACAAGGAGGAATGATGCCAAGATCACAACTGCTTTTTGCCATAAAAATATACAGCGCACGTTTTTATTTGTATAAACATAATATTTTGCCAAGTTTTCCTGCAGCCTTTTTAACTTCAGTCAGGGTTTCTTGCCTTGTCCTGCAGAGACCCTTTGGTTAAAAATGTACTGAGCCATCCAGCAACAAGCAAAGCCTTAGTATGCCACATTGTCTTTTTATTTACAAATCTTGTGAAAACTCCTGGGAGGCCCCAGAACCCTGCTGGAGAAGGTTCTAGTTAAGCATGTATGAGGGGGGAAATGGCTAATCACTACAGTAGCAAAGAATTTATTAGAAATGTGGACTCAGCAAAAGAAAATCCCTGTCCTCATACCTACTAATCTCGGTTTCTGGCTTTCAGCATAAAGAGATTTCTGTTTCTGAGTTAAAATGGAAAAGTATGAGACCCTTGGGCTTGTTGGAGAAGGAAGCTATGGGATGGTGATGAAGTGTAGAAACAAAGACAGCGGAAGAATTGTCGCCATCAAAAAATTTTTGGAAAGTGAGGATGATAAGATGGTTAAAAAAATTGCCATGCGAGAAATCAAGCTACTCAAGGTAAGTTGAATTGTAGTATAGCGTGCAGCAGCAGCATCACAAGTGTTGCAGTAATTTACAGTATGTGTCCTTCTGTGTAGGAGTCCAATATTAGCTGAGGCTGTTCAATATTTAAGCAATTACATTAGTAAAAAAATCTGATCTAACTACTTTGTGTGCATGTATTTAAAATATAGAAATGATCCAGATGAATAAGGATATGGTTGGCTGCTGTTTTTTCCTTTCTTTCTTTGAAATACTTTGGAAGATTTGGTTTGTAATTTGCTCAGCTCATCTGGGAGCTGCTTTTCTGTTCGGTTGGATGCTGGTCTTATTTCACCTGGCTGGCACTGAGTTTGTTAGAAATGTTTTTGTGCTCCACTATTCATGAGGGAAGAGAGAAAGGAAATGAGATGCAAATGAAGCCACACCCTTCATTCCCTCTGGACTGCAATTAGGAGCGATTTGTTGACAGAACCATTCCCCTCTTGTACCAGATGGAAGTGTATTGGTACTGTTATTTCACTGAGAAGGGGACAGAACATGGGAGGGAAAAGCATCAAAGTAAGAGTGGATAATAGTATCAGGTGTTCCAGTGTCTGATATTATGGGCAAATGCACCTGAATTTGCCTATACAGTTGGAGCACTGCTCCACCTAGTGTGGTATTCTCTCTCCAGCTATAGCCAACTCCTGAGGAATAATTTATCCAAAAGAAGTTGTTTCTTCTGTCCAGAAGCAAGAAATTTAAATTGTAACAAGAGAGATGTAGGTTAGATATTGGGAATAATTTTCACATTTAGAGAGTAGTTGAGGCCAGGAAGAGACTGCCTAGAGAGGTTTTGGAAATCCTTCATTAGGAGTTTTCAATTCAGGTTAGACGAACACTTGTATGGGATGTTTTTGCCAGGGATGATCCTTCCCCGAGCAGGGGGTTCACCGAGATGATCTTCTGAGGTCCCTTCTAGCCCTGTTTTTCTATAGTTTCACAATTTTATCCCAAGCCCCCTCCCAGCGTAAGGCATGCTGAGGATGTCCAGTTTCCAAAAGGTTCATGTTTCTTACTGGTGGTGTGGATTAAAAGTAAAGAAGTGTTTCCTAATTAAGTGGGAATGGCAACAAGCGCAGAACATAGAACATGGGTTTAACGTACTATCACCAGTCTGCTCAGTGCAGAATACAGGCAGTCAGTGCTCTCTACTAGCCAGAGTTCATCAGCTGCCTTTAAGAACAGAGCTAGGCAAAGAATTCTGCTATGCACAGAACATTTTCATGGGGGGGGACGACGGACGGACGACGCACCTAGTATTTGGTGCTCCACCCACGTACATTGAAATAAGGAGCCATTTACACTGGATTGTGGAACAGGGTGGGGTTTATCTCAGTTCTGTACCATTTTCAATCCACCATGCATCAGTGTCACCAATTAAGCCTTAGGTTCAACACTCCTATGAATTGAATAGATTCAGTTCGTACCTATGCCAGGATTGTTGTTTTAGCCTTGTCTGTTGTCTCTGACTAAATCTGCAGACATTTCAGTCTTCATGAATGAAGTCAGCTACCATGGGGAGGAAGATAAACAGTGTGGAGTAGAGGAAGAACAGGTTAGGGGTTACTTAGGGGAGTTAGATGCTTTCAAATCAGCAGGGCTGGTACACATGTTAGAGTTCTGAAAGAATTAGCTGAGGTAATTTAATCTATCCTCGTTTAGAAATCATGGAGGTGAGATGAAGTCCCAATCAATTAGTGCCCAGCTTCAAGGAAGGGAAGGAGGAGGGTCTGGGAAATTACAGACCAGTCTGAGCTTTATAGCTGGAAAAGTTGTAGAGCAGGTCCTTAAGGAATCTATTTCAAAGCATCTACAGGAGAACA
>NW_005841912.1:333674-349206 GCF_000455745.1 Alligator sinensis
TCCAGCAGGGATTCACCAGGAGCAAGAGATGCCTGAGCAGCTGTTTCCTTGTTTGAGGTGACAGGCTCTGTGGATGGAGGAGGAAGGGGGAGCAGTAGACATGATATGCCTTGATACACTCATTAATAAGCTAATGAAATACAGACTAAATGAAAGTACTATAAAGTGGATACATAACTGGTTGGATTGCAGCCCTCAGTGAGTAGTCGGGAAGAGCTATTGAGTGGGGTTCTTCAGGAGCATACCCTGGGCCTGATATTGTTTAGCATCTTCATTAATTATTTGGATCGAGCAGTAGACATGATATGCCTTGATACACTCATTAATAAGCTAATGAAATACAGACTAAATGAAAGTACTATAAAGTGGATACATAACTGGTTGGATTGCAGCCCTCAGTGAGTAGTCGGGAAGAGCTATTGAGTGGGGTTCTTCAGGAGCATACCCTGGGCCTGATATTGTTTAGCATCTTCATTAATTATTTGGATCATGGGATTAAGTGCATGCTTACAAATTTGCAGATTACACCAAGTTGGATGCAGGTGCAGATACCCTGAAGGATAGGTCTAGGGGCCAGAATGACCTGGGTAGACTGGAAAAATGGTCCATAATCAACCAAATGAAATGCAACAAGGACGAGTGCAGTCCTGCACTTGGGATGGAATAATTGCATGCATAAATACAGACTAGGGAATGATTGATTAGGCTGCTGTACTGTAGCGAGAAACCTGGGAATTACAATGGATCATAAACTGAATATGAATTAACCATGTGTTAACCTGTTGCAAAAAAAGGCCAAAAATCCAGTGGTTTGTATTAACAGGAGTGCCTCTTGTAAACCAGGGGAAGCAATTCTGCTGTATTTGATACTGGTGAGGCCTTACTTGGAGTATTGTGTTCCATTTTGGGCCCCACATTTCAAGCAGGGTGTGGACAGATTGGAGAGAGTCTAGCAGAGAGCAACAAATATTGAGAGGTCCGGGAAACATGATTTGTAAGGAAAGGCTGAAAGAACTAGGATTATTTTAATCTGGGAAAGAAGATTGGGGGGGGATTTAATGGCAGTCTTCAAATACCTGGAGGGGTGGAATATAGAGCAGGGGTGGGCAGAATATGGCCCACGGTGCCCCCCAATGAACTGTGCCCTGTCCAGCCATTCCGCCCACAAGGGTGGGAGTGAGGCACCTACACCCGCCTCAGCATATCCTGTTATGTCTTGCTCCCCACTTTGTGGGCGGAAGGGCTGACCCTGCTAGCACGGGGTGGGGCTGCTGCTGCAGGTTTCCCCAGCCTTCCCTTCCCTCCGGGCAGCAGGTAGGAAAGCTGGGGCGGGGATGCAGCTGGGCAGGAGTGTGGGGCTGGCTGCAGCGTGGAGCCCCTGCCCAGCGGGGTGGGGGTAGCATGGAGCTGGGCTGGGCAGGGTGTGGGGGGGAAGGATAGTGGGACCCCTCCCATTGTGTGCAGCCCTGGTAGGCAGCAGGGCGTGCTCTGCTTTGTGTTGGTGTCTGGCTCTGGTCAATGCTGCGAGGACCACAGCCCCCATCAGGCCGTTTGTTTCCCCAGTGCTCCCCACACTCACGGGGCACAGGAGGGAAGCCTCAGGCACTGGAGTGGGTTGGGGCAGGGAAAGCAGTGGCTCCAGTACCTGGGGCTTCTCTCCTGTGCCCCATGAGTTCAGGGGGTGCCGGGGAAATAAACAACTCAGCGGGAGCTGCACTCCTCGCTGCAATGTGCAGCCCTGGCCAGAGCCAGGCACCAGTATCCCCACCTCCTGCTGTCATGGAGGGTGCGCACGCACACAAGGACTTCTGGTGGCAAAGGTCAGGGGTTAGGGGTGGGACTTCTGGTCCCAATATGGTGACCAGGGGGAAGGGCACCTGTCAAGGGGCAGGGCTACTCCTGCAGCCCTCGACAGCTCACCAAACCACATTAAGCAGCCCTCCACCCAAAATAATTGATAGAGAGAGAATGGAGATGGATTTTTCTGTGTGACTGCAGGGTGCAGAATGAAAGCAGTGTCTTAAACTGCATCAGAGGAAGTTTAGGCTCAAGATTAGGAGGAACTTTCTAACTTTGAGGGTAGTTAAAGCATTGGAACAGGCTACCTAGACAAGTTTTGGGATCACCATCCTTAGAAGTATTTAACAGCAGGTTAGACAGACACTTCAGTCAGGGAAGATCCTGCCTTGAGCAGGGGGTTGGAGTAAATGATCTGTGAAGTTCCGTCCAGCCCTACTTTTCTATGACCTGTCACTAAACATTCATTTCACATCTTGGTCTTCACAACCATAAGAAAAAACTATGCTCTAAAAAGAGCACTTTAAACGAAGGAGTATTTTAAATGTAAACGCAGGCATTCAGTATTTAGCCATGGAAAGCTAATTCTGACTCCTCCAGTTGTTCTAAGCTAAACCTGCTTTTATCTGGTCTGTTGCAGTCATACTTTGTACTATCACATCCCAGTACACTCCAGCTTACAGGTATATTAGAAATGTATTTTTGTCCCTGCATGAAAGGGAACTTGGCAAACAGAATGTTTTCCTATTAAGATACTACAGTTAAGTGATTTTAACTTCTTTCCATGTGGATAAAAGTCAGGAGACTTAATCTTCTTAAAGTTCTTAGGCTGCATATTCCACATGGTTGGACTCCAGTTTCTTTTATAGTCAAGGAATTTTCTGCAAGCTTTAGTTCCAATTAAAAAAACCCAAACTCTTCCGTTTGTATGGCTGCGAAACTTTCTTCACCCCAGCTATGTATAAACCCGTACGTAAATCTGCAAATAGCCTGAAGCAATAGCTGCAAGATGGGTGCAGACTGCAGTTCTGTATTGAAGAGTGTTGAGCCTGAAATGTAACAACAGCAAGTTAAATGCAAATATTGACTATTTTGCTGTTGACAGTTTTGACATCAGTGGTCCTCATGCATGCTTGCCGTATCAGATTTGGAGCTACAGCCCCAAATCTGACACCCCCTGGTGGTCAGCTGTACCTACTAGGTCCTCTGGCCTGTTGGTTACCTTCCCTTTTTGATCCTGCCTGCCAGATCTTTCATGGTAAGTTCCTGTTATAATTTTGGACACTCCCCTCAGCCACTAGAGTGACACCTTAAGTGTTCTCTCTGCCCTTTTCATCATAAGGCTGCCAGTCTAGCCTGATCCACACTTTGATTTGTGGAACCCTGCTAGCAGCTGCCTGCCACTCTCCCAGGTTTGCTCTACTCTTGCTGTCCAGAACCTGTTTAGACTCAACTGAACTTTGGCCTTCCTAGCCTGTAACTGTGTCCCAATTGCTATTCTTAAGCCATCGCCACAGTTTTAGGGTCTTGACAAACTTATGTAACCACACACTATCTCAGGGCTTCTTGCCCATTATCAGCGTCTGTCTCGGGGCTTCTGACCCAACCAGATCCTTCAGGCTTCCTGTTTTGAAGCCATCTGTCTGGGCCTTCTTGTCTGCCTTCTGCTTACTTTGTTAGGTTGCTTCCCAAGCTCTGAACTGCCTCATCCACAGGCCCACTCTGCTGTGCACCCAGCTCTGGCATGACCCTTCGCCCCAGGCATGCTTGCCCACTCTGCACACTGGATGTGCTTGCCTACACTCTGCCTGTCCCGAACAGGCCATCCTATCCAAAGTGCCCTGTAGAGCAATGCAAGTTCCACTTGGGCTCAGTTGTGTTGTTCGCTCTATCCCAGATGCAGCACTTAAAGTACTAATCCTAGGCACCCCTAGTGTCTTCACATGGGTGCTATCCTCTGCAAACTAATCAATTTAATAGCAGCCTCCCAAGGCACTCTTTAGGAGTTTCTCGGGGAAACTGTCTCAGTTATCATAACCAACAGTGCCCTTTGCTGGGTGCATTTAGAGCAGGGGTGGAAAATTATTTCAACTGGAGAGCTGTTTAATGAGTTTTGGTGAGCTGTTGAGGGCCAGAACAATAGCCTGCCCCTTGACAGGTGCCCTGCCCCCTAGTTGCCATCTTGGGACCAGAAGCCTTGCCCCCTGACCTTTGCCATTGGAAGTCCCTCCTCTTGCTCCCAGAAGTATTTCTTTTCGGGGGGGGTGCCATCTTGGAACCAGAAAAAACCCCAAATCTTACACTAAAAATCAAACATTTACTCTAGCATATTTTAAAATTCTTTCAAAAAATATTTTGACCTCACTTGTGTGTGTTTGTGTAGTGTATATAGAGGTGATCACATAATAGCTCAAAAATAGTGTCTTACTCTTGCATATTGTGCGTGGGGGAGGGTATGGGGTATGGTTAAGGGGTTGGGTGTGTGTGGGGCTTGTGAGGGGGTGTGGCTGTGTGTTGCGGGTATGCATATATGTTGGGGGTTGGAAGGTCGGGGCAGCGTATGGGTGAGGGTGTTTGGGGCTTGTGGGGTGTGAGGGAGGGTGGGGGCCTCCCCTTTTGTGTCCCTATGACCCTATAATGGGTTTTATACCAAGTAAGGAGACTAAGACACAGTTGTCCTAAACTAAAAGCAAGTTTATTGAACCCTAACAGATAAAATTCTAATTAAAATTGAAGTAGCAGTAGAAGTTTAAAAACTTGAGGTTTGTAGCTAGTTAAAGCAGATGCTCGCCACCCTGAAATGTTGAGAACGCAACTTCACTGGTTGATCAGGCTGTGAAGTGTTCTCTGGGGGACTGCTGGCTCCCATGCCTGATGTCAAGACAGGATCTTGAATCAGCGACAGGATTTCTTCAGGCTTTCATCAGGAGTGTTCCAAGGAGGGGTTCCAACTCTTGTTCTTGTATACCTTATCATTACTGCATTATCATTAATACATTAGCATAAGCTCTTCCCTACAGTGCATATTAATGAGCCTATTTCCGCTTGCCATATATAATTATCTGTCACTGGAATTTTTCAGTAGCTAAAAGCAAGTTTATTTTTAGGTAGGGGTTAGTTTTGCTATTGATAATTTCCCTTTTCTCCCCAACCAAATTTCATATTTTGGTTGGCCTAATTCCTGTTTTGACTTTGGTCATCCGACCAGGGTACTCCCAGACTTCTTTTTTTCCTTCGCCAGGGACAGGTCATGGCTGGGGTGACCTGTCTGTCAAATTTCTGCTGGGTTGCAGCTAAGAATAAGCGTGCAGCAAACGCAGACATCAGTTACTTGCTAAGCACCAGTACTATAAAGCTGAGCGCAGAAGCCTCTGGGTCCCAACGCCCCATACCCACCCCGCCATGGTGCACAGCCCCCGCTGCTTGTGGCAGCAATGGCAGGCTCTTGGGGTGCTTGTGGCACGTGCAGGCACAACCACCTGGTAGTACATGGCTCCAGCCAGTTCCTGGGCTGCACATGGCAGCAAGGAGCAGAGCCAGATCAACTTTCCTCTATCACATGGGTCTCATGTTCAGCTCATGGGACTTGTGTGCAACCAGGGGGAAGCCCTGGGCAATAGAGACAGCTGGCTGCCTTCCCCGCTCCCTGCTTTTGATGGCAGCCTGTTCCATAGCGTGGGGCTTTCCCCCAGTGGCACACAAGCCCTGCATGATAGAAGCAGGCAGGCTTGGCTGCCATGTGCAGCTCCTGGAACTGGCTGGAGCCGTGCGCCACCAGGCAACTGCGTCTGCACAGGTCATGAACACCTTGAGGGCCCACTATCTGCAGCTGCCAGCAACAGGGACTGTGCACTGTGGAGGTGAGGCATGGGAGGAGGGTTCCCACCCCCCCACCCCCTGCCCACCTGAGCTCTGCACTACCACCGCCCCACTGAGCACAGACCCTGGGCCCCACGCTCCTGCCCAGCTGTAGCTTTCCTACCTGCTGCCCAGAGTGAGTGCTGCAGCAGGGACAGAAGGAACAGCCACTGGAGTCCAGGGAAGCCGAACAGGTCCCCCAGTGGCCGGGGCCCTCCCGCACACAAGGATGGGAGTGAAGTGCACGGGCCAGGCGGGATGCAATTAATTGGTGGGCGCTCATGGGCTGGATGGAATCGCCCCTAGATTTGGCCCCTGGGCTGTATTTTGCCTTCCCTGCTTTAGTGGCCTCTGTGCTTTCCTTCTAGCCATTCCCATGCCTCATGGCTTACGTAAACAAAACCAACGCTCAGCTGAACTAACTACACCTCTCTGGGTACCTTTTCCCCCAGGAAAATCCCCCTACTCCATTAGTTAGTTCCCACCAGCTCCTCAGGGCACCTTGTTACCTGTGGTTCTTTAAGACTGCAGCCTGTTGTCACAGGAGCTTTATCCCCTCTGAACCCAGTACCAGACTGCCTCCCTTAGCCTAGGAGCCAGGTTTTTGTGGCTCCAGGCTCCATCCCCTTCCTGTCACATGCTCTCCAGTTCTGGTAACTGGGCACAGGAGTCCCTCATTAGCCCAATGTGCAGCTGTTTTCCTGTAGTCCAAAACTTGCATCAACTCTGCAGTTTTGCAGTTCCCCTCAGCTGCCTACTCCTCCCAGCTTGCAGCAGCCAGCTGCTTGCAACTGTTTGCAGCTGTATAATGCTGCCTTCTCTCTCCAGTGTTGGTTATGTGCAGTGAGAAGAGGTGGGGCCTGCAGTCTTAATGCTGCTGGCTACTGATACAGATTCCTTGTGGGGAGAGACCATTTGTGCTCCCACTTCCACAGACAGCAAGACACTTTTTCCCGTTGCCTACTCCACCTTTCTCCTAATAGCTAAACTGGGATAGTGCAGGTTCCCAGGGTCCAATCCAGCATGTGGGGGCCAGGCAGAGTCAGTGCAGGGCCTCAAGGCCTGATCCAGCCTGACGGAAGCAGCACAGGGCCCCCACTGCCCCTACCCAGCCAGGATTTGGGCTTCAGGGACCCCATGCCACCCCCACCTGGCCTGCACTTACTGGAATTGGACCCAGCAACACTCCCCATCCAGCCAGGATTAGACTCCGGGTGCCATGTGCTGAGCCCCCCAGTCTAGTGTGCAGGGCTACAGTCCATGGGGTTCCCCATAAGATGGATGACACAGCACTGGGGGCCTATGGGCCTGGTGGTTAATTATTGCTGCAGTAACTCATACCACTGGAGCCTAACTGGATATGTGGAGCCTTTCACATCTTCCACATATCGTTTTCTGTGTGACAGTAAGGCACGTGCAGTTCAGGCCACTACTGGGTTTGCATTGCATGCAGGCTTTGTGGTGGACTAGATATATTTATATAGATAGATTATAATACAGATTAAAATAAATTTAAAATATAGATTAAAAATGTACAGAATAAAAATTTTAAAAATCACCTTGCACTATGCTTACATTTTTATACACACAAATTTGCATTATATATATATATTTAAGCATAGTGTGCGATTATTTTTCTATTTATAATCTGATATAATTTTAGTTCTGTAGGTATAACCCTTTATGCAGACACACTTGTACCAACATAAAGGGGCCTTACACCAGTATAGCTTATTTCCCTTCCTAATTAGAGATAAAGTACTCTGGAATAAGCATGTGCATTCCAGGAGAACATCAAGCACACTCAACAAGGAGAGATTGTATCACGTCACCTGTGGTAGTTATAATTAAAGCAGTGCAGTTTGTATAGATAAAGCTTTGAATGCAAACATTTTTATGCAGGGTATTCTACTGTTGTATGTCAGTTGCAGATAAACTCCTCCCCCCACCCCCTTCCAAAATGGTCTGGTATGATTCATTGTCTGCTTTTCAAAAATACTAGCAGCTGCAATACTGATTATGACTGATCTCTCAACCAAGTTGGAGGGTACTAGCTTAGACCAGGCTACAGTGAGATGGGTTGGCAACTGGCTCAGCCGCCGATCCCAGTGAGTTATAATTGATGGGGTCGCCTCATCCTGGAGGGCTATCTCCAGTTGTGTCCCCCAGGGGTCAGTGCTTGGGCCCATGCTCTTTAACATCTTTATCAATGACCTGGATGAGGGAGTAGAAAGCACAATGATTAAGTTTGCGGATGACACCAAGCTGGGGGTACATGTGGGCACATCTGAAGACGGGGCAAGAATCCATGATGACCTTGACAGGCTGGCCCTATGGTCTGAACACAGTCAGATGAGGTTCAGTAGGGACAAGTGCCATGTCCTTCATCTGGGTAGGAAGAACCTTTGCCATAACTATACAGTGGGCGGTGGTCTGGTGGCTGGCACTGCATCCGAAAGGGACCTGGGGATGAGTTGACGAGAGGATGAATGTGAGCCGTCAGTGTGATGAAGTTGCCAACAAAGCAAATAGAAATCTGGGGTGCATCAGCCGATGTGTTGCCAATAGATCAGAGGCAGGCAATTATTTCAGGCAGAGGACTGCTTACCGAGTTTTGGCAAGCTGCTGAGGGCTGCATGGATTGCCCCACCCCCTGGTCGCCATCTTGG
This sequence comes from Alligator sinensis, assembly GCF_000455745.1. Taxonomy (NCBI): domain Eukaryota; kingdom Metazoa; phylum Chordata; order Crocodylia; family Alligatoridae; genus Alligator; species Alligator sinensis. The sequence goes on from NW_005841912.1 coordinate 341,999, forward strand.
GACTGGAAGTCTTGCCCTCTAATCCCTGACCTTTGCCACCAGATGTCCCTCCCCTTGCCCCCACAAGTACTCCTTTCAGCAAGGGTTTTTGCCATCTTGGAACCAGAAAAATACCAAATTATATTCTAAAAAGCAAACATCTAAAACATACCTTAATTTGTTTTCAAAAAATATTTTTGCCCTGGTTTACATGTGGTTGTGTAGTGCACAGAGGTGCTTGCACAATATCTTAAAATGAAGTCTTACGCTTGTATATTGTTGGGGGTGGGTATAGTCTTGTGGGAGGCTGTAGGTACGTGGGGTGAGGGAGCATGTGGTTGTGTGTGGGTATGTGGCTGTGTATGGGGTGTGTGACGGGGGTGTGGGTGTTGTCATATTGAATGAAATAGTTTGAATGTTTGTAAAGGTTGCCCATTAGCCAGTTTCAGGAAGAAGATAGGATTTATCTCCTTATCTAGCTCATTGTTTCGGAGCTACGTGCGAAATGTCTTGACTTCACTTAAAGCCTTAACTTAAATTGTATCTTTAGAAGTTTTTTACAAAGAAAGCAAATATCCTGAATTCCGAGACATCAAAGCCTAAGGCCTTTTAACCAGACTGGTAAAAAAAAACCAACAACAACAAAAAAAAACCAACAAAAAAAACAAAACAAAACAAAAAAAAGTATTTACAGTGATATGGAAGTCTCCCCAAGAATAATTTAAAATGCTCAACAAAGGTAATTTCTGTTGAGTAAGATCCGAGCCCAAATTTGGGAGTTATGATAAGTTGAGTAGGAGGAGCCCAATGACGGCAGCTCACTCAATAAAAACCTGTAACTTACTGTCCCAATTTGGAGGTGACTTCACTTGCAGAACAACGAACGAAGAATCGCAAGTGTAAGGTCGGATTAGATTGATCACCTAATCAAGCCTCTCCGTGAACACGAATCTCTTAGTTCACGCTGAAGCCGCGGAGCACCTGAAAGGGACTGAAGGAAGGGGACGTAGTCCTATCACTGGTGAGCCCAGCTCATTGAATCGCATTGCTGAGGCCAGCCTATTGAACCGTACTACTGAGGCCAACCCATTAAATCGTACTACTGAGGAATGAAACCATATTTTGGTATTTGGCTTCTCGGAATTCTAGGATTGTAAGTATATTATGAAAAATAACAGTATTGATTCAAATTTAACTTTTAGTTGTAATTGTAGTTGTTTTTGTAACACTAATTCTTATAGCATTGTTTGGGAAGGAAGTGCATTCGGAGCATTGTTTCTGATATATGTAATTATTGTGTTTTTAATGTTTGTGGTGTTTCTTAAAGCTAAGCAGTGTTATATACGTAGCAAAGAGTTTTAAAATAAAATTGTGTTGTATAAATTAAGTGTGTAATCATTGTGAAATCGTGCAATCAGCTAACTACTCCCCCAGCCAGTGCATCAAAACGAATCAGTAAATTGTGTGGGATTTTCTCTATTCCATAACCCACTAGAGACAGGTGTCTGCATGTATGGAAGTGAGGGGGGTGTGGGTGCATGTGTATGGTGGGGTGTGTGTGTGTGACTTGCCCTACAAACACACATGCTCTGCCCCTGCTGCACACATGCACACACCCCCCCATACTGGTGAGGCCCTGTGCTCCCCAGTCTGGCCATGTAGCCAGGAGTCATGTGGTACTGGAGCAGGGCGGGAGCAGGAAGCAGGGAAATAGCTGGGGGTGGGCAGGGCTGGGTTCCTGCTGCCGGCTCCGCCTGGGTCCTACTGCCCCGGCTCCTGTTGTCTTTGACAGGCAGCTAGGAGCTGATAAATATTTTCTAAATTTTTTAAGGGTCCCGTGGGCCAAACAGAATGGCCAGGTGGGCTGGATGCAGCCCACAGGGTGTATTTTGCCTGCCCCTGCAATAGAGCCAGAGAGGTGCTACTCCCCCTCTACTCGGCATTGGTAACACCATAGATGGAGTACTGTGTCCAGTTCTGGGCACCGCACTTCAAGAAGGATGTAGATAAGCTCAAAAGGGTACAGAAAAGAGCCACTCTTATGATAAAAGGGCCTGTGGGATAGGCCCTATGAGGAGAGACTTTGGGATCTGGGTTTGTTTAGTCTGAGTAAAAGAAGGCTGAGGGGTGACTTGATAGCCACCTACAAGTATGTCAGGGTTGAACACCAGGATCTAGGGGAGCAACCCTTCATAAAGGCACCCCCTGGGAGGATGAGGTCCAGTGGGCACAAGTTAGTTGAGGAAAAGTTTAGGCTAGACATAAGGAAAAACTTCTTCTCCATCCAAGTAACTAGAATTTGGAACACATTCCCAGCAGAGGTAGTGCAGTCACCATCCCTGGTGGTGTTTAAGAAGAGCCTGGACAGGTTCCTCATTGAGCTCATTTGAGCCCAATTACCTCCTGCCCATGGCAGGGGACCAGACTTGATGATCTTACAGGTCCCTTCCAGTCCTTCTAGCCTATGATTCTATCGTTTTTATTTAGCACTGTGGATTTTTCTTCGTACGGATTATAAACCGGTTTTTCAAATGTATCATATTTTAGAGAGCAAATCTGATCTTTTCAGAATCTGCTAATAAAATAACAAGGACCTGCAAATCTTTTGCACTTTTGACTGACCTTTTCCTAATCCCTTTTTCTGGGTCCCTTTCCCTTTGACGTGTTACTTTTTAACCTGAACATACCAGGTAAGTCATAGTTTAATGAAAGCTGTTTAATTGTTAACCAGATTTTAGGGAATAATGATGAAGTTTGAACTTTTTATTTGTCTTTTAATTTATCTGTTTTGTCTATTTTAAGTTATCTATTTAATGTGTTTATTTGTCTAATTTGTCTATTTTAAATGCTTCATAGCATTTATTATTTATCACAAATACTTATATTACAGTAATGCACAATGGTATTGTTCTGGGCACTTTAGTAACACAGACCCCTTTAAAGGGCTGCATTTAATGACAAAGGTAGGGAATGGGGTGGAGTATACCTACATGTCTGGTGGACGATTGGACCAGCTTTGTAAAATATGTGAATTGCAGGGTAAAAAGGGGAGAAGGAAAAGAAAGGGAAGAGGAGAGGAATCGCATGATTTTTGGTAGGAAAGGAGAAGATGAGAGCCTGTTGTGGGCTGCAGAGAGGATTGAGGTCCCTTTGCTGTGTTTGTGGCTGCCTCTGACATGTTCCTACTTTCAGTGTCTGCTAAAAGAGCAAGGACTACAGAATGATAGTCTCTCTCAAGGACTTTGCAGGGAAGCAGGTGGGGTTGGACAGGGCAGTAGCAAATGAGCTCGAGGAGTGCTGAACATGGCAAAAACAAGTGCATTAACTATTTGCGGGTAATGCCATGGGTCCAACATAATGTCTTCACCATCATCTGGATGATGTTAAACATGGTTGTCTCCACCTATACTGACAGAAAGCTTGTGTTCAACATCCTGCAAGTTTCTGTGATGCCTCAAGGACATCTTCTAACATGTCTGATATTTCTAGTAAGCCTAGCACATTTCTCATTTCCAATATAGGCAGAACTCTTGAGGGTCATCTGGTTAGCTTCTGCAATGGAAGGGTTCCTTGTCATAGATGGGTCATGAGGGAACCAAATACTTAAGCACATGCTTTGCTTTATGAACTATGATCATCACCGTGCATAAACATAAGCTTGCATGCACTGGTACAGTCAGGCATAACATCTGCAATGTTTTGAAGTGTAACGCACTTGGAAATGAGTCCAAGCGACCAGAGAACAGGAAGAAGCAAACAGGACAGTTTGCAAACAGTTCACTAGTCAGTTCGCAGGTCAGTTTGCCACCCCTGTCTTTGAAGGGGAGCCTAAAAGTTAAGATTCTTTTTTTTATATGTAATTAGAACTGGCTAACTATGTAGTTTTATTTTAACAGCTAAGACTCAGCAGCTAGACCAAGACTTAAGCACCTTGTTTAACTGGAGTCCAGAATGAGGGAAAGTTTGCTTGGAAATTCTCTCTTATATTCCTGCTCAAGTTGCAGCAAGGGAGATTTAAGTTGGATATTAGGGAAAAACTTTCTCACTAGGAGGGTGGTGAAGTGCTGGAACAGGTTACCTAGGGGATGGTGGAATCTCCATCCTTGGATGTCTTTAAGGCCAGGCTTGACAAATCTCTGGCTGAAATGATCTAGATGGTTATGCTTTGAGCAGGAGGATGGATTAGATCTCCTGAGGTCCCTTCCAACCCTAATTTTCTATGATTCTGTTTGTAACAAATATAGGGTTTCAGCCACTGGACATGCATTTAGACCCTGGCTGGTATCTCCCCAGGTGCAGGCAGTTGTGTGCTCTTCAGTCATGGATTGCTGCAGCCCTCAATATCATTCAGTGGCTTTGACCTCCAACCCAGAAGGAGCCAGGGGAGAATGGACCTAAGGTCAACGGGTGTCCTCTTCCTGCTTTGCACCTCTTCTCCCTGAGCACCTCCACGGCTGGCACTGGGAGATGGGTTACCCAGTCTCCACTGGTGGAACAGGAGAGTTATGGGGATTGGGGGCTGGAGAGTTGGATTGCCAGTTCCATTGACAAGGAGGGCAGTGGTGGGGGTTGCAAAGCTCTTGTGGCAGCACTGGAGGTAGACTGCTGCAACGATTCTGGAGAGTCCAGAGGCCAGTGACATACTGAAAAGGGGTTTGGACAGCAAGCCAGATAAGGAAAGGCTGAGAGAGCTTAGTACTGAGAAAAGGAAATTAAGGAGTGGGGTGGGGGGCCACATGATGGCAGCTTTCCAACACTGTAAAGGCTGTCATAAGGAAGAGGGAGAATATCAGTCCTCCCTTGCTGCACAAAGCAGGACACAAAGCAATAGTTTTATATTCCAGCAAAACAGATTTAGATTAGGCCTCCAAACAAAGTACCTTACTGTTGGAACTTTCAAATAATCAAGGTACTCCCTTGCTTATACTGTTGTGACCGGTATGTGCATTTCTGAGGAAAGGAGACAGATCTCCCAATCCTTGAGATTTGCAACCTAAACCAATTATCCAAACAGACAATATTATTTAAAAAAAAACCCTAGTGACTGTAGGAGTAGTAGCCACCTCTTTAAGGATGTCTGTCATGCATTTCCTGGGTTGTGCACATTGTCTTGTATTAAACTTATCACCATTAATCTGAAGACATACTTATCACCCTTAAACTGGAGACAGACCAAGCACATACTTGATGCATAACTTTCTTGGCATTTCCTTATGTGGTCATTTTCACCAAGGGACACTTCTTGTTGAATGTGGTGGTCATACATGGACAAAACCTGTCTGATTGGTCTGTTGCAGTCAGCAGCTCCTATGTAAAAAGATCCACACTCCAGGCTTCTTACCCAAGCAGATGGCTGTGGACCAAGGTGGTGTGTGCCTGGTGCTGAGAGCTCAACAGCCATGAAGACCTCTTACAGAACTGACAGGCAATGGAGGCAATAGGTGTGGAAGTAGGAGCTGACAAAGCTGGGAACGAGGAGTAGGTTGCAGGGGTGGAAAGAGAATATAAGGCGAAAGCAAATACATAGCTGGACAAGAAACCAGACAAGGTGCTCTTGGAGGAGCAGCAGGGGGCGCTTGGTCTCCTGGTTTTGGAGCAGAAGCAGTGTGGAAACAGGGATAGCTGAGTCTTGGAGAAGCAGAAATGACAGCGGCTCTCCTGAGATGTCCTCTCTCCTGTGCAGTCATCACTTCTCTGCTTTCTGCAACTGTTGCAAAGTCAAGATGGAAGAATCCTTCTACACAAGCCCTCAGTGATGATCTCCCGTGATGCAAGGAATCTGCTACCATTTGAAAAAAAGCGTAATATTTTACTTGGTGCTTTATGTTAAATAAAGAATTGAACTGGCATTACCAGTTGTCACTGGCTCTATAATGGCTCTATAATGTTGGTATGCTTCATCAGGCATGTTAGGTATAAAACACAGGAGATCATACCACCCTTCTTAGTGCTGGTGCTTTCCAGTCTCCCAGTTCCCTGAAACGTCTCCTTTTCCCCTCTTACCAGAGCAGAATGGTACAAAGGGTTTTGTGGCTGAAGATCCACAATCCTTGCTTTGGTCCATGAAAAAGGACATGGGGATGTTAGAAAAGGTCCAGAGGCCAGCAAAAAGAAGATAAAGGGCTTGGAAACCAAGGCAGCTGAAAAGAGATTGATGGAAATAGATGTGTTCAGCACTTAAGAGGGGGCATAATAGCAAGCTTCAGATACTTGAAGAGGTGCCATAAAGAAAACATCTTTTTGAACTAATGGCTTGGCATTGCAACAAAGCAAGCTTAGATTGGATATTAGGAGAACCTTCTTAACAATTAGAACAATGAGACGGTGGAATAGACTGCCCAGGGAAGCTGTGGGATCTCCATCACTGGAATCATTCAAGAAGATGGTGGATAAGCATTTGTCAGGGATGATCTAGCAGTAGTTACACCTATGTTCTACAATACTTTGTTTCTACAATGCAATGTTTCCTATGTTTCTGGGCTTTGCTGCTTTCAGCCACATAGGGCTGGAAAGGAAATCCTGCCTCTGCCTCCCCCCCCACCCCTTCCCCCACTTTGCTCCTACATATTGGAGAGAGAGGGGGGTGAGACTAACCTTCCTTAGAAGTTCTGGGGGTTGGCAGCAGCCAAGACTAGGGATTTTGACTAGGTTGGGCCAATGCTTCTGCTGGGAATTAAACCCAGAGTTTCCTGGCTAGAAGGTTTTGCACCTCTGCCCAGGGTCAGATCAGTTCACCATATTTGTGGGCAAGAGAGAATTTTACTCCATGGGTCAGATTGGTATGGACTGTAGAGGTTTTTTGCTTTCCCCTGTACTTGGGGTCCATGGCCCTTCTTAATTCTTTCTAGCATCTTTCATAGAATGATAGAAAATTAGGGTTGGGAGGGACCTCAGGAGGCCATCTAGTTCAACTCGGTGCTTAAAACAGGACCATCCACAACTAAATCATCCTAGCCAAGGCTTTCTCTACCTGGGTCTTAAAAACCTCCAAGGATGGGGATTCCATAACTTCTCTGGGTAACCTGTTCCAGTGCTTTACTACCCTCCTCATGAAAGAGTTTTTCCTAATGTCCATCCTAAACTTCCCTTGCTGCAACTTGAGATCATTGCTCTTTGTTCTTTCATTTGCCACCACTGAGAACAGTCTAGATGTTGTTATGCCTATGTCCTACCTTGGGTATTTCCCATGCTTCTGGGCTTTGCTGGTTGCCCTCCTCCTCTCCCTTCCC
>NW_005841912.1:349237-370532 GCF_000455745.1 Alligator sinensis
CCCCCCCCCCCTTTTTCTGCTATAGAAAGAACCTTCACCACACCTACACGATGGGCGGTGGTCCACTGGCTGACACCGCATCTGAAAGGGACCTGGGGGTGACAATTGACCTGAGGATGAATGAGCCAACAGTGCAATGAAGTCACCAACAGGGCAAACAGAACTCTGGCATACATCAACGAGTGTGTTGCCAATAGATACAGAGGTGCTTCTCTCCCTCTACTCGGTGTTGGTAAGACCATAGCTGGAGTACTGTGTCCAGTTCTGGGCACCACACTTCAAGAAGGACATGGATAAGCTCAAAAGGGTACAGAGAAAGGTCACCCGCATGATCAAGGGCCTGGGGGATAAGCCCTATGAAGAGAGATTCCAGGAACTGGGTTTGTTCAGCCTGAGTAAGAAAAGACTGAGAGGTGACCTGATAACTGCCTACAGATATTTCGGGGGTGAACACTGAGATCTAGGGGAGAAACTCTTCAGAAAGGTGCCCCTAGGGAGGGCAATGTCAAATGGACAAAAGCTAGTTGGGGAAAAATTTAGGCCGGACATAAGGAAAAACTTTTTTTCTGTAAGGGTATCTAGAATCTGGAACACACTCCCAGCAGAGATGGCGCAGTTGCCATTCCTGGAGGTGTGTTCAAGAGAAGGCTGGACAGGCACCTTGTTCAGCTAGTTTGAGCCCAATCACCTCCTGCCCATGGCAGGGGACTAGACTCAGTGATCTTATAGGTCCCTTCTGATCCTTCTATTCTATGGTTCTATATATGTCAGGGTGTTTTTTTTAACCCTTCCCAAAGGCATTGGGTATTGGCTACAGCCAGGACTGGGGCTGTTGACTGGGGTATATCAGTGCTTCTGCTGGGACCGAAGATGGAGGTTCCTAGTTAGAGGGTCTTGCCGCTCTGGTTAGGGTCAGACCAGTGGCTGTATTGGGTCAGGAAGGAATTTTTCCCCATGGTTAAGTTGATATGGACTGGGGGGCGGGGGTTGCCTTCCTCTGCGGCAGCGGGCCGGGCTCTCTACCTGGGATCTTTTGAGCATATATTGTTAAAACTTTACGGAAGCAGGACATTAGTTGTCATTGTTCCTCTGGTTTACCTCGGGCAGGTTTGGGTGCTAGGTCTGTGTTTTGTCAGGGTTGATGGCAGGCTTATGTAGAGTTGAAATTATGGTTTGATCTAGTCCAACCCTTAGGCAAGGGTTGGACTAGATGACCTCTGGAGGTCCCTTCCAGCCCTACTTCTCTATGACTGATGAATATAGGATAATATACCTGGAGGAAAATAACCTCAATCACATAGTACAGAATGTTGGGTTCTGACCTAGCTGTTACAACTCAGGAAAGAAACCTTGGAGTCACTGTAGACAGCTGTCAAAAACATCAGTTCAGCGTGCAGCAGTGACCAAAAATCCAGTAAAATGTTGGGCATCATTAAGAAGGGAACTGAAAACAAAATGGAGAACATCATCATGCCACTATACAAATCTATGGTGCACCCTCATCTTGAATGCTGTGGGGTCCCCACATCTGAAAAAGGATGTAGTCAAATTAGAAAAGGTACAGAAAAGGTCAACCAAAATGATCAGGGACCTGGAGCAGTTGCCATACCAGGTGACACTAAAATAACTACCAGTCTTCAGTTTGGAAAGGAAAGGGTTGTTGCGGGGTGGGGGGTGAGAGATATAATGGTCTGTAAAATTATGAAAGGTGTGGACCAAGTCAACAGGGAACTGTTGTTCACCAAGTCCCAAAATGCTAGAATGAGGAGGCACCCATTGGAATTAGTAGGTAATGGGTTTAAACCTAACAAGAGACATTTTTTATGCAATGCATAGTTAACTTGTGGAACTCATTGCCACAGGAGGCAGATAACATAGCCAGGTTCAAAAGGGACTGGATAAATTCATGATTGATAGACCTATTAATGGTTATTGAACAGAATGGTTGGAAATGTTTCCTCTGGCATCTCTAGCCCAGTAATGGTGGATGCCAGTGAGGATATTGAATAAAGGATAGATCACTAGAGAGAGCTGGTTTGATGCTGTCCTTCTACAGAATCCCTTTCTGCCACAGAGACAGAATACTGGGCTTGATGGATCATGGACCATTGATGCAGTATGGCACTTCTTATGTTCTTATGTACTTGTGTCTGGTTATAATGTTATGCTGTGTGACTGCGTGTCAGAGTTGACTGTTTAGTTTTACTAATAAGTTAGACAACAGATTGCAATAGGATGGTTTAGACAGGGGTGACCCAGCCTCTGGTGAAGGATGAGGTTGAACAAGATGACTTATGAAGATTCCTTTCAGCCCTGCTTTTCTATGATTCCATCAGAGGCTGGGGTACTAGCATCACCCTAAGTGCTGGGAGCCCCAGGACTCCAGGCACTGCTGTTTCTGGTACTCTGGGAGGCAGGGTAGCAGCACCGGGCAGTGTACCAGGACCCAGCACATGCCTTTCTCTCCCTACATGCCTGATGGGGGAAGGGGAGAGAGAGCAGAGCACTGTGGGTAGAGATGTAAAATTTCCAGAAATTTTGAAGCCATGGAAAAAAAACATTTTTTCCCCTTTTTTTGGGAGACAAACAGAAGTTTTGGGAAAAATTTAAATATATGCAATACATATTTTCTTAGCACTTTTTACAGATCTAAATTCACTTTGCTACTTTAAGAACATAACATGTATTATATATAACTTGGTTTGTTCATAAAATTACCATGTTTGGTATATTTATGAAATTTAAAAGTATAGTTTATTCAGATAATAATTACAAATTTACTAATTACATTTACTTTTTAAATGTTTTTAATTTTTGTTACAAATGGAGCTATAAGCTGCTGAACTCTAAGGAACCTAGCATCTCTTAGTTTTTGCCAGTTAATGAGAAGCGGGCAAAAATTAAAGTTGAAAATAGAAGAAACCATCAACATAATAGTCAAACAAAGAAATTTGGGGGTTTTATCAGAGAACTTGAATTGTTTTATCAGAGAATGTGCTATTTTTTTATCAGAGAAAACCAGGATCCCTGCTAATCAGTCTTATTTTCTGAGTTATCGCTATCAACAGTTTCTGATCCTTCATTTTTATCTTCTTCGTGGACTTCAGAAAACTAAACATATGTCAGGATTGAGACAAGCTTCTCTACTCCTTCACATGTTAGTTTATTTCTTGATTTGGTGCGAGTATTTCCAAACCTAGACCAGTTTTTTTCGCCTGCTACAGAAGACAGAGGAATCTGAAGCAGGTGAGAAGCACAGAGTCAGAGGCTGTATTGTTCAAAGGCCTTGTCACCATGTTGCAGGAGGGATATGCTTGGCAGAGTCCCAGATTGCATTCCTGGACCAAATACCTGAAGGTGTTCTGTATTCTGCAACATTTGAAAGTACCTTTCCAATATCAAGTCCTAAGTGTGTTGCTTGTTTTGTAATCCAGTCAAATGCAGTAGCAGTGCTATCATCACTAACATTTCTGCCTTTGAATCTTGGATCCAAGAGATTTGCAGCAGCATGAATTGACTGGCAACAAAATTTTTCCCGTCTGTTAATAAAGTCTTTCACTTTTCTTTCTTCTGTACTTGTAAGCAGAGATACACTTAGATTCTCAAAAACAGTTGATTTTTATCTGGGCCATTTGGTAAGGAATGTCTAACAAAAGTGCATCGTCTGATTCAGCTGCAGTGATTGCTGAAGAAACGGCTTTAGAATCTTCTGGTAGTTCTGCAGCTGAACCCAGAAGACATCCTCATCAAGTACAGTTTTCCTTACACTTCTGGGTACTTTCAGATCCTCAATTATTACTGTTTCTTGAAGAGCTTCTTTGTTTTTATGTAAATTTTCAAATGAGATCACCACTCCACCTCATCTAGTTTTACTATAGAGTTTGAGTGTCACTATTTGATTCTTTGCATTCTTTTCTTCCTGCTTCTTCTTGAAGACTGCAGCTACAATATGAGTAGCTTTTACATGTTTTATAACTTATTTTGCTCTTCTATAGATCTTTTGCAAAGTGTCCAACTTCATGATGTCATTAAGAAGCAAGTTTAGCCCATGGGATGCACATCCTAAAGCAGTAATATGTGGATATGTATCCATTATGATGTCCCATGCTGCTTTTATGTTGCTTGCATTGTCAGTCAGCAAAGCAAGTACTTTACCACTCCCAATCTTCTGTAGGACTTCACATATTTTACTACTGAGATACTCTACAGTATGCCTGTTCTTTCATGTTTCAGTGGTTCTGTAAAAAACTGGTTGAAGTGTTATTATCACAAAGTTTATGATTCCTTCTCCCCACACATTTGCCCATCTGTCTGTAAGTACTGCAAGGCACAGTGTTTCGTTGATTTTTCCTTGCACAGATTGCGTTACATGTTGATATTCTGACTCTAAAAGAGGCTTGCTCCAGGAATGTCTGCTGGGCAAACGGTATGATGGTCTTAGTAATTTAAATGCATACTGGCAGGAAGCAATGAATGGACGCTGCTGCCAGTGTCCACTCCCAGCCTTTTGAGGCCTAGTCAGGAGGACAGGAGCAGATCCACCAACCTCTAGATCAAAAGTCAGCGATAGAGGAAGTCCACAACCAAAGAAGGCACTGAATCCTTCTTTCTTCTCTTGTGAAAATGGCAGTGCCCCTGGGGGCAGAAATGCATCTTGCTCTTGCATTTGAGAGTTGTACTGTACTGCTTGTCCTTGGTGTACAGGAATTGTAATGATCTGATACTGTAGATAGTTTTACATAAAAGTCTTCCTATTACATAGTTATTAAAAACTTTTTTGGGGAGTAAAGAGCAGCAATATATGAACACCTAGTCTTAAACATTTTATTCATCATTCAAAAGAAAATATTTCATAAGAGGGTTTTTTTTTTTATTTTTTCCAAAAGATTTCGATTTTTCCAATTTTTCCGGAAAAAAACAAGAGCCCTCAGAAAAAAATATTTATTTCCCCGAATTTTTCTTTCTTTCTTTTTTTCTGGGTGCATCTCTAACTATGCAGTTCTGGAGGGATCCCTTGTTCCTGTGCAGGTATAACAGGAAATGAGGCACTTCAAAAGAGGATAAGTAATTTTAAGAGATGCTATTTTGGACATTTTTGGAACCCTTCAGATGGCAGGTACATCTGTACAGCTGTCCCTTTGAAGTATTTCAAAGGCACTTGAAAATGTTCGAATGTTATGTTTGTCCGCAGCCTAAGTCTTTGCAGCATTAGGGGTTATGTTAATGCCAGTGCCCTTAACTGAGTATTCTTAAGCATCGCACGTGACCTGTAGAGATCTCAGTCCCTTTTCCGTGAACTCTTTGGCAAAGAGGGGAGATGGAGTTTGGAAATACAATACAGAGATGACCACTTTAAGCTAAATAAGGATATATATTCACAGTTTTTTTTTTTTTTTTTTGTTTAGTCTTCCCTGACTGCAGTAAAATGTATTCTGTGCTCCTTTTTGACTTACAAAAATAAGATTGTTTTATTTAGGAAACCCAGTGATCCAATGTTAAACATAAATGAGTGTGGAGGACCATGTTAACCAAAGAATGCCTGGGAGACCATTTACTTTGCAGTTAAGTTTTCAGGCTCTGTGTCTCTACCGTTAAATGTTGAAGTATCCTCACAGAATGTTTTTGTTGTTTGATAACAGCAACTAAGGCATGAGAACCTGGTGAACCTGCTGGAAGTGTGTAAAAAGAAGAAGCGGTGGTATTTGGTGTTTGAATTTGTGGATCACACAATCCTGGATGACCTTCAGCTGTTTCCCAATGGACTTGATTACAGCAGAGTTCGGAAATACTTATTTCAGATTATAAAAGGAATAGGATTTTGTCACAGTCACAATGTAAGTATGCCAGAGGTTCTCTTGCCTTTCTGCTTACGCTCCCTTTTGTGCTCACATTCTCTCTCTAAACATAACATGAGTAGATGGATTCTAGCTGCTAAGATGCTTATTTTAAGTAGAGCCTTAGCTAGAAAGAAATGTAATTAGGGCACAAACATGATAGTATGGTCTCAGCAGCATATAGCAGGCTCATTTGGCAATTAAAAATCCCACCCCATAAAGGGTGGATGGTTAATCTAGCCCATTTCAACCATGGATGGTGCTTTATTAGTAGAAGTCTTGAAATTAACTAGGTCCTCTCATTTCTAAGACGGCTGTTAGAGGCAAAGGCTCTGTGTTACCAGTGTAACAAGCCTTAAGATGATGTGAAGATCAGCTCTGACTAACAAAGTAAGGAGCATTAATTAAGTGCGAAGACTTGGAGCAGGTGAATCCCACATAAATTGGTAGGCATGCCTGAGTCAATATTGCCTTCAATATTGAAATGTAATGAGATCTAGTAAACAGCTATTACCATTTCCACTATTTAAATGTCTCAGCCCTCTACTTTCAACTTCTTTCCCCTAAATGTATGGAAAGGGTCATATGTTCAAAAACAGAGAGGTAACTTGTGGTAATGAAATTTTTGTGGTGGGTAAGTGCTTGTTTAAAATCTACAGTTGGGTGCGCACACACTTTTTCTATTGAGAATATACAGTTTAGAATTCACACACATTTGTGCAGTGCTTCTGGAGACACAAAATGTGCAAATCTCAGTCCTCCCATACATGCCAAAGAGTAAACTTGGTGCAGAAATATAAAAATTGTCCTCCTGTTTTTGCTTTTCTTTTCAGATCATACACAGAGACATTAAACCAGAAAATATATTGGTCTCCCAGTCAGGAGTTGTGAAACTCTGTGATTTTGGCTTTGCTCGCACACTGGCAGCTCCTGGAGAAGCTTACACAGACTATGTGGCTACCCGGTGGTACAGAGCTCCAGAACTGTTAGTTGGAGATCTCAAGTATGGCAAGTAAGAACATTCGGAGAAGAGTTTGTAGAGACTTTTCTGTACCTGTCAGACAAATAATTGAATCATAGAGAAATAGAGATGACCTCTTGAGATTCAGCCAGTCCAATCCCCTGCTCAAGGCAGGATCATTCCTTGTCCAAACAATCTCATTCACGTGTTTGTCTAACTTGCTGTTGAAAACTTTCAAGGAAAACAATTCCATAATCTCTCTAGGTAATCTATTCCAATGCTTAATTGCCCTCATAGTGAGAGAGTAGTTTCCAATATCCAACCTAAATTTCCCTTGTTGCAGTTTGAAACTGTTACTTGTTCTATTCCTGGTTGCCACAGTTAAGAATATATTACTATCCTCTTTGTAACCACTCTTCAGGTATTTGAAAACTGTTATCATATCCCCCTTCCATCTTCTGTTCTCCAGACTAAATAATCCCAGTTCTTCCAAACTCTTCTTGTAAATCATATTTCTTACACCACCAACATATGGCCTGTGGGCTGGATCTGGACTGTGAAGCCACTGGACCCGGCTCACAGAGCAGGAAGGCTTTATTGTTGCCCATGCCTGTTCTGGGGCTGGGCAGTGAGGAACTTCATTGGGACTGGACAGCTGGAAGCTGCGCCTGTATTGCCATCATTTCTCTCCTACCCCCTGCCTGCAGCGCAGGTACAGCTTTCTGCCAGTGGAGAACTGAGCCAGGGCTACACCCACACTGGATTGTTTTTCCAGTTCATCAAGGTCATTCTGAATCCTAATCCTGCTTTCATACCTGCAACCCTACAAATTTGCTGTCATTTGCAAATTTGCACTGTGCACTCCATCCCATCCTGCATATCATTAGGGGCAGACATCAGTGGGACAGACTCCTGAAGAAGCATGGTTGATATGTTTTCCCACTTAAATTACAGTTTGAGCACTCTTTTAGCATTGTTAGTCAGGTATATCACATCCACGGTGAAGCTTTTTCACCATAATTAGAATGACACTTGCAACATGCCTACCAGGATAAACAACTACCCTAATTAGGGCTTCCATAGCCTGTTCATTAGCATCTGATGAAATAGTCTGTTGCCTACAAAAACATACGTATATTTCTGAACAAGGTAATCTCTAAATCACCATCCTGCCCTGTCTTTTGCCTGATAAGGGTAGAAATACAGTTACATGTTATCTTACATTAACGTAATTGGCATCTTTCATGAACTAAGGTCAAAATCAAGTAGATGGTCACTTTTCAGTGCTTGCTTAAAAATATTTGATATCAGACTTGGAAATGACCATCTACAAAACCACTGCCTTATCTCATTCACTGATGCTTTCTGCTGGCAGCCTGCAGTGGCCTTTAGTTCAAGCAGAGTGACAAAGCTACACCAAGATGATCGTACTGGGTTTGACAGTTCTGCTCACAGCATTTTTCTTTCAGGGCTGTTGATGTGTGGGCCATTGGCTGTCTGGTAACAGAAATGCTTACAGGAGAGCCCCTGTTCCCTGGTGACTCAGATATTGACCAGCTGTATCATATTATGAAGTGCCTGGGTAAGGGTGCATGCCATTTCCCTGTATTTAGCTGACAGGTTTAAATGGTAGTTTTGGATAGCAAGTAAAGTGTGGTGCTTGGAAGAGCATAGGCAAACAGCAGGAACTTCCCATGGCTTCAGTCTGCCCCACCCAGCACACCCATTTTGGCTGCAGCAAGAAGGCTCATTCTGCCAAGATAAGGTGTAGCACAGAGAGAAAAAGGAGAGGCCACATCATGCAGGGGCCTTGCATATTGCACGGACTGAACAGTCAGGGTCAAGTGTGACACAGCTGCAGCCCCTGTGAGAGAGCTTCTAGCAGTGCTGGAACACTCATGCCTGTCTGTTCTCTCCACTGAGTGAGAATCATCATCCCTGCACAGCTGGCTTTTCTTGCCAAGTCCAGAGCTGAACGCCTGGATCAAATGCAGCTGCTAGGAGCTGAAAGGAGCTGGGGGCTTGATTAAGTTTTACTGGGGTGTTGCAACAGATGTATTTTCAGATCCCTACTTCCTTTGCACTCTTCAGAAACAGGTTACCTGTAGCTATAAACTGTATCTCTGTATTTATAAAGTTGTATCCACAAAGGCTCTGGTTAAGGGTCTTGGACCCTTAGGTTACTCTGGGCCAAAAGGTGGGTTACCTCTTCTGTGCCAAAGCTCTTTGGTTAAGGGTTTCCCTCCCAGAGCAGACTTCTCAGTTCACCTTGACTACCTAGTAGACTGCAGATACAGAATATCTGACTTAATCACCCTGCAGAGCTTGGCAAGTACAAAACAATGGCACCATTCACAGGTGCTGGTACCTTGACAGCTGACATGAAATGCAGGTCTGTTCTGAGCTTCCTGGGTGTGTTTCTTGTCTCAGCCTCAATATATCTCATGATTCTAGGTAATTTAACCCTAAGGCATCAAGAGCTGTTCTACAAAAATCCACTGTTTGCTGGAGTGAGGCTGCCTGAAGTCAAGGAGGTTGAACCTCTCGCAAGACGTTATCCCAAGCTCTCCGCTGCCATTTTAGATTTAGCAAAGGTAACTGATTATTTTGGAAATGCATTGTTCGCATATTAGTTTTCCTCTTTTACCTTCTCTTCCTGAAGAAGAGTGTTTGTACCCAAAAGCTTGCAAAGAAGGATTTTCCAACTATTTTAGTTGGTCTAATAAAAGATACCAGATTTAGCCAAAGAACCTTGTCTGCCTGTGTCCTTAGACCAACACAGCTACAACCAACACCCCATAATACACACATACTCTATTACACTATAATGCCTTTTGCCTTTGTGTATTGTGTGACAATGCAAGTTTCTCTCCCTAGACCTAGCTATGTTCAGGATGCATACTCAGCAGGCCATATATGCACCTCTCTAACTCCAAGAGTCCCTATAGAGAAAGGAAGAAACTAGGCCTGTCCATTGCAGGTGGGTGAGAGTAGATGGGAGACAACCCCTCACTTTCATCTTTGAATGATTTGTTTCTCTTACAAGAACACCTTAAAAAAACAAAACAAAACAAAAAAACCAAACCAAAAAACCCTCCTTTTTGTTTGTGCCTATTTAGACTTCTAGTTTTGGGGAACTATACAGTGAACATTGCTGGTTCTTTTCCTGTAGAACATAATTTTTTGTTGGTCAAATAGTGCAGCATGTTTGGTTTTGAAACTTGTTCTAAAATATTTAGCATTGTATATAATGTAAAGATTTTGCCAAAAAGCTCAAATGAAAGCTAGTGTTACAATTTGGGATAAAGCTAATTGATGTCTGTCAGTACATTCTCATGGACCAAGGGTAAAGTGTCTGGCAAAAATTGTTAATTACTTCCAGTCTCTTTTCTGGGTCATATCACTGAAGCATGCTCTAGAAGTGGGTCCTCCTTTAATTTTTGGCCTTTTGTTTTCCCTTATTTTCTTTTTTTTCCCCTTAATCGCTCTCTTTAATAACTTTGTTTAGACATTTAAAGATCTTTCCTTTAGGTTTTATTGTATATTAACTTACTGGTCTCTTAGAAATGTTTGCAGATTGATCCAGACAAACGACCATCCTGTGCTGAGCTGCTGCAGTGTGATTTTTTTAACAAAGATGGATTTGCTGAGAGGTAAATTGTTTGTGTGTTTCTTGCTCAAAATAGCCATACATGAGAATGAAATAACTCAGTGGTGTGTTATGTTTATGACACATCCTAGCCCTGAATGAAGGCAAGGGTGCATTTTTTGAAAGAAACTCCCAGGGTGTTCTCACATTCTCAGGGTGCCCTTCTGCCCCAAACCCCTCTCTGCTGTCTGCTCCTTGACTGCTAAGAATGGACTGAGATGTTCCAGAAGTTACCTCCCTGAGCTAGGGTGCCTCAGCTTTACCTGCTTCACCCAGGTCTTACCAGCGTTTAGCAGAGGGGATTTTGCCAGGTAAAAGTCATGCCCATGTCAGGCCATGCACTCAGAAAAGATGAGTCCACCTTCTGGAGGTGGCCTGACTGTATGGTCAGAGGCTCTGAAATCACACATACACTAACAATAAGTAAGTTGTAAAAGAAAAAATATATTTATTATTAAAATAACAGCAAACATAAGAGATCAGTCACCATATACTGAGATACAGAAATATAAGAACAAACAAACAAAAGGAAATAATCAGAACAATAACCTGTTCTTACCCCACCTCAAATCCAAGAATGCAATTTCTACTCAGCTCACTAGCTGAGGGACTCCAGTGTTTCCATATGTCCAGGAAAACTAAAGACCCTGACCTTGTTCTTGAGACAAATCTTAAGTAAAGTTTCTTATCTGTCCATTTACAGACATTGTCCGTTGGATTTTCAGGGAGCCTTTCCTATGCATATAACGTCCTGCCCCTTTCCCCCTCCCCCCAAGTATATTTATTTAACAGAGCAGAAGTATTTTCTGATCTAATTAAGACCAGGAGAATATTTGCTTCTTTTCAGACATGAAGATTACTAATCAAGTATCCCAAATTACTGTCTCTTCCTCAAGTTCCCCACTATGAGAAATGTCCTTCCCTCAAATAGCCTGAAAAACCAAGTGTTTTTCTTTTGGCACCTTCTTTTAAAATGCAAATGTAAATTAGCCATTGTCTGGAAGGGCCTGGCTGTTTAACGCACACATCTGTGTTGGAAGCTGATTTTTAGTGATTACCTGTCTTCAGCCATTTAGGCTTTGAGCCTCTTCCAAGTGGAATATAAAATATCATATATATATATATATATATGACTGCTTTTATCAATTTTAGTCAAACATATATTAAAAAAATTATACGCGGAAGGGCTCACCCTCCCGTATATATTATATACTGTATATAATATATATGTCATAAATCCAATGTCTATATTTAGTCCATGATTTATAGTATCCAGGAGGTTGATGAAGTGGAGTTCATAGGCTTGTCTCTGGGAAGTGTTGTGTAAGTTTCCTTTGAGGATCAGGACTGAGAGATTGGAGAGAGAGGGTTTTCTTGTGAGAAATGTGCCCCCACAGGTAATTGGGTATTTCTGTCTTTGATAGATTTCCGGTGTGCGTTCATTCTGGTGCGCAGTTGTTGTTTAATAAATATAGACATTGGATTTCTGACACATTATAATCTGCCTGACAACTGACTCCCCAGCCCAGCCCCTGGCTTGTTTACTTTTCATTCCATCCAGGAAGAGCACACACCAACTGCTGAAACTTCCTTAGCCTAACAAAGGGTTTTTGAACCCAAAAGCTTGGTTAATAACTATTCTCCAACTATTTGGGTTGGTCTAATAAAAATATCAGATTCACCCAAGGAACCTTGTCTGCCTATGTCCTTAGACCAACACGGCTACAACCTACACCCTTGTCTTAACATTCACATACAAGGAAATCTCATTAAATGCACTGTCTATCATGTATGTGCTCAATAGTTGAAACCAATTATGAAAGTTGATTAAATGCAGCCAACACTGAGCATGACTAAAACACATGGCCCATATTTGGCAAACAGGCTGATTTTTACAAATTTATTTAACAGACCTATCACCCTACGCTTACAAAGTTACACATATTGAGCACCCTTGTTTTACCAAGACTTTATTGGACAGAAACAACTACATATCAAAAACATACAGCTACATATATTAAACCCTTAAACAACATAGATCAACTTCCCACAAAAACCAAGCCATTACAGAAATCTTCTTCATACAGAATCTAATTAAAAAACTGTTACCTCAGTAACCACCTGAAACTCTGCCCCTCCCATCAGTCCTCTCTTGGTTTAGTGAAACTAGTGTCTCTGGTCCTTTTTTTCCTCCACTTCTTCACCTCTTCCTCTCCAATCTTTTCCTTGTCCCAATCAATGTAGTATTTCAGTTCATGCAATCCCAGCTTCTGGCATTATGTCATTGAAAGCCAATCCCTTAAAGATCCAGAGGTTTCTTACTTTCCATAAATTAGTTTTAACACGTGCTAATAAAGTCCTTAATAAAGGTTTCTCCAGTCCGTTTGCTGAGTCTTTATAGTACCATCTCCCACCCTAATCACAGGTTTATTTTGGTGACACTCAGAAAGCAGCAGACCCTTTCCTACACCTGCTTTGCATATGTATATTCCTGAAACACATATGCAACTGTTTCTTCTTTCCTGCATTTCTCCCTTGGGCACCTTGATTAGTTCATCAAGTCCCATCTGTGTTGCACTTCTCTCACCGGTAAGATACTTTGTACAACCATTTGTGCTAAGTCAGCATGTTCGCCTTTTTGTTGTTTACCTGCCACCTCTCCCCATAATTTCACATAAGGACAAGGAAAGAAGGTACCAACTGGTGCCATCCTGTCTCTGCTTTCATCAATTTCTTATGATCCTTCAGGACCTCCAGCCCTACCTTCCCTATTGTATACTACTGCATGAATCCTTCCATCCTGATGTAACGAATTCGTGGTTGCCACAGCCAAGAGGTCTGATATACTCCCCATTTCCTCAAAATGACAGCTGTGGGAAATCGGGCGACATGCTCTGCTTCCCCCACTTCCCTCCATTACTGCCTTGCATATTGCGCTTGCGTATTTTGCAGATGAACAGTCCCAAGTCTGGTGGCTCCTATTCCCCCATCTCTCTCTTGCTTTGTACAGTTTGGATCTAGCCAACCTTGCTCTTTTGGCATTCCAGAAGAACACACACATTTTCCTCTGTACTTTTGCTGTCTGCCGCTGTGTCAGTGGGAATACAATTCCTGTATATAGAATATTCAACAGTGGCACAGCTTAAATGCCGCCACTTTTCCAGCAAAGGGCAGTGTCCTTCTGGACCATAACCAAAATATTAGCTGTAGCCTTGCCATCACCTTTTCCTGTGCTGTATTACCTTCCCCTTTGGCATCTAGTGTGATTGCTAGCACTCTGATTTCTCTCTTGTTTGAAGGCCCAACTTCTCCAAGTCCCTTCAGTTCCCCACTCCCATTATGGAGCTTTTAAATGTATTTAGTTTAGCCCCTGTTTCTTCTCCAGACTCTGCTGTATGCTTCAGCAGCCTTTCCATTAAAAGTCTCTCTCTACTACATTTATCTCATGCAGGTATAATACACATTTTACCTTTCCCTCTCCTGATATTTTTACTCTGCTTATGACCTTGCTTTTTCTTATTTTTTTTGTGCTAACAGTTCCATGCCTTACACAAATAGTAGTGGTGATGGGGGCCTCCCAGCCATTTCTCGCCTCCTGGTCTCCAGTCCAGGCTGGAGCCCAGAGGTATTAGTGGCAGGAAACTCCAGGTCTTCCTCTGACTCACCTCCCTCATTATCAGGTTTCTTCTTCCTTGTCTTCAGCCCCTGTATTTTCTTTCTTTTCCTGTTCTGTCTCTCTTCTCTGGGTCTTCCTCTTACTCCATCTCTACTTCTGTAGGGTGTTGTCTTTCTTCCCCACCCCACACCCATGTCTGAGCAGTTTGCTGTTCCCTCCTTCCCTTCCACTCCATCTCCTATTTCCTCATGCACTGTCTGTCACAGAAAATTCACGCCCTTCTTCTCTGTTTTACCCTCCTTCAGGGTTTCTTCCACCATTTCCACCTCAGTGTCCAACCCCTTCTCTCTTCCGCTCTCCTCCTCCAGATTTTGCTGTTCTTTAGGGTGTCTGACTCTACTTGCAGTGTTCTTCTCCCTTACAAATAGTGCATTTTAGGAACTCCTGGCCCTCTGCTGCTCTATGCCCCATCCCTTCACAGCAGTAGCACATTGTGAGTGGACAATGTGCTGACAGGTGTCCCACTCTTCTGCATTTGCTGCACCATATTGGTTGCGTGTGGCACATTTTAAAACCACGATGTGCCCTGATTTGGGAGCAGCACCCCACCTTGGCTCCATTCATCTGGTATTAACATTACTCATGCCCTCCAAAACCGCATCCAGGTACCAGATTTTTCCCTTAATTTCTCTACTAATGTGATTTTTTGGACATAGTTTTCTATCTATCTTTCTGTATCTTCTGCCTCAAATAAATCCATGTATATTTGAACTATAATCACTCTCTCTTGATTTCCACCCCCCGCTATGAACATTGTCCTTCTTAATTCCTCCCTCCCATGTTTCTCTGTATATTGCTTCCAAAAGTTCTCATGCCCTTCTCCATCCCAAGTCAGTTCCCAAGTTTTTCAGTTTGAGAAAGCAGGCTGGTGAGATGCTCCACCTTCATTTCGAAAATCACAAACAGTACTTTTCCCAGGAAATCATATCTGTTCATCAATCCCGTCTGCCTCCCATCACCAGTTAAAGTTGCCTTTATCCACAGCCTCTGCTTCTCTTTAGCTTCTCTCGGGGTCTATTCCACATTTTCCTGCTGTGCCACTCCCGGTGGGCCATCCTGCCATTATGCTCCTGCCATCCTCTGCATCTCGCCTGATGTACCATCTCCTGCTGCTCCTGCTCTGTCTCCTGGTCTTCTCTGCTCCCATCTTCACTTTACCATTGTTCCTGCTGTCACCTTCTGTCTTCCTTTCTTCTCTACCTTTGTCCACTCTCCATCTGTCTCCAGATCATCACTTCTGCTCTTCAGCTCGTTTTCCACCTCATGCTTACTTGCCACCACTGCCATTGTTTTGAGATTTGGGTCTCCCTTCTCCATTACTTACCCACCAATGCTCTGTTGATCCCTTTCTCTACTTTTAAGGCATAGATCAGGCACAGCTGAACTGCACCATTCTTTTCTGTTTCCAAGGATTCCTTTTTCTTCACCAGCCTTAAATGTCTGGTAAACATTGCTAAATGGCGCCATCAACAGCTCACCCAGAATTCTTCTGTCGCTTCATATCTCAACCTGTTGCATATGATTAGTGTGGCCCCGCCCTCTGTGAAGGGAAACCAGACCAGATTGTCCTGTGCCTCATCTGAAAATACATTTCTGGAGCATCCCAGGGCTCATGACAAGATCACCCAGTTCCAGTCATGAGTGGAGGCAAATTAGCACGTGGATCCTTTGTGGGGGTTTCTGGAGTACATACATGTACTGAGCAGTGGTAAAGCTGTGGGATCACCCAGGCTTAAAATGCTGTTGACTCTGCTAGGGCCCAGCCCAATTAGTTGCACAGTAAATCATAAGCCATTTGGCTTTGGATTGATATCATGAATAGTTTGTACTAAGTATAAAGCAGGTGCCAAAGTACTGCTTAAAAATATGTTTATGGATTATCCGTGCTAAAATTTGCATTAGTTTCAACAAATGTAATATGCGTTGATTCTGGATGAGCGATGTCTAGGAGTGCAATATGCAAATTACTTCAGCTGTGTTTAGTTTCAAGGTCAGTGTTTTCAAATATGATCTTCACTTCCATGTGCTTAGGGAGAGCAGGATCTGACAGTAAGGAGGGTGGAAAGGAGCTGTAGGAGGAAGTAGTAGTAGGGAGGCAGAGGGCAAGGGGGCTGCCTGACCCTCCAGATTTATTTTCCCTGCTGTAGCAGTGGGAAGGGAACAAATTCAAGGCAAACCTCCAGTAATTAGATTCTATACCTTGAAAGTTATAACATTTATAAATTTTCCATATATAAGCTCTAATTATAGGAGGTGTTATCTTATCAGAATCATCTTATATTCAAGTAAATATGATAATTGCCCATTAAATATAAAGTTGCTGCCATAAGAAATGTACAGCAAATGTATTGGAAATAGGTGGGTGAGGTTTTTGGTCAGCTACGTTCAGTTTTCGAACAGAATCAGTGAAAGAATTCCAGAGGAGTAAATAATAAAACAGACTTATAATTAATTTTATTGAATTGCTGCAAAATAGTATAATCATGGCAAGTTAGAGTTTGAGTGAACTAGTTTACTTAAATCCTGGGAAAACATTCAGAGCTCCTTCCCACAGTCTAAATCAATGGAATGCTTCATTTGGCTTTGACTCAGGCCAGTACAGTATATGCTTATCACACTAAGTTATTGTTTTAGTTGTCTTGTAACAAACTAAGGCAAATCCCCTATTAAGTTATTTGGGTAGCTGGTCACAATTAAACTTGTATGTCATCTTGCATTTTTTTTGCAGACTGGTTCTAAAATGGCGAACACTGAGGACTCGAAATGATGATGTAGAAATTATTTGCATGCTTCAAGTGACTTCATTTTCTGAAGCGTGTGAAATTGGTGTTAATGTCCCTTTAACAGGAGCAGGCCCCAGGGGTAGCCATGACACCCCTGGTGATTGTATGGTTCCTGTCCAAATCGTTCTCTAAGATACCTTCCCTCGATTCCTTGCCTGCCAGGCTTTTTGTTCTAATGAAGAAAACTAAAGAAAGGCTGCCCACGGGTCTTAAACCGAGCCCTAATCAAGTCTACCCACCTGGCTGGTCTCCGGTCTGCCCATTAGCTAAGCAGATCCTTTTGGTCCATCCATACCCCCAGGGCACCTGTAGCTTTAATGGCCAATTATTTGACTCCCACCTCCCCATACACCATGCCCATGCCTCGCAGATGTCATTGTCCAATTAATCCAGTCAGTCTTCCTTGGAGGGGTTGTGACCTTGTTGGTCTCTGCCCCTATGCTGTTGCTGAACCTTTTAGCTCAGGCCCACAGCATTGGACCTGTCTGTTGGGCTCCAGTCTACGCCCTATTCCCAGGCCCCGTCTCTGCCCTGCTCCCGGGCACTGGGCCCACTGGCTTTGGCTGTGGCTCTGCCATGGCCCTGGGCACTGAGCCCACTCTGGCTCTCCAGGCCCTCTAGCTTCAGGTTTTGCACCTCTGGGCTACTTCCGCCTTGCTCGGGCTCTGGACCCTATGGCCCCAAGCTTGGCTTTTGCCTGGGCTCCAGGCCCTCGGTCCTCAAGCTCCCAAGCCTATCAGGCTTCTAGGCTCCTTTGCCCCATCTGTGCCTTCCCAGGCTCCAGCCTTGCTCCCAGGCCTCTGATCCATCTGCTCTATTCCCAGGCGTCAGCCCTACTCCTGGGCCTGCTGGGACCTACAAAACCACCCCTCACAGTCCCTACCACAAACCACCAGCCAAAACTATACATTATGCTGCTGCCTTGCAGCAAGGCTTCACCTTACTCAGGCTTGTGCTCTTTTATGAGGCACCAGTGTTGTTCTGGCAGTCCTCAGAGTAGCTCTGGGGTCAGCCCGGCATTCTCCTGCTGTCTTCCTAGCCCAGGAGCTCTTTATCCTGCAGCTTGCAGGGCTAGACTCCCTGGCTTGACTCAGCCTCAGGTTTTATGCCATCTCCAGGCATAGCATGCTTGCAGGCCCTCTTCAGCAGGCAGCCCCTCTGCAGAGTTCCTTTCCCTTCAGCCTCCAGAGCAGGACTCTGCTCTCTGACCAGGGCTTTTATGCCTAGAGCCCTACCCCCTCTCTGTCATGTGACTTCCCAGCAGCCTGCAGGTGCTTTGCACTTGCCTTGACTCCCAGCCTGCAGGCTGGCCTATAGCAGCCGAGCTAGCCCTACAGTTGTTCTCTAGGTGCTTCCTTAGGTTCCTCTTGTGCTATACTATTGCTGTGCTACTTGCACAGCAATAGGCACTTCTTCTTTTAAATGGTTCTTGCTGCCTATTGTGCTAGGGCTGGCCCTCCTCCTAACTGCCTACTTTTGCCTTCTCTCAGTAAAAGGAACCATAGGTTCCCATTACACTCCCTTTAAGAAGGGTTGGCTTCTGCTCTCATTGGGCACCTATACACACACCAGGCATCTGTTCTGACGCATGCTAGTTAGCCATTTAATTAGATTAATCAAGTCTGCTGGAGCATGCTAATTAGGAAAAAATGACAACACCAAGGGGCTCTCATGATGTCTCAGAAAGCAAGAGCAAAGTTGCCTTACTTATACTGTTTTGTGCCTTTGGCTGCATTAATATTGATCCATAAAACGGAAGGCATTTGCCAATACACCATTAATTGTTTATTCGGCAGAGAGAATCACTGGCCTTGAACACAAAGTGTGTTTCCGGCCATAGTAACAGATGCTGTACCCTTGACTCAGGGTTTATTCATCAGCAAGTGTCCAGCTTCGTGTTTTGTTGGATAATATCTCCCTATGGACAACGCATCAACAACCTATTGTGTTTCAGCATCAATGTCTAAGCCTGTGATTTGTATTGATTGGTTTGTCTGTGATGGTAAATGAGTATTTTCTTTAAGGAACACTTAATCATGTGACATTCAGTTCAGCCAGTTTCTCATTTGTTTGTTTGACTTCTTATTCATCAGTGATTTAGTCTAGTTAGCCTTAGAGGTATACTAAGTTTTTAGCTTTATGCTAATTGACACTGATTTATGGTTTGTCTTTTTTCATATCTGGAATGCAGATTTGCTCAGGAACTTAAATTAAAGATTCAGAAAGATGCCAGAGACCATCAGCTGCAAAAAAAATCAAAATTCATCAAAAAAGACAAAGATGAATCTTTGGGAGAAGAAAGAAAAATGCTTGTTATTCAGGTTAGTTCAGTGGTGCCTGGCTTATTTGCTCTGTGGGCTGGATGACTGGAGCAGGGTAGGTCTGAATCTGCAGTGTGGGCCCAATCCCAGTGCATGCTTAATTAGGCCCCGTCCTGGACATCATGTGGTGGCTGCAGCCAGTCTCGTGAAGGATCAGATCCCATCGCCCAGCTCCACCACCCACAAGTTCTGGATCAGGCTCTGCCACCCACTCCTAGCCTGGCATGCTCAGGATTGGGCCATGCCATCCAGTCTCCAGCCCTTCATGCTCAGGATTCCTGTTCCCTGCCCCAAGCCTGGCACTCTCAGGATTAGGCCAAGCTGTCCCATGTGCTCCAGATTGGGGCCCCCGCAACCCTTTACCACCTGCCCAGCCCAATGTGCTCAAGATTGGTCCCTACCACCTACCGTCAGTCCAGTGCAGTCAGGATCATGCCCCATCTCCACCCCTTTTCCCCCTGCCCTTTTCCCTCCTCCAGTAAGCCTGGCAGGCACCGGATTGGACCCACCACCACAGCTCCATGCATGTCTGATGGAGCCCCATCACCTACCCCTCTACGTGCAGACTGGATCCCACATGCAGGGCCATGTCATGTGGCCTATGAGACTTGTAAATGTGGCAGTGAAGGAGCAGTGGCAGCATTAATTGCCACTGCTCCTTTGCCAAATTTCCAAACCTTTGGGGAGCCCAGCGGGGTGGATCTCACAACTCTGTGCCCGGTGGTCTGAACACCCCTGATTAGTTGATTATATGTGTTCCTTACTTATATTAATTTCCTCTCTTAAAAATCACTCCATGGATATGCACTATATCTTTAAGTATCCAGGAAAAAATATCTGTATATTTCAACATTCCACTATGATAAAGTGCCAGCCTTCTTCACTTTCTGATAACTTCTGTAACACTCTTGACAATATATTTCTGTGACCTAGAATTGCTTACATTTTTCTTTCATCATCTTTTTTTAGGAAAACTGTTGTTTATCACCCTCCCCAGATTTCCCCCACCCCCCAAAAAATATTTGTAATTTATCAGATTTAACTTTCTGACAAACTCTGCATATTGGGTTTTAGTATTTATTTGCCATGTTCAGCTTTGTTTTTCTCTCTTGCCAAAATTGCTTTGACAGCTAAAGTGCAGTTGGAAAAAAATGTCTTTTAAAGTAGAAAAACCCTGTTATGAAAAACTATCCATTTTAAAGTGTAGTTGAAAAAAAAACTCAAAAAAGACTAGAAATAATTGGCTAGTTTTATAAATTAGTGGAAACTAGCTTTTCCCTCCATCCATCTATATTTTTTTATATCTCAAATAGATAACTATGCTGTGCAAGTCAAAGCTGTTTACAGACCACTGAAGCAATCACATGGTGCAAAAGGTCTTAATGTACCAGTTCTCCATTAGTATCCATACAGAGCATACTGAACCTTTTCTCTAGCAACTCAACTTCTGGGTGCAGTGCAAAACGCTTAATGTTGGTCCTACCTGTCAGTCTTGTCTGTTTCCATGAGCTAGGTCAGGGGTGGGCAAAATGCGGCCCAGGGGCTAGATGCGGCTCGCCAGGCCATTCTATCCAGCCCGCGGGGCCCCTAAAAAATGTAGAAAATTAATATTAATCTGCCCTGAGCTGCCTGTCGTGCAGCCCTTGATGGCTTGCTGAAACTCAGTAAGCAGCCCTCTGCCCAAAATAATTGCCCGCCCCTGAGCTAGGTTCATTAGTCCTTGTGGAAAACCCCCCCTCTCTCTGCCCCTCACTTGGGCCAACCTGGGTGACCTCTCTATCTCCTGGTTTTCTTCTTGGTACAGGCTGGTCAATCAGGTGACCTGGCCAGATAAATTCCTAGGGGGAGGGGAGAGCATCCTCTTCTTCCGGCAGGCATTTTGAAACCATCAACCAAAGACCTCAGGCTGCTGCCTGAAGATTTTCTGTAAGTAAAAACCTGGAAACTAGCCTGGAGTTAGGAATTATGTGTAGGCCAGTCACGTCTTAAAAGGATCATTGTGTCCAATTTCTGTAAGGACTCACGTGCTTATGTTTTCTCAAAGTGTATCCTGACTTCCTTGTACTGCCCC
>NW_005841912.1:370563-396154 GCF_000455745.1 Alligator sinensis
CCCCCCCCTTTCCTCCCTCTGATCAATAAAGGTGCCCAGTTATACCGTGCCTTGCTGTGTTACACTGTGGTAGGAAAGAGAAAAGAGGCTTTCTGCCCCTTTGCTTGACCAGCAAAGTTTGGCTTTTTATTTTCCTTCAGTTACCTGAGGCTATCTTTGGATGCTTTGGGCTGAAAGAAGCACCCAGAAATATTACTGTGGGCAAAGCCACCCCCAAGGTTTGCAGGGTCTGTGTGCCCTGGGCTGCACAGAGCCCTGCCAGAGACCAGTATCCAGGTGGTGGCAGCGTTACCCCAGGCTTGCGGGTGTTCTCCAGGAGGCAGGGCAACTGGCTGTAGGCTCCCTGAGAGAGACTCCCAAAGTGTGGTTTTGGGCCTGGCACAGTGAGGCAAGTGGCTCTGCATAGTAGCATCCCCTACTGTGCTGCCACAGTCCTTAGGTAAAATTCACTGGAGGCAGATGACGAGGTGAAGAGCTTGCCAAGATTTCCTGGTGTTTGGTGACTGGGTGTCAATTCCTATTTGTTGTCAGAATATGGGCACTTGGTACGTTCAGCTGTCCCAACAAATTTATTCTTGGTGCAGATGCTGTGGGAAAATCATGCCGTTTTACAATTGGACATTATCTTACTGTTTTCATATGTTTAAATCTGAAACTTGGTATCTATAAATATTATTGCCCATAAAGTTTATACTATGAGATAATTTCAAAGCCTGTAAATTAACATTTTAGTAACATTGAGAAAATACGGCTAAGCTAAAATCTGTCTCACTAGCTATTTGGGTTTTTTTAGTTTAGAAACAAACACATCTGTGTATTACTGAGGAATATTAAAAGTGCATGGATTTTTATTTCAGAAAGTGTTTAATCTAAAGCATTTTAAATTAATGTTCTAAAAACAAGAAATGATTCTGATCTCTTTCATTTCTAGAGCTAAATATTCTGATTTAATGGCTGGGCACACTTGGTTTTATGGTGGTTTTTGCGTGGGTGCAGATTGAGGGCCCTGCAGTGAGGAAGGGAGTGGAGCTGGGGGAGGGGCAGGGGCAGGCACTGCCCACCTGGGGCGGGGCGGGGCAGGGCACAGCACGGAGCTGTGAGCAGCTCGTCTGGAGGATGGGGAGGGTGGAGGACAGCTCTCACTGTTACATGCACCCCAGGGGGGAAATGTGCATGTGCTGAGAGGGAGGGCTATGGCAAATTTTGGGATGGCTGTAGCCCCCTCCCAGCACTGCTGCCACCTGCCCCACCCCACCCTCTCTGAGTGCAGCCCTGGCCCAGCCCCTGCCAGGACAAGCCTGGTGCCACCCCCAGTCCCGAGTGTGCAACAGAGAGCTCACCCTTGCCCTGTGCATGGACGTGGAGGCACATGCCCCCCTGTACCTCCCCTGGGGTGCACGCAGCAGTGGGAGCTGCCCCCCTGTGCCCTGTGGATGGGCCGCCCATGGCTCTGGCCTGTGCTCTGGCCCGTCCCGGCTGGGCAACTCCTGCCCCAGCCCCACTCCCTCCCTCCCTCACTGCAGGGGCCTCGATCTGCCCCTCACACTCCTTCCGTCCCCCTGCCCTTTCCCCCCCCCAACAGACTTACCCACTGCCAGGCAGCATATTGGCAATCAGATTGGTATTGGCCAATATGACTTGTTAATAATAAGCATCGGCCCAAAAAATCTTTATCAGTTCCCCCCTTAGTTTCCAGCCTGTAAAATAGGATGAGACTGATTATTTGCAAACCAGCCAGAATGGTAGTGAGGAGTCACCAAAGTGTATAAATCAATTGAGCATGCAAAACATAACATTGACTTGCTGCTTGGTTGGAATAAATTCCTATCCCAAACACTGAGACAATTCAGCTCTAAATTGCATTAGATGGAGGGTTCAATGTTGAGTTAACCTCAGGCTCATTTCTTGGTCAGTTTCTTTGGAAGCACCTAAGAATATCTCTGTTCTTTCTTAGCTGCCTCCAGCTATCCTTCTGTTCAAAGCACCAATGAGTGCACCTTCTAACCCAGAGCCAGCCCTCTGTTTAGCATCTCAAGTGACCATGCCTTACTCTACAAATGTGTGAGCGATTGCTGTCTCAGAATACCAATGAGTGAATATTGTTTCAGGCCTATGGTTGGTACTCCAGATTCCTTTGGTCTGGATAGTTTTTGGGGATGGAAATGCTCCTGGAGTTTGGTGTCAAGCAAGAATCAGAATAAACTACCATTTTCAGAAAAGCCTCAAACACCCCTTTTTTTTTTTTTTTTTAGACCTGGCTGCTCACTTCAAACATAAGCATGTTGCATCCGCTAGCTAAGGGTACGATAGAGGCTTGTGCATGTACCTTGCCCTGGTTGAAAGAGAGGAGTGCCCAGGTGCTTTGCTTGTGTGTATGCCATGTTGCTAGGGGCTGGGCATGACTTTTTAAGTTTCTTACACATTTCAGGAACTGATCCAAATCTTTTGTCCTTTACTCCTGCATTTCTCACATTTTGTGTGGGGTGGCAGCACCTGTGAATTGTGAATGCTCCCTTTTCCCAATGTTTTCTTCAGAAGATTAAACTTTTTTTCCCCAGACTGGCACAGACTCCAAAGCATCTATCTTGTGTTCCCTTTTGCACATGCTGCGTTAAGTTAATTTTAAGTGTCGCTCTAGTGTACCCAGTAAGTGGAGTGACACTTCTATTCTTGAACAGGACTTCAACATTGATCCAAAAAACAGAGACTCTAAGCTGTTCAAAGTGAAACTGTCCAAAGTGGACATGGAGAAACCTGACAGATCTTCCAATGTGAGCTGCCTCTATGACAGTGGAACAAGCCAGTTCAAATCAGTTCCTCCGATGAGCATGAAAGATTCTAGCAGCAGCCTAGACTACACTAGGAATCCCAGCATGGTTATTCCCCCCATTCTGCAGAACCTGTCCACCATCACACCCAGCATTGGGGTAAACTCTGGGATGGGGTCCATTTCTGGAAGCCATAGTTACAGGTATGAAGATTTGTTCTTTGTGGTGAAAGATATGTTTGGGTGGGTGGGTTGGTTGGTTGGTTGAGGGAAAACTTGTCTGTCTTTCAGGGGGTACTGTGGGAAGGCCACTGTGAATACATGAGTGGTTTGGTTTGGTTTTTTTTCCCCCCTTCATCCTCACTGCAAAGTGAGTATGGTCCACCCTGAGTTAAAGTGGAGACTGTGCTTCATCCTACATGGACTAGCATGTAGCTAACACCATGGTTGAAGTATCTCCAAGCCCAGACAGAGATTTATCTTTGTGGTCAGCACAGGGTAATTTAGTCTAAAAGCAGGGCAAAGTGTTCAGTGAAGACATGCCTGTAATGGCTAGATGTGCTCTGGATCTAAAGTTGAGGTGCCACCAGTGAACAAGAACAATGGGATTTTAGTCTGAGTAGCTAATACAAACCCTGTAGGGAGTGCACTTTGTTAGTAAGAGTCTTCTGGGATACCAGTGTTAGGGGACAGACTTTTGAAAATGAATCCACAGCAAATGCCATATCTTGGCACCTCTGTTAGACAGGAGAGTGATGTTGGCTGATAGGACTTATTTCACCGATACAGGACTAGAATAACAGAACACTGTGCATACTATATACTAATAGCTTGACTGCTGGTATGTGCTAGAGCCCTATCTCAAAATGCATTGTCTTTTATATAATCTGTGTCTTCTAGATATCTTTCATTATATCAAGTCTCTTTTATATTAAAATGTATTTAACTCTGATTTATCTGATTCTGATTGAAATGTTCTATTGCTCTTTGTTTATAGAGCTGAGGAGAAGACTAAAAAATACTTAAACCCTTTAGTAAAACAAGGGAAACATTCTCCAGCAGGCCATTACAATGTAAATTTGGCCTCCTCGGTAAGCTTTTTCTTACTCCTGTAGATAATCCAGTGCTTTCTTAACTAACGATTTTCCTCAGTGTCATTAACACTTTTTTTATTTCAGCCTTCTCTGCATGTCCAGTTTTCAAGCTATCAAAGGCAATTTTCCTTCTGTTGTTTTTGGGCTCTCATGTATAATCCTTTGTTATATAAAGCATATGTTAGTGAAATTGGCTGTCTGAGGAGCAGAGCTATACACATATGGTTTTCTAGACCAGGTACAAATACAACTTCCTGCTCTAGTAGGCAAAAGCTTGAAGTATTTGCTGTGATGAGTAGGTCTACTATCGGGTTCACATTTAGGATGGTCTGTGGCATATATGGTCAGATTGGAAAAGTGATACCTTTTTCATGAAAACAGTGGCTTCAAAGATCATATACTTTAAGACATAGTGCTGTTGTTAACAAGACAAAAATCCACCTTGTCTAAGCAGAAGAACTGCCTTGAATAAAGCATGATCAGGACCCATCTCTTGGTTTGTCAAATTGCTGGCACCTTCCTTAAATGTTTCAGTTTTTGAAAATATGGGCTATGGTTCCCTGAACAGAATAGTGCTTGAAGGGAGCAAAGGACTTTTTTTTTTCTGGTACTCTGACCCTGGTATAAGTCCCACATAGCACAATATCTCCTACTTGTTTTGAAAAGTAAAACTGAAGTCACACGTGACTCATGCAAATCAATCCCTTGGAAACAGGTCTCAAATGAAAAGAACGTCCTTCAAGCAAACAAGAAAAGATGGGAATTCTCAAAGGTAGATGTGCGTTTGCCAGAGCTAAACTACAATCATCTCCCTGAACTCAAAGGAGTGGATGGTACGCACTTCAATTTTCTCTCAATTAAAGACGAATTATAAATCAGTGAGTGGAAGCAGTCTGAGTTATAAGCAGCTATGTTGTTTTTTTATCATGTTAGCATGAGACAATTTCTTCCCATGAGGGAAATATTAACTTTGTTTAAGCTAACAAAAAAAATCCATAGCAGTCAGTGCATGAGTTTTGTTATCACTTTTTTTTCTGCAGCTCGAAATTCCAGATTGGTCAAAAAGGAAAACAAAATAGTCTCAGAGTCCCGCATCCCATCCCTTGCCACCATTGATCTTCATAACCCCAGCCTGGCATTGCAGCAGGTGAGGAAAAAACAAAATGCTTTGTGCTGCTCTCAGGCCTTTCTTTTAAGGGTTTCAAAGCGTGTTAGAAGTTGTGAGATGCAAAAAGTTCTGGCTGGCCTCACCGCTGCAAGCCTGTTGCATACTGGAACGTCCAAAGCATCAGCTGGAGAACCTGTTGGGGCCTTCTGTTTTAAACTCACTCAGGAGAGGTCTTGGGATTATCTTTAGGCAATCCTGCACCAAACTTGGGGTTCACAGTGAAGCCCCAAATCATGGGAGTGAATTTTCACCTGTTTTCCAGAATTGTTTGGCACAGTCTTACACAGTACGTTGCTTCCAAAAATGTGAACTGAAATTGAGTGGTCATACAGTCAGTTGGGAAGATCTGGAAGATGAACCCAGGGAGTTCTGGATAGTTTTAGCAGAAATGGTGTGGACATTTTAGACAAAAAGAGGAGGAGGAGCAGTGGGACGTGGTTGGGGGGAATGGGTCACAGACAGTTTTTTTTTTACCATTTTTTAGTAATGGGAATGCCTCCAAGCATGCAAATGAAACTTGACACAGTTCTGCCAACCCTTTCTAGGAGACTAGTAAAAATCTGTTAGTTTTTGACAGTGTGGTAGGTGTCTAAAAACGTGCATAGCTCAGGTATGCTAATTGCTTTTTGCACAAAAATCTTTCTGTGAGGATTGCCCATGTGTCCTAAAGAGGTTTTGGTAATTGATTTTACACTGCAATAACACCACCAGGAATTACTGCTCCTTTCCTGATCCACAGATATCAGGAACATCACTGGCAGATGCTTCAGAAGCCAACTTCCCCAGGGTAGAACACTAGCCTAGAAGACGATGGGGTGCTGTTAACTTTTGGCAGGTATGTAGTACTGGCTGTTTCTACATGAGATGTTTACTGCTGAGTTGCCTAATTAGTTCCTCATCAAGTATCTCAGTGTCTACATTTGTTCCTATTAGGCTGGAGTAAACTAATTTACTCCACAGCAGGATAGTACTTGTAAATACAAGTTCTATCCTGCTGTGGAGTTTTTTTGTGTACAGCAACACACATGTAGATGCTGACATGGCTGGCTAGAGCATGAGGGTCCTTCAGTGCAGAGGTTGCCTGCTGGGTAGCCCTGCACTGAAACACCTTCTTGTCCCAACCAGTCCATCCGCAGCACGTTGAGCTGGGTTAGAGCAACCCTGAGCTGGCAGACTGACCTCCTGGGCCTCCTGTCAGCCAGAGCTGCTCTGACACGGCTCAGCATGTTGCAGTTCTGGGTGCATGTGTAAACATGGCATCTGGAAGCAATGAACTCTGGAGTGTATTGCAATAAACTCTCATGTGTTACAGTCGAGTTTGCCTCACTTTTATATGCACATGTAGATGGGTCCACTTTCTGGAGCTCAGCTTCCTGTTGCCTTTCAGACAGGTTATTTTGCAAGAAATGGTCCTGTTTGTGGTTTTGCTGGAGAAACATCACTACTTCTTTACATTCAGTCAAGGGGCACCCATGTTTGGAACATGTCCTACTGTCCTAGTGCCACGTGTGTCTATGAATAGGCCCCTTGCCCTGTGGCATGCTCCAACATTCCATGTACACTGTCACCCTAAGTGTATTTTTGTGCAACTGAGCCAAGGTATTTGGCACTATAGGGGAGAAGAAATGCATGGAATGCATGCCTCTCTTGGAAAGATAGTTACCATACCCAACAGCAAAACGCATTAGCTTATTATGTTACCCCCTGACTATGCTTATGCTTATAAGAGCTGTGGTACATGCTCAGTTCATTAATGTCTCTTCTTATAATGTATTTATAGTCGATTATGAGCCCCATGCTGTTAGTGACATAACTTGGGGTTACCTGGTCTGTCTGAAAGTATACTGCTGTTTGTTCTTTCTTTACCTAAGTATAAGGTTTTTGCTCTCACAAGCAAGCTTTGGAGGTTTTGAAGGGAGACTCATGACATGTACACATATTTGGGGGGAGGGGTGAAAGAGTTAATCACCTTTGAATATAAATAGTCATGAAGATGCTGTCATGTCATCGTTCTACTTTGTTTTCTCTGTCCTCATTTGTATTGTTATAGTTCTCGGTCTCTCATGCCCTTTTCCTTTTTGAGGAGTGGAACAGTGGCTGTCTTCATAAAGTACTTTAACCGTGTGTTATGAAGCCAGGTACCCATAAAAGTGTCTCCCAGGGCTAAGATGGATTCTCTACTTCTGCTACTAAAATAAGAAATTGTGTGTTTGTTACAGCTGGATTCCCAAACATTGCTAATGTGAATGTCTCGAAAGTAATTTACATTTACACAATCAGCCATAGCTCACAGAAAACAGAATGAAAAAAAGATGTAGGACATCAAATTTGACAAAGAATGAAATTGGAGAAAAATGTAAACGAGAAATATGTTCACCGAGTAACTGTACTGTGCTCACGTATTCTGTCTCTTCTTTCTCTGTGCAGGTGCCTGAAATAATGGGAATTCTCCATGTGCATCTCCATATATGAATGATGCACCATCTCTTTGCTGAAGGGAGGTGAGTCCCTAATCATCCTGCTTACCCTGCCACTAACTCAGCCGTTTGCAAGCACTCTTGGGCACAGTTTGGATCCAGTTCCATAGAACATTTGACAAACGGGCCTTCTGTTCTGGTTGACCGCTATGTGCAAGACGGCATTGCAGCTGGGTCTTAAGCTGGTGCCTTTGCTGGCACGAGACAAGATCTTGACTTGGGTTCTTCAGATGGTAGAAGGCAGCTGTTGATGGGTAATAGGGGCAGAGATGGAACTTGGAGTTCAGAGAAATATAGCTGCTTTGTCTAACTGACCTCTGCTAAAGGCAGAAATGTAAGTTCTTGAGTGGTTAAGTACTGACATGGCTGAGATACTGAACACTGCATACGTGCAGCTGAGTGGTGAAGTCTGCCTTGACTTAAACCCTCCCCTTGTCAGAAATGCCTACAGCATTTTTTTTCTACCCAAGAAATAGAAGTTCCTATATAAGATGTGTTGGTCTAAGGACATAGGCAGACAAGGTTCTTTGGGTAAATCAGATAACTTTTATTAGACCAACTAAAATAGTTGGGAAAATTCTTCTTTGCAAGCTTTCATGTACAAACACCCTTCTTCAGGCAGAGGAAGCATCTGCAGTTGTTTTGTGCTCCTCTTGAATGGAACAGAATAGAAGCCAGAGGCCAGTATGCAAGAATGCCAGTCAGTGAAAATGCAGATTTGCATACTGGCCTCTGGCTTCTATTCTGTTCCATCCAGGAAGAGCACAAAACAATTGCAGGATGCTTCCTCTGCCTGAAGAAGGGTGTTTGTACACGAAAGCTTGTAAAGAAGAATTTTCCCAACTATTTTAGTTGGTCTAATAAAGATATCTGATTTACCCAAAGAACCTTGTCTGCCTATATAAGATGTATAGATTGACCTAACTATTCTCTCCCTGGAGTCCTAGTCGGCATTTAACAGTATGTGTCTGGTCATCTGTTCTGCTTCTTCTCCTCAACTGTGGATGACTGTCTTGGGGGCTAAACTGAGCCTATTAAAAGTATTGGGCTCTGAGGGAACATGCGACTCATGCTAAGAGAATACCTTAAGTGTAAAACTTACAGCTTTGTGGCAAGTGCCAGGTGAATAAGTTCAAGATGAGGAGGAAGCAAATCAGTTTAACTCACCTACTTTGTATTTGATAGCATCTCATACTACATACACTTGAACTGCTCCCATTAATCTTTGCATGGATTACCCATGCAGCTGCAGATAGAATGATGCAACAGTAAGATTATAAAAATGGGAAAGGGACACAGAAGTAAGGGTATTAGTGTCTGAAACAGCTTTCAGTCTTTTTAAAAACAAAACAAAAAAATCCACACACACGCACACAAAAAAAAAAAAAAAAAAAAAAGCAAATGTCCCATTGGTGTCTCTTTCAAGCAAAGGTGGGTATGTATTAAAGAAAATGGTCTCTGTTAGCTGTTTAAGTCAAGGTTGCTTTGACCTCCTGGAAGTTTAGCTTTGCCTGCAGAAGAGGCTGATGTATGTGAGAATAGCAGTGCTGGGGTGTAGGGCAGAAATATTTGTCAACTCCCAGTGCTGACTGTTATAATACCATTCTGTGCTTGAGTATGGGTTCCTTCATCTCTGAGCTGTTCTGCTCAGTGTAGAATCAGTTCCCCTCCTCCTGGGAATTGCACACTTTTGGTGTCCCCCCTTGAATGTCCTTTTACAACTTAATTTGCTCAAGCACCTGTCTATCTCTTCAAGCTAGTACCATTCCTTTCAGAAAGTTACTACAAAATAGGGTATTAATGTCACCACTTTGACTTTTTCTTTTAAAGCATTGTGCCTATGCACTATTTAAACATGTACATTTAATTTTTGTAAATAAAAGGATCTCCAAAGTCCATTTTGGTTATCAGCTTATTTTTGTAAATGTGTATTTTACATGAGAAGGGGATTTGATAAGTCTTCACTTAAAAAAAGGGATGTTGGACAGATGACAGCCATCAGTTGTTCTTTGTCTCCAGTGGGACATGATGAGAAATAATAGACTGAAACTGCAAAAAAGGAGATTTTTGGTTGGCTACTAGGAAAAAACTTTCTGACTCTGTGGGTGGTTTAGCACTGGAATGCATTCCTGAGAGAGACTGTGCAATTTCTGTCGCTGGAAGTTTTTAAGAGCAGGGGAGACCAACACTTGGTGGGAAGTTTTAGA
Source organism: Alligator sinensis (assembly GCF_000455745.1). NCBI lineage: Eukaryota > Metazoa > Chordata > Crocodylia > Alligatoridae > Alligator > Alligator sinensis. The sequence goes on from NW_005841912.1 coordinate 380,277, forward strand.
TGGGGAGGATCCTGTTTGGAGAAAAGAGGTGAGCTAGATGAGTTCCTGAGAGCTCTTCCAGCCCTATTTTTCTAACATTTCATGATTCTATCCCAAGCCCTTTCCACTAGTGGATAGCTGATGCCCTGGAATAGGTACTGTGTGTCCTTTGCCATTGATTCAGTGTTCCATTGATCCTCACACATTCAGTACATTTAACATCAGTAATATTTTTACTAGCATTATCAAGTTTCATCACCGATGATGAAGACTAGGAGGAAAGGAGTGTCACCTGTCCTATCATACAGTTAAATGACTCGTATCCAATAGTTACAAGATTCTGGAGGAGATTACTGTGGAGGCTTATTGATTGAACAGTTGCAAAGAAACAACAATGCTGGATTTTTTTGGCTGCAATATCTGCGTTCCCATGAATGCCTGCCATGCTTTCTGCATTTTCAGTTAGCTTCACATTTTATTCCAGATTAATTTAAACTACTGCAAAGTGACTCCAGCCCTAATCCTGCAATTAACCCTGCAGATCTTTAATTTCAAGACAAGGAGCTGTCCTGTTGACTGAAATAAGTTTATTCATGAGCTTAAAGAAAAGAATGTGCTTAAGCAGTTGCAAAGTCGGGGGTCTTATTTATGTAGTGTCTTCAGAGCAGAAGGTGGGGGGTTGTATTTGTAGTGCTGTCTTTCCACGGCTGGTTATGGCAATGCCTGTAAATGGCCTACTACGATTTCAGCGTACCATTTCAGTAGCAGTGCACAAGACTGCATTATAAAACTATTTCACTAAAACAAATTTCAGCTGAAGAGAAGTGTCATTGTAAATCTCTCTCAATTAACTGGTGAGCATGAAGTTTCCATAGACTAGCCAGCCTGTTGCCCCACCTCCTCTCCTATTCCCAAGATATTTCACTGTGCATTAGTATAGTTTCAAACTGACACAGAACAGAGCTTGGAAGTGCTGCACAAAGGCCACCGTGCTCTCAAGTACTGTGCAATGTTTAACTGCCGCTAGCACACAGGTGTCAGCAATGACTACTCTGTTTTGTAAAGTTAGTATCACCTGTACAAACATCAGATTGACTGAGTGGTTCACCCTAACAGCTTTGCTTCCTATTTTGTTTCTGTTTTTGTTGCCATTCCTGAGCCTGTCCAAGTCAATCAGGTCATATTCAGAGGAGAAATTCCCTGCTGGCCACAGATGTCATGTAACTAGCCATGAGCAAGGGCAACCAGCTGTGCTCCCCTAGAGCTGCCTCTACCATCATACAAGAAGCTAATATTTAAAATACCTTAGGAATTGTCATGTTACATCAAACATTCATTCATCTCCTCTCCAGCAGTAGACAATGCTGTTCATGGTCCTTTTTCAATTGTTGCCTTCAACCTCGAGGTTAGTAGGTGCTATGTGCTTGAGAGTGGAAGTACAAGGCAGCATTTGGTTTCTGTTTGGCATCCTTCATCCTCCCTGCCTTTCCAAGTATTGAAGGAGCCTCCCTCTTCCTCCTCCATTCTTCAGATGAGCCAGCCCTTTGTGATTTGACAGGTGAGATACACTTGTAAGTATAGGGTCTTCGTTTAACCGGGACATAACTTCTGGAATACAAAGGGACCTGAAAGGGGGCATAAAAGATGTATCTTCCATATGAGGGATTGGGAATGATGTAGAAGAGCCTGGATCCTGTGCCTGGAACTGCTGGTGGTCTCCGATGTGCCTTGACAACAGCTTTGATTGTGGCGTCTGTTGGAGAAACTGACTCGGGTGGGGTCACTGCAGGAGTTATTGGAATAATCTCACAGTCACCTGCCTGGGGATCATAGCCAGTGAGGTCTGGGTCATATGGGCTGGCTCGCTTTAGCTCTGAGGGAAGGTAGATTTTAAAACCTCTGTTAATGAACTGAAATGTATTTGCAAACTGACAAAAATGAACAACACTTGCTAAGCCACTTCTGACTGGGAATAAGGATAAATGAAAGTTCAAGGCACTCTGATATGTTTCAGCGAGGAGCACCATAGGAAATAGTGCAAGGCAGTTAACTTTGTCTTCAAATTGAGCTTTGCTTGGACTACAGCATGCCAGGGCTGAAACCACACATTGAATGAACAAAAAGAAAACATTGCCTCAGCTAACAGTAAGCAAGCCCTATCACCCTCTCAGGCACTGAATTACATTACAAGGCACATAAACCAGAGGGGTCAAAAGAAGGTTCAGGGAGATCTGGGAAGGTGCTGGCATTGCTCGCCTCCAGGGTGGTTGACTTTGCACCCTGAATGTTCTTTAGTGCTGCGTGTGCCAAGTACCTAGAATGCCCCTTTCCGGTCTGTGCTGCACAGCAGCGGAGTCTCTCACCTCCAACAGTCCACAGGAGGGACAGGAGCTCTAGTCTGGTGTTAGGAGGCATTCAAGGATGGAGCTCCTTTCCTGATAGATTCCTGAAATGTGTCTGGCCAGAGCTTGGTGGCAGGCAGGTGTGGAAAAGGGAGGCCCATGGCCCCAAGGAGATTATCTCCCCTCTAGAGCTGCAAGATTGCTAACCAACAATTCCCCTTTTTGCAGGTTTGCTAAGAGTTGCAGGGAACTGGATTCCTTCTGCTGCCCTAGATTACTCGCTACAGAGACTCCCTGCCAACCAAGGAAGACTTCAGGGGCAAGAAGGAGCCAGGAGATCTTGAGGCACTGCCCCTTCCTGCCTCCCTTGCAAAACCACTTTAATTTTGAATGCCCCCCCTGGGTTCCAGAACTCCCATTACCCTCAAAGTACCCTCATGTCTGTGCCTCACCCCAAGTTCATTAGATCCAGTCATGCTTTGCCCCTCAGTATATCAGCAGGGGCAGTGTCTGCAGCAGAATCCCAGAATCCACAGGCACAGCCCCGGAGCATCCTTTCCCTTCCCCCTAGCTGCTTCACTGACCCCCTCCCATCCCTGTAGTCCATCAAGTTTTGCAGGTTCCCAGTCATCCCACCCCCACCCTTGCATGCACTCATTGTGGGAGGGGCAGCTATGGGATTTCTTCCTGCAGGGGCTTTGCGCCCTACTGGGTGTTCATAGGTAAGGGAAGATGAGCTGCTCTTGAAGAGCCCTGGAAGTTAGCAGGTAAGAGTCCTGTGGTGCCCAGGACCTGGCCTCCCAGTGCTGAGTATGTGACCAGTTCCATCAGGAAGAGGCTGAAGCTGAACTGGGCATTTTAGCCTAAGTGTTTCCATTTGGACTGGTTAATCTTTGGTGATGCTGAGCAGCTGGGAAAGGGGAGGAGTCAGGCTTCCTGGGCAAGACTCTTCTTGCTGTTCACCAGAGCTAAAACCTTCCAGAAGCCCAGCTTAAAACTAGTCCTTTCTCCCCTCCCCTCCCACAAGAAACAGGCAGGGGAGGGAGGAACACTCCAGCTAGGTTATAACCGTAGGAGGAGGCCTCCCCATTGCAATCATAGACTGGTGACTGATTTTTTTAGCCTAACCTGGTATTTGTTGTTGTCACCCCAAGCACTCCATAAAGCTGAGCTACAGCCATGAACTGGATTGGCCCCACTGGGTAGCAGGGGCGGGGATCAAAACCAACTGATCTACCAAAGGGGGCTGTATAGCACAGGGTGCATGTAGCTTGGGCATGAGTGCTCCTTCTTGGCTCCTCTTCCCCTGCTGCCCCTGCACCTCCCTCTATGCCAAGGTGCCTTTGTGACTTTGGCAGCCCCTTGCCTAGTGACATCTATCCCAGTGGGCAGCCTCTGCAGGTCCTCTGGCCATTTCCTGCTGGGTCAAGTGCCCAGTTACGGTATCTTATACTTACTCCTGATGTTGCATCTGGCTAGGGTGGGTCTTGGAGCTGTGACATGGTCTGAGGCTCCTTGCGCTGGTGTCACAAGTGCACCTCCACTCTGCTGGCCAAGGATGGAGCTTGGTTTGGCACCTGAAAGAGAGGAAGGCCAGAAATGAGAGTTTCCCAGGACAAAAACATTAGCTTGGTGTTAAGCAGGCTTGGGCTTCAGCATCCATAAGGTGCCTCTGAGGAGAACACATTACTGGAGGCTGTTAAGCAAGAGCAGAGGGCGAGATGTGCCTCAGCCTGCCAGGCCTACAACCATGCAGCTGCCCATGGATAGAGAGGGCAGCGCACCCTGGGAGTCCCCAAGCACAGAGCAAGAAGTTTGTCTTGACTGAGTATCTGTGTGGGAAAGAAGGGAGGCAGTTCCTGAGCTGGAGCAGTCACAGCCTGCACACTCCTCCCTCCTGAACACCAGCCTGTTGCAAGGGGTACAAAGAGAGAGATTGTTGGCTGGGTGTAACCTACTGTTTAATCACCCCTTCAGACAGTCTCATCATAATTATGTGGGTTTACAGCATGTGTTTAAATCCATTCCAGCATCTGCTTTGTCCTGATTTGCAATAACCAGTTCAGCTAAAAAACTGCATGTGAAAACTTTGACTGGCTTGTTTGTCTGGCTCCTGTAGTAATTTCAGGTTTTAAAACACCCATCATTTTAGCTTGGTGATATGAAATCTGTTGGGTAGGTTTTGCATGGTGCTAGGACACTAACTTACAGGTCTGTCAGAGGCGAGTCAAACTTTACCTAGCAGTGAACGGAAAGAGCTGTTTGGAGAGGACAAAAATCCAGAGCTTTTTAAAATCAATGTTTAAAAGTATATCAGAGCTCATAAAAGAGGTCTTAAAATGGAAGAATGGTAACTGAGGAAGAGAAAGTTTGTGTATGTTAAAATTTCAAGAGATACCCTGCCTCAGTGAATCATGGTTTATGCTCCATGTGCAGTCAATGGCACCCCTGGTGGCTTGAGGCACTTCTCCATGTGAACAAGGCTCTCCCAGTCTGCCCCAGAGATAGAAGTCCTCCCATCTGTCACCCACACGTGAACACCAACGCTCTCTAAAATCTAGGTATGTTTGAGATTTATTCCTTCTGGGGTCTTACCACTGGCTGCAGCCCTGTTACATTTGGACACGCTTCCTCCCTCACCCTGTCTTGGACCAGTGCAGAATGAATCATTCAAAAGCCTTACCTTGGGCTGTAGTTACCACCAGGCAGAAAGTCAGCCAACTCCAGCAGAAAGAAGCAGATGCCTTGAGAGTCATTGTTCCCAGACTAGGCTGTATGAACACTGAAGTAAGTGCTGCCTTAAAGAAGAGATGGTGCGTCAGAACCCAGCCTTTGTGGTCACGATATTTGCATGAAAGACCACAAGGAAGAGAGGGAAGACAGAGGGTTGTGGAATGGCATCCTTCCTTTTGAATCAGATGTTGAAGGAGCTGCCTCAAAGTTATGTTCACAAGATCAAGCTATATGGTTTGTTTGACTGGCCTTATACTGTATAGAAAAGCAGCAGAGAAATGAAACAACCCATTTCCCTTCTTTACTCCTTCCAGATTTAATCCATACTGATTGTTAATCAGCCAAAGCAAGAGGAATGCTGGCCCTTCCTAAAGCCTAGCAGTGCAATTTCAAGGACAGTCCCTGGGAGTCAGTGAAGAGTGCGCAGGAGGTATCTGCATAGGGGGATAGTACTGAGTGTTTACTGAGTGCTTGCATCTCTCCTTGAAATTGGAGGGAGCTGAGGATGCTCAATGTCTGGAGGTGAAGTCCCTACACACTCTGCAGGACTGCTTAGTTTCCACAAGTGGCAGATGATCTATAGTGAGAGACCCCAACTCAGAGCTTTCAGGGGGTAGTAGCAGCCACTGGGGCAAATGTCAGTCTTTTTTGGGGTGCTGACAGGAGCCAGAGTCTTCAGGCTCACTTGGGAAGATTACCTGAGGCTTCATCTGAACTGGCCTCAGTGCCAGGGAAAAGGCAGCTTGGGTTGCTATGGAACTGGGTCACTGCTGATGCAGTCAAAGCAGGTCTGCCTGCAGGAGCCTTGTCTGTACCAGTGCTGGCCAACGTTTTTGGCAGGTGTGCCACAAATCAGCCCCACATCCTCTGAGTGCCACTTTCATGCCCTTTCCTGCTCAGTCTGCTACTCCTGCTTTCTGCTTCCTCCCCTATCCAGCCCTATGGTTCCCCATCTCCCTCCTGATCTGCCACATGACACACATAGAAGTTGCCCATGACACTTGTGGTGTATATGCAGCAGGTTGGCCATCTCTGGTCTTCACCAAGATTTCCCTGGTTCTAACACCACCCAGATCAGCTGTTGAGGAGGCCTTGTTAATCTTCCGTTATGCAGACAGAGCTGTTCAGGAGCTGTCTTCTGAAAGGCATAGGTTTTTCCCCAGGGTTGTGCTCCAGGGGGCAGACAGCTGGGAAGCAGCAGGCAGTGCCAGGCTGTAATGCAGTCATGAAGAGACCCCAGATAGAACAGCAGGCACTTACTGTGTTGTTCAGATCTGTCAGCCCCAATATACCATATTTACTCAAATATAAGATGAGGATTTTCCCCCAGTCAGCATGGAGGGAATTGCATACAAGAAAGCCTCATTAAATACATAATCTATTGTTAAACTGCTGCCAAAAGCAGTAGGTGTTCAGTAATAGAAATCAGCTATGAATTTAATTAAATGCAACTAATATTGAACATGACTATAAAACACATGCCCCATATTGGACAAACTGGCTGATGGGAACCTTTTTTTTTTTGTGGTCCTTAAAAGAAAACAGGCAGATATTCCCTCCTCAGGGAACTGGCACTGGGGCTGGAGGTACTACAATCTCAGGCCAGGACCAGAGCCAACCTTAACACCCACCCCTTGGTGCCAGAAATTCTACTACAGTATTTCTTAGCCAAAAAGACTGAGACTTCTGTTGTTTTGTGCAAAAATATATTTCTGTAGATAGGTACGCTACAACCCTATCAGTCTTCAAATACATGGAGTTACAGAAACACATACCAATTACAATAAACACACCCACATATCTGTTACAATATTCATACCCATGCTCCCATCTGCATACCCTTCACTGTTACAATTATGCTGTTCATCTGTTAGTCTCTATTCTTTAGTTTTAATCCATTTTGCTGTCACTTATTGTTGCTGTCACTGGTGTCTCTGTCAATCGTTGCTGTCACCACTCAATCCACTTTATTCTTCACTGTCCTCATTTTCTTCCTCCTCCTCACTGTCCTTTTCCCTGGGGGGGGGCAGGGGAGGAGGGGCGGGAGTCCTTGAACAGCCTGTGCCAGTGGCACCTCTGCCGGATGTTTGCTACCTCTTCTCCATCTTCCCCTACTGTCTTTTGGTAGTAGGTCTGCAGCTCACTCAGCCCCATCTTAACACATTCCTTGCCTGAGAGCTGTGTATGCCAGAACATCAGGAGGTTCCTGGTCCTCCACAGGGCACTCCTGATGCAGGAGATGAACTGATCAAAGTGGGCTGACGGGGACCTCTGATCAGATGCCCGTACAGTGCCACCTCTCTGGTTATAATCCTGGCCCCCCCATCACCACCTAGTGGAGCCAGTTTATCTTCCTCCGTACCTCCTTGGCATATGAGCAAAACCACAGGGAGTGGTTGATGGTCTTGGCTCTGCCTTGGCAGGTTTCCCTGGGACAGTTGGACTGGCTTCTCTGTTCCTTTTTGTGCCTTAGCTCCCACACGGGCAGTACCCAGTGGGCTGCTAGCCAGTTCAAGTCCCTGTGTTTTTTCCATAGGCCCTTATGGAAGGTTTGCTCCCACACAGCTCGGCAGCTGTTGCCATGGAGCAGGCCCACAGTCGCCAGCCTCCTGCATCTTCTGGTGGTTGGTCATGGTTGCATGGGTCTTCTTTGAGTGGGTTGTATTTGTGCAAGAACAAATCTAGGACCTTGTAGAACCACATCTGCTCCATGGTCTCCTGTTGGGCGGCGTGTATGCCTGTCACTGTCTCAGCAGGTGCCCTGCATAGTTGCTGACAAAGCAGGCCGTTTTCATCTCTGGTCTAGTCAGCAGCTTGCAGATCTGGCTCATGTGTGTGGCTCTGAGGAACATACAAGATGTGTGGTATTCCATTGCCCCCAGTCTGCTTGGTCTTGCATATACCATCTCCCTCACCACCTTCTCCCATCTAGACCCCATCTAGATGTTTGTTTGTTTGGTTTAAGGAAAATTTTTCATGTCCCAGGTCAAATTAGCCAGATCAGATCCAAATCCATTTGAATCATGCAAGAACCATATGTGGCCCTGCCACTGGCAAGTATTCTCCACTCCAGCCTGGGACTTGAGATGCTTCCAAATCCTTTGGCAGATATCCTAAGTGCAGGCCAAAGCTTGGAGACTTGGTGTTTGGATGCCTCCGAGTTTCACTTGCCCCCAGCCATATGGCTGCAGGAGCAAGCTAGGAAAAAGTCTCCCATTTCCATAAAGTCACCATGTAGCCAAGATCCTCCCATGAGGCTGTCATAAAGAGTCCTGCCCACAAGTTGACAAGGGTGCAACTCTCTACTACACAGTACCATTTTAATTGCATTACCTTGGTCAGGGTATTTCCCTTGCCAGGTAAGTGTTTTTTAAAGAAATTTGTCATGTTCCAAGGCAAATCAGCCAAATCAAGTCCAAATCCATGAGTCAGTCCAGAACCATAAGTGGCCTTACAACTGGCAAACATCCTCCACCCCTACCAGGGACTTCAGATATTTTCAAAGTCTTGTGGCATGCATCCTACATGCAGGCCCAAGCCTGGAGGCTTGGGATTTGGATGCCCCTAAGTTTTGTCTGCCCTCAGCCATATGGCCAGAGAAGCAAGTTACGGAGGAGCCTCCCCTTTCCATAAAGTGGGCTTTAAGCCCCAACACCTCAGCAAGTAATAAACCACGCCAGAAGAACAGTTATCCCCCAGGGGCTTAAGGAAACCTGCCTTCATGGACCCAGATACATAGTGTTTCCCTGGTGAGTATGAGGTGCTACCACAAGACTAGGTCAGTGCCAACTATCTGAATACAATATATGATAATGCCCATTAAGTGCAGTCCCCCTCAGTGCCAGCTTTTTTTCAAAGTCATGGTAAGCCACTATATTGCATACATTTTGTCTTCTTCACTCCCACAGCTGAGCACAAAATGGGGCCTCAAAGAGTTCACCCAGAATCCCTCTGTTGCCCCTTTTCTCAGCTAACATGATTACTGTGGCCCTGCCCTCCATGAGTGAAGCCATACCAGGTTACTTTGCCCCTCACTTGCATACACATTTTTGGAGGATCCCAGGACTCATGACAAGAACACCTGATTGCAGTCAGGGAGGGGGGCCAATTAGCACATAGATATTTTCGGGGAGGTATCTGGAATACCCACACGTACTGAGTAGTACTGAGCTGTGAGATCACCATGGTTTGAAATGCTGTTGACTCCGTTGGGGCCCAGCCCGATGAACTGCATGTTAAACCATGAGTCAGGTATCCAAGTTGTGGCTGTATTGGTCTACAGGAAAAAGCAACCAGGACTCATGGTAGAGGTGATATCTTTTATTAGACCAACAAGATTTTTGCAAAAGAAATTCTTTAATTGCAAGCTTTTGGGAACAAACGCCCTTTATCAGGCATCAGAGGAAAGATTATAAAAGTTTTCCTGGGTATACCTGACAATGTGACATCCTCCAGCATACTTGAAAGGATTTCAAAGCACCCTAGCGTGTCACAGCACCCTGGCTGAGAATCAGTCCTTTAGTGTTCAGATTGTTTTTATCATATATTATGCTTTTTGAACACTGGCATGTTTTTTTTGTAACTATGATGCTGATGGAGTCTAGAAAGTTAGTCACCAGCATAAAGGTGACCTCTTCAGGAGTGTCTGCAAAGGCAGTGCTGCTTCTAAATAGAGCACTTCTGAGTGCTATAATAGTGCAGTAAGATTTGTTTGCATTTAATTTTCTTGGCTTTTTGAAAGGAAGAAGGAACGGCCTCATGTTTTATGGCAAAGAGGGAAAAACTACCCAAAGAACAACTTGTATCTCTTTATATTTCGAGATACAGACTTCCATACTTGTCCCTTTTAGAGCATAATTTAAAGGCTTAGGGCATGAAAGATGAGAGATTTACACCACTGTAACTGGCATTACACCAGCGTGCAAAAGTAGTGGACAAACAACACAAACCCCTAAACTAAGATAACTTTGCCCAATCCAGTGAGGACTTACCTTGGAAAGAATCAGAAGTAAAACCTTGTCATGCAAATCTGTTTTGTAGCTACTCACAATTTTACCTTTAAAACTTTTATTTGTTAAATTTCCCACCATTTTCTGTTTTTTGCCAGTAGTGTTCTCCACTGTAGTTCAAAACTTTTTTTCATTTAAGAAAAATAACCAATATCCTTTCATATTCTGCAATTCAGAATTTCAGCCTTAAAGAAGATAGGCAAAATCACAGTATTCTGAATAAATGTACTGTGAGTGCAACTGCAGCTAATACAAGCACAACCTGCTTCATTTGCTTAGTCAGGAATGAATAAACAGTTTGTCACAAGGATATCGCTGCCTGTGGTCCAAAAGATGTTTCATGAACTTAACTGTTCTGTGTAAGCTCTTACGTAACCGCTGCCTGCATCTTGTCTTAGACAGGAAGATTCTTAGGGCTACCCTAAAGCATTTCATTTGATGACTGTAGCCATATGAGGGCCAAATGTCTTGTTACGTGACTCCCCAAATAGAATTTATTTCCCCAGTCCAGCTCCTGTTTATCTAAAGAGGGGGGAAATCTGTGAAAGTTCATGTTGCTTTAATAGGAAGTAAACATTTACATAGGGAGTGTAGTTAGGTCATGGCAACTAAACCACATGATTATGTAGATAAATGGCTGTCTGCTCCACATGCTACAGCATCTGCTGATTTTATCCTGCCAGCTACACAGATGAGTAAACACATTAATGGGACAATAAGTTCCCACATGATCATGGGTAGACACTTAGCTAGTATGCTAATAATTCCATCTAAGCACCTAAGTAGATGGGTTTGAAATAGCCTGAGTGTTGCCAATATGAGAGTCTTAGCCTTGCTACCTTGAAGCCCCAATGCAGTGCTGCTGAAGGCAAACTTTAGTGTGATCAGGGACTGGAGATGCGCAGCTTGCTGTGGAAAACATTTCCTTTGGCATCTCTAAACCAATGAATAGTGAGTGCTGGGGAGAGGGTGGTATTGAATAGGGGAGAGATCACTCTAGAGATACCCAATTTGGTGCTCTCCCTATATAGCAGCGGTTCCCAACCCCAGGTCGTGACCCAAATGAGGGTCACAGGGACAATGCTGACGGTGCCACACACAAAAAATGAGCCGTGCCCCATGCCAGAAACTCCCCAGCTCCTGGGCCATTGCTGCACTTGGCTCCCAGCAATGGGTTGTGGAAAAAAAAGGTTGGGAACCACTGCTCTAGTGTCCACTCCTGCCACTATTGGAGATACAGGATACTTGTTCAGACCTGTAAGGCACTTCTTACGTTCTCATGTACCAGCCCTCCCTACGGCAGGGTTCTGACCCAAATGAAGGTGCAAGAAGCACTGCTTGCTACTGATCCAGAGACTGAGATGCCATAGGGAATAAGCAGAGGTGTAATTGGGCAGAGGCCATTCATGGGGTGAGGGTAGCAGCTGACAGAGGCACAATGGGGCAAAGTGTTGTTGAGGGGGTTAATGTTGAAGCTGCCACCAAACTGTTTCAAGCAGTGATTTAAAAGGCAAAATTCTGTGCCAAAAAGGAGGGGAAAGGGTTAACCAACACCTCCCCACAGAGCGGCAGGGTTCTCTGGGAGCAGCCCTGCAGCTGTGGCCCCATCTTCCCTGCCCATCTCAGGCCCAGTATGGCACCTGGCTGCCAGAGCTGCTGCATGGACGGTGCAGTGGGAGCAGGGGTCGGAGTGGGAGGATGAGGCGCTCCCCTGGCTACATTCTCTCTCTCCCCCCACCCACTTTCTTCCCCCCCAGCAGTTCGCCCTTTTCCTGCTTCTCTACCAGTGCTTCCTGCTGCCTTCTGTGTTTCCTTATATACTGAGAGCACTCCCACTATACATCTCTTTGCTGATTGCCTGGTCTCTTTCAAATTCCTCCTGAGGGCTCTTTTCTACTGGCTGCCTATAAGAAACAGCTAACAGAGGGATGGACAACCAGTCAAGAGCTATCATATCTGGCAAGTATAGAAGTATACATGTTTCCTGTATTCCTATTTTTTCATTCCACCTTGGTTTTGGTTGCATTAGATCTTGTTAGATCTTGCGTTGGACTGCAAGATCCTCTGGGCTGTAACATATTCTGACTGTATGCAGCATGCAGCATAGTGGGACCTTGATCCTGGTAGCTTAAACATTGAGGAAATGCCTGAACATTAGTAATTTTTGTGGTATTCACAGGCTTTCACCATTTCTTAAACAGAAAACATTAAAGAGGGTTTTTTTGTTAACACCCCCCCCCCCCCCCCCCAGCTTTTTCTTAATATTTGGTATTAGTGGTCTGACTTCTAATCCTGAACATCTATCAAGCAGCAATGAAACTCTCTGTTTTTTCTAGTCTGGATCCATACGTGGTATTTAACTTTATGACTCAGCCTGGTTCTGCTAAGCTGGCAGATTGGGCAGTACCCTTGCGTAGCAAGCGGTTGTTAACACTGGAAAAATATTTAGTGATTGCTTTTGGCACTGATGTTGACAAAAAGAAAGGGTTGAACATGTTCTACTGTGCCTCACATCAATGCTGTCATCCCTTCTCATGGCCAAAATGAGTGCAAATACCCTGGAGACTCTGTCATATCAGATAATATTGACCTGGGGGACTCAAAAATGACTCAGGAGAGAGGTTGTGGTCTTTAGGGCCTTCTGTCACTTCTTCCCTTTCACTGTGGGTGAATAAGGTATATGCTATGCACCCCAAAACAAATAATGATTTTATTGCCTGTTTTTATGAGCTCAGCTAAATAGCTAAATTTTAAGTCCAACCATCTGAGTAGTGAGAGGTATCTGTGTTAGTCTGAAATTAAACAGAAGGCAGGACAGTGGCACCTTACAGGCATGAGTTTTTATAGGCTGCAGCCTACTTCGTCAGATGCTATGAATGAACTTGCACAATGGGAGAGAGGAAGGCAAACAAACTAGCTAGTTTTCAGATGGACCTGGAGCAGTTTATGAATGAGATCAGTAGATATCTATGATACACTGGTCTGGGCTCTGGCCTAAGGTCCCTTCCAATCTGACATTCTACGCAGACCCAAATCTTATTGATCTAGCGGTGCTGCTTGACACCAAGATGCTTCAGATCTTAAGTAATGGTTTGAGGCTGGCCAATACTTGGCCAAGAAAGTCACTGGTAAACTCGGCATGTTTAGTGTAGTGGGTGCAGGAAATATGCTAGTCATTCGCTAGATGGTACTCTCTTTTGAATCCTTATAGTCAAATCACCCTGCCTGCTGCCAGGATATACAATGTTGTTGGAAGTGTCATCAACACCCCTGCCATTTTCACTTAATCCCGCAGATGCCTTCAGATCCTGCAGAAGTCCTGGAAGCAGGCATCTGAGAACCTGATCTTAATACAGAAAGATTCCTTGCCTCTGCCACTTAACTGCCCCCAGAGCAGATTCACAGTCCAACATTGCTTATGGTGAGCACAAGGCCTCCATGTCCAGTATCTGTGCTAGGGATGGCTTTGTTTAAAATGTTTTAAATTGCAGTCAGTTTTATCGTCATGTCCTGCTGATAATCAACAAAATGTACCTTTGTGTGTCAGTTCTGTGTAGCTCTTGCCAGCCTCCCAGTGTGCTCTCCCTCTGGCTGCATTTCTGGACACTATGACCTATGAGGTGCCACTGTGCCCTGCTTTCTTTTAAATCCAGTTAACCAGGCAGTCCCAGGGCACACAGCATTTGCTTACTATTTACACTGAGAATCCCTTGAGGTTTTTCCCAACATTTCCATTTGTAGTGGATACTTTTATGTCCATCATCACAGTCACATCTGCATACTTCTCATCTTTACTTTATCCTCACATCACCCCTGAGGTAGGGAAGAGCTATTACCAATGTACAGATGGGGAACTGAAGCACAGAGGGGTGAAGGAGCTTGCCTAAGGTTGTACAGGAAGTTTGAGAGAGCAAGGACTTGAACCCAAGTTGCCCAGATCCACCCTAATCCTAAGCCTTTGCATGCTTTGCTCCAAATCCCATCATGTTCATGGAATGCATTATTGTTGGCTTTTACTTAGATTACAAGATCTGCAATAGTCTGTCATATTTTGGGCTAGCCTGGGCCAATAAAAGTTTGCCTGCACAGACAAGTTAACTTCTAAACAAACATTGTCTGTCTCTAGTTTGTTGAACATTGTCCGGATCATTAGTGGCAATCCTGGTTTAGTATTCTTTAGTCTTGTACAGTCTAGTTATTGGTGGATCTATTTTTAACATAATGTGTAACTCAGAGGATTCAGTTGTCACTTATGTTTTAATGATGTGGACCTTCCTGACTTTGGAGCGATTGATCTGGCTTGCTCTTTGCTTGGAACTTCTGTTCAGTTACTGGACAGCAAGCAAAGCATCTGGGGAATATATACACAGGCAGTCCTCGGACTTATGACACAATCAGTTCCTAAAAATGCATCTTAAGTCAAAACGTTGTAACTCGGAACCAATTTTTTCATAACAAACAAAGTTATAAATGGGGGGTTGGATCCTGAACCAAGGTCCGATATCCTATTTTCACCAAAAATATCCCAGAATTTTGTACTTGATCAATTATAGATGAGTAATATAGCTACATTAATGTATTTATATTGTAAATAGCAATCATATTGATTTGGAAGGATTTTTCTGTGGTGACTTTGCTTGACATTTTGAAAGGCTCTTGGTTGGACTTTTTGAAGGGTTCTTGGCTGGAGTCTTATCAGGAGTCTTGGCTGCAGGTTCTTCTCGAGTCTTGTCTGCTTTCTTAAAGAAAGTGTCCAAGGAAGTTTGGACAGATGTTCTCTAGGGAGATGAGTGAGACAGCGAACTTGTTCACTGGCATAGCATCCCATCAGATCAAGCATTGTAAAGTCGAAACTGGCATCATAAAGTTGAAACAGGGCGTCAATTTATAAACGTTGTAGGTGTGAAACGTAAGTCGAGGACTACCTGTATATGTTTATGTATGTATGTGTGTGTGACAAAGCTGGAAAAAAAGTAGGTAGCTATTTATTTAGAGTTGATAAGAAAGATCTGTGAAAATGATCTCAGGTCACAAATATTGCTGTTGCTTATTGGAAAATGTTCAGTGGGGGTATAGGAAGAGCAATGGTAATGCCTATCTGCCTTGCTTTTACTTATGGCTTGCTATGAAGTGTTTTGGATATTGCTGCTTGTAGTTGTGGGTGACGATTGGAAGAGACAAATTTGAAGATTTTTTAACAACTGTCTGCAAGTGCAAGGTACTGAACTCATTGGCCTAGGAAACCTGTTCCAGTCCTATGTTGTTTTTGAGATCTTCATTTGCCATTCCTCACTACTTCTTCCTATCTTCTAGAGATACCTGAACCATCTGCTTCCTGTAGCCCATCATTGCAGAAGCTGTGTGCGCAGACATATGTACATATGCTCCACCAACCACTTTCCTTTAGACAAATCGATGTTGGGAACTGTCTCGGACGGCCAGAGCCGACTCGAGTTGCGTTAGAAATTGGTCGTACGTTAGGGCGGGCTGGTGAATGGAGAGGCAGACACAACTTATCGGTTGCAAAAAATGCAGGTGGTCCGGTCGTCTGAACAACCACACGAGTTGTTCCAGCTGGCGGGGCCCAAGCCAGTTAATCCGTCCGCAATTCAAAGCCGGCGGGGAAAGGGGTACGTCTAGGGTTGCGCTCGGTGACGGGAAGAAGGATCGATAGGTGATCAGTCTATCGATCGGCAGCCGCAAGTCAGATAACTTAAGAGGCACTCTGCAGCGTGCTCAAAGCTCTTCGACTTGGGCGGAAGTTGCGCGGAATTTTAAACGGCCAGCGAGCCAATTACTAGCCGCCACGTGTGAA
>NW_005841912.1:401529-408887 GCF_000455745.1 Alligator sinensis
CTCGTACATCAGGGCGGGCTGGTGAATGGAGAGGCAGACACAACTTATTGGTTGCAAAAAACTTTACTCACGCTGCTTGCAATCACGACGCAGGTGGTCCAGTCGTCTGAACAACCACACGAGTTGTTCCAGCTGGCGGGGCCCAAGCCATTAATCCGTCCGCAATTCAAAGCCGGCGGGGAAAGGGGTACGTCTGGGGTTGCGCTCGGTGACAGGAAGAAAGATCGATAGGTGATCAGTCTATCGATCGGCAGCCGCAAGTCAGGTAACTTCAGAGGCACTCTGCAGCGTGCTCAAAGCTCTTCGACTTGGGCAGAAGTCGCACGGAATTTTAAACGGCCAGCGAGCCAATTACTAGCTGCCACGTGTGAATAATTTAGCACTGGCCAATAGCGGAGCACAAATTTACATTCGAATGGCAGGAACTCTTTGCACCTTGCATTTCTGTGCTGCAAAGAAGAAATGCATCCTGCAAAGGAGACTGCAAATTGGCGGGAACTCTCTCCTACACGCGGGTTCTCAATTGCAGCAGAACAGTCTGCCGTGCAAAGGAGCTCTCATGTGGCCAGGAAATTCCATAGTGCCGAGGCACCAAAATCACTGGGTCGTGACAGGAACAAGGAGTGCCATGAAGCAAAGGGAATATTTAGTGTTTTCAACTCCAGGCCAGCTGTTGTGAAGCCTTCTGAAAGAAATTGCAAGGGCTCAGAGCTCTCCTCTCCTTTCTGCCCCTTTCTTTTTCAGTTAAAACCTTCCAAACTCATCTATGTTGTTGAGTGGCTCAACAAAATAAAGGTCAGTTTGATGCCCTGGCTGTTCTGTTTAGCCATGCAGGGAGTGAAAGCCTGAGGTCTGGGACTCCAGTATGAACCTCAGCCCATAGCTGCTATGCAGAGTAGGTAGATAGGTGTCTGAAGGATCCATGCCAGGTATATATGATCTAGTTCTAATACTGTAGATGGTTTTAATACTGTAAGGCAATGTGGTGTGTGATGATGATAAGAGAAAAACCCAAGTCCCCCCATAAGAATATCTTTCCACTGTTTTACTGTCCCTCGATATCATAATAAATAGATCACTGTATTACAAACATAGAAAGGTATCTTCTGGATTAAATAAAACACTTTTGTTTGAAAAAAATTTGAGAAAGCCACAAGGCATTTTCATCTCTCTTCCTGCTCTCCATTTAAAGGAAGTTTTCACTTACCTCTTAAGAATAAAAGATTCTAAATGGCCTAGGGTATAAACCTAGAAAGTCAAAACTAAACTAGTACAGGAGGAAAGACACTAGCACTGTTAATGTGTAATGCATGTACTTTGTACAGCTGAAAGCAATAAAAGGCTTACTCTGTAAAACAGTGACTCCTACCCTTGCATTTACTCCGATTTTGGACTGCAAATTATTTGCTACAGAAGCTGAAACTGCAAAACTATTTAGTGTCTTCTCCACCAAGCATGCTATGCCTTTTTCTTTTAGCTAGCTTTACACTCTTCTATTCTGTAAGAACAAGCACGCCCAATCTTTCCCCCTTTTTCCTACTTACACCAATAGGAGGATGCTGGACTTCTTGCCATAAGGTGCTCATTAAATATGCCCTCTTCCCTTCTAAACTCAAAATCAATGGCTTGCAGTACCCTCCTGTTAAACTTGATTTATAGCATTAGGGCATTATTATTTTTCCAAACTATCAAATCTAAACTCAAGGTGCCTTAACGTGTCAACGAACCTAGCAGTGGAGCTTTCCACTCTAACCCAAGAATTGTTTGGAAATTACATTGTGTTTTACACGCACAACCTCATGGCCATTAAAGCAAATTTCAGAGACCAAAATGCCATGAGGCAGAGGAGCTCCTCATATCTTGGGTAAGGCAGCTGTGACACAGGAGTGAGAATCTTGTACAGATGGTATCTTTGGACAAACTTTTGGCTACTTCAGAGATCTACTTGATCCTCTTCACTGCAGGTTGATGATGCTCTGTCTAAAATAGTCTAACAATGAACACTGAGCCTGAGAAAAGGTTATGGCTATTCAGTTAATTCCGCAGACAGTCTTCTCCTGAATGCCCTCCTTATACCACTCCCAGCAATAAGTGTCCAGTTTACAGGCTACATCAGGGCTGATTACACCTTTATCTTCCAGGTCTTTGATCACTGCCTTCAGTGATTCTCTGCGTTGTTGATCCCTGTCTAAAGCAGTCCTCAGACTCTCCTTGGCATCTTCAAGCTCACTGATTACCTGATCTAATTTACATTTCAGTTTCTTTGGACTGTCCATTATGCTGTAACTGTGCTCCTGGAAAGAAAATTAAAGAGCATTTTAGACACTGTCATCTTTTCCCAATTCACTTGCACACATTTTTATACTTAGCAAGTTTAGGTAGTGCTGCTTATTCTTAGGTTGTTCTGATCCAGTTAACAATACATGTTTAGGTATCTATTTTAACTTGTATGGTTAGAAAAATAAAGATCTTTTTTGTGTTATACTAAACCTATCTCTCATGATGCTCAAGCATTTATATTAAGACGTTTAGCTAGACTTTTATAACCTTTAAGTTTGGAATGTAGTTTTAACACTTGTTTGGTAAGGGGTTTTCTCCCCCTTTATGCCAGCCATAAAGAATGCACACATTTTGCACTTTTATGTTAGCACCTTTCAAAACTGGTAAACAAATGCCAGTAATAATTTGTGTATCTGGCACTTTTTGATATTTTAGCATTTCTGCTTTTAAAATAAGTAGATGGGACTTAACTAAATCTATATGGTTTATATGTTGTAAACAAACTAGTATAAATAAAGGTGTGTAAAACAAACTGTTCAATTTACTCCAATGTAATTACTGCAGCAACACTGCAGACCAAAAATGTGCTAAGGTACACATTTTGTGTTGTATCTTGCTAATTGGTTATGGGCTTTTTTTCAGACTTTATGCTTTGTTAAATCAATCTTCCAGGCTTTCCTCTGCATTAAAAAACAATTATTAGTCAACGGTTAGAAGAGTTAAATATGATTAGAAAGCCAATCCACTACTTATTTCACAAAGAAAACAGCGGTGAGTGCTGCTTGCCTGATAGCTACTGAATCACATCCCGAACACTGGAACAACCTTTAAAGACCCTCCTTTCTAGCAAAAAATAAAATGGAGGCAGAACATCTGTTACCACAATAAAAATAAAAACAAAGGCACTAGTCAAAATGCACTGTTGGGCTAGGAGCTTCCAAGTCCTTGGAGTTACTTCAGCAGTTAGCACAATCTGCTGTCTTCAAAGACTTCCCTACTTGGCTGATTCAAACAAGTCATTTTACCTACCAACACAAGCTGAGATTGAAATCCCCCTGTACAAGAAGCAGCATCCACAAGCTGGTGGTTGTGAATCGTCACCGGCAAAGTTTTCAGGGGAGAATGTCTTCTGCCATGACCTCTTTCACCTTTACTCTGTGAGAAATATATATGTCAGATCTAAGTGACTGAGAAAGTTGTATCACAGAGAATTTGGGATTTTGCAAGCTAAGGGACTGCAACATGTCCATGAAGGGAAGGAAGCAGTGAGGAACAAGTCTCACAATGAATCAACAGGCCTTAAAGCATTCATTCAGTTAAAGCATTCATTCACCAGGACACGTCTGGTAATGACATCTTGGTCTCTTTGGGGGTGGGAAATTTTACTGAGCCCCATCTATAAGTGTGGTTTCCTGGCTCTCACTTATTTGTATGTTATTTAATTCTGGTCTGTATTGCAGTTGTGCCCAAACAAGGCCCTCAGTATACTAAGCAAAGACAGTCCCTGACTTGTATTTAGCTGGAATTGAAGTGATCAGCTTCACCTTTTTTTCTCACCTTCTTTTTTTTTTTATAAGGTACTTGTCTGTTTCTTATTTGGATCCCTAGTTGTCATTGCTTTCAAAGACATGATCCTACACTCTTGTAATTCAGGCAAAACTCTTACTGAAATGGAGTCAATAGAAATTCTGCTTGAATAAAGGAAGAAGGAATAAGCCTAAATGGATGCTGATATTTCTTCACCCTTTCTCCTCCTGACACACAATGATAATCTAGACAGAGGAAACATCATCTGAGTTTTATGTAAATCATGGGGAAAATGCCTGTCAGTGCTTGCTGAAACAGCAGGGTAAGTGAAACACTATATCTGGATTGCGAAGACAGACCTACCTGTAAGAGAGAAGGAAATTCAAAAATAGAAGGTACAACTCCAGGCTTAAGTTTGATGTTGGGACCTCTTGTATCAAAGTCAGATTTCTTGAAATGGCGTGAACATAGCACATCTGCTTTCTTAGGCTCCCAAATGCCTGGCCTCTTCACTGCCAGCACCCACTTTCTTTTGGTCTCCACATCAGTAGGGAATCTAGGGTAATAGACATATGGAAAATCAAGTTGAATACAAGAGTCAGTCAGAGAGTAATGCCTCCTATTTTTTTTTCTCAACCAGATATTATTGAAAAAATATTAAACTTGCATGGAAAACATGTACAGCACTGCTGAACATCGCTATTTTTCAACATATCTCCTTCCTCATTAATGACCTTTTCCCATCGGTGAATGAGGCCATGTATCCCAACATTGTAAAAGTCCTTGTTACACAGCCAGTGTCAGTCTCCATTGTTTCACTGTTGCCCCAAAACTTTCACCCTCAGAGTCTCTTGGTCCAAACTGTATGATGAGGTGGTGCCACCTATCTAAATGATGAGACTGCCTCTATGGTGAGCAAGATGGTATATGGGCCAGCATTGCTGTGTAGAAGCAGCACCTCAGGATAGTCTCTTTACATGCAAAGTTTCAGTTTCTTCATGGTCTTGACACAGACCTCTGAGTTTACCATGGGTCCCTTAGGCAAGACATCAACAAGAATACTGTCCATGTTCCAGAACATAAGAATTGCTAGGCATTACTGACCCCTGTATATAGCCATGCTATTCTGGATTGTCCCTGGCTTTAGATAAATCTCTCTAATGCACAACTGAAAAAGCACACTTGCAAGTAATATTGAGATTGCTCCTTCAGAACATGCATAGCCTGTGTGTAGTCTGACATCCAAACTGTTATTCAGTCCCCTCTCTAACCTCCTTTTGAAGCTGGTTCTCCAAAAAAGGCGATATATGGGTCCAAGAGAAAGAGCCCAAGATTGGGAGTGTGTGGCTCAGCGAAGTTGATGCTACCCTGAATGGGAGAGGGCCCTGGGTTCTAGGTTGAACCCTTCCTCCCAGGGGAAAGAAACTTGCCCATCCATTCTATCCATTGACTGATAGATGCAATTGGATGGTGCCTCAGTTTCAAATGGAGTGGAAGGAGAAAGGCCTTGATAATATCTAACCTGTAGCATGGTGGTTAAAACACCATGCTAGGTGAAAAACTGGGATAACACATATAAGGAATTCATCTCATAACTTTCACCTTCAGCACCTGCACTTAACAATACTGAATTTAATCCTATATATTAATAGGAATCTTTAATAACTGGGAACATATTGGTATTGTAAATTCTGACGTATTCAAAGAAAATATATCTTTTGAAGAAATACAATGTATAGCAGGTGACATTAAAATCCCATTTTTCCAATGCCTGCAATTTAGAGACTTTTCAGCACATGCCCAAAGAAAGGTAAACTTCAGTAGAAATTTGATGGAATTTGGAAAAATACTGATCACAACTATGAAATACATAGGCCTATTCTCTTATACAAAATAATTTTAAATACCCATATAAGTAAAAGCACTGTTTATGACGAAGTGGGATATTGACACTGGATCAGAAATTAGTACTGAACCATGGGATACCATCTGGAACAATGGTCCTCACACATCCATTTTTACTACAATAAAAGAAAATGATTTTAAAATCTTATATCAATATCATCTCACCTCACTTAAAATTAAAAAAGTCTTTACAGTACAGTAACAGGCTAGCATAGGAGGCAGTACAGTCAGTTAAGAGGATTCTACCACATGTGGTGCACGTATCCCAGAATCAAACTGTTCTGGAAGAAGGTTGGAGATATGGCAAGGGAAATAACAGGAGGCCAGCTACTAGGTACCTTTCTGAGGACTCATATCATAACATATCAGAGTCATGAGGAATTGATCACTTGTCTTCTAGTGGCTGCAAGAATTACAGCTGCAAAAGCCTGGAAGAGAAATGACACCCCCTAAAACCACTGACTGGTTTCAAAGTGTCCGGGTAGTTTTAGTAACAGAAAAGTTGTCCTATCAAGTCAATGTTCTGCCGGGGAGAAGAAATGAGATGTTTATTTAGAAATTTGGTGGGAATTCTTGGAATTTACTAAAAAAAAAATCTTCTGGCTTCAAACCAGAAAGTTTGAGAAACATCGTTTAACACTGAAGGCAAGGGGAAGATCTCTGAACAAATTTGGAATCAATTTTAAATTTAGAAGCAGAGATGAGTACAAATCCAAGTCCTAAGTCAAACTACTCAGTCTGAGACTTGTTTATGGACAGAATTCATAAGCCCTCAAGGAACTGGCCTGGTGAGTACAAGAGTGCCAATGGTTATTTCAGTCCCTCAGCCAACAGTCATGTTAGACTATTAGTGGGGATTATCTCTATATAAATTCCCATTTCAGAAATGATGTCAAACACCTCTGATTTCATAACACAGATTGGACTAATTTCCCCAACTTCAATTTTGGCTGCCCTAGAAGGGATTTGTATACACACAAATATTTCTTGCTCAGAGAATACAAAAATGATCTCGCAACTCTCATGAAAGGAAGACGCATATTCCTTCCGAGTATCCAGCCAATGCAAAACAGAATCAGTGCAAAATGAGGCTTTTCAGATTTCCAAAGCCACAGATCTGCACCCAAATCTGAATTACCTGGGCTTGGTCACCAGTATCAGTATAGTTTGTAGCTATGATGCTTAGATGATGACTTTATCTGTGTCTAGGGTGGGATATGAGGAAGCCTTGGGATACTTTTTAGGCTACACAACTGGCAACTGACTCGTACCCAATTTTGACAGACTCTCTTCGTTTCCAAGATGTTAAACAATGGAGCAGACAGTGAAGTTTGAAACGAGCTAAAATCAGTATATAGTTAATGGCAAGCAGCAGCCATCCTAAATCACTTACTTTATAAATGAGATAAGATGTATCAGCAAATGGAAGAAAGAAGGTGCTGGGGAGGGGGGAGTCAAACCGCCTGACCCCGACCTCCCCACCCCCCGTTTGCTGCCCTCCCTCCTGCCCACTCCCTGCCATCCTCCTCCCCTGGCAGGCTCCAGCCGTGTCCCAGCCTGGGGCGTGGGGCCAGCGTTCGCTCCAGCTCAGCAGCAGCAGCTCTGGCCTGGGCTCCGGCTGGAGCCACTGCCCCCGCAACACCTCG
>NW_005841912.1:409035-409295 GCF_000455745.1 Alligator sinensis
GGCCGGGGACGAGGCGGCAGGGGCGGAGCCCTGCGCTGCGGGCACTAGGGGCAGCAGCGCTTCCGCCCCGTTTCCCGAGCCGGAAGTACATAGCCCCGCGGGGGATGCGTGCGCAGCGCGGAGGCCGGAAGTGCACCCCTTTCCCGCTGTGGGCGCTCTTGCCATAGAGAGGAGCTGGTGGGGAGAGAGGGGATAATCTCTTGGCCCAGCCTTTCCTTGGTGGTCGGGAGCCATGGCGGCGGCGGCGGGCACGGGGGGGG
>NW_005841912.1:409496-413938 GCF_000455745.1 Alligator sinensis
TCCTGTTTGCGCCTGTGCGGAGGCGGTGCCGGGACCCCTGCTGCCTGCGGGCGGGTGGGCTGACAGCTGTGCCCCGCAGGCGCCGTGCTGCGCGAAGCTGTACGCGTGCCGGCTGTGCCACGACGGCGGCGAGGACCACCAGATGGACCGCTTCCAAGTGAAGGAGGTGCAATGCAGCTGGTGCCAGAAGATCCAGCAGGTGCGATACACGGGCCTCGTCCTCCGCCTCAAGCGCAGGCTTCCTCGAAGGTCCCGACGGCCTGGGGAGAGTGGGGTGCTTTAACGTGGCTTCGCCCGGCAAGGTGGGGAGGGGGCAGGTGGGGGTGCTGTCAGTAGAAGTTTCAGACCTCATGTGCCACACCCGTCCTGTTAGCAAGCGAGGCAGTTGCTCGGAGCCCCTGGTCCAGGTTGTGTACACACTTTGCTGCACGCATGATAAAACTAGGAGAGTAGAGCTGGCAGTCACCTCGAGAGCACGTCTAGTCCTGCCTACGGTTCACAGCAGGATCACCTCTAAACCAGTGGTTCACAACCTTCTTAGACTCAAGGCACCCCTTGGAAACCTCCAGCGCTTCATTCTGCTTTTTAATTTTTGACTACAGAAAAAGGATAAGAGCAATTCTTCTGTTGCAAACAACTCGGGACGACCCCAACAGATTGGAGTGCTTTTAGCACTGTGGAGTCCTATTTGAAATCTCTGGGTTTGTCTTGTTTGCCCACCTAACAGTGCTAACATTGCATGGCACCCCTGAAAGGATCTTAAGGCACCCCATGATACTGTGGCTGAGAATTGCTGATCTAAGCCATCCTAGATAAGTGTGCATCTAACCTCTTAAAATTGCATGAACTGTCCTCTTGCACAACTACAGGCATAATATCCTCTGCCCCTCCTCCCCACCCCCAAAATAAAACTAACAGACCAAACCACCAACAAAATTAACAGCTCCACACACTGTAACTGGAGAGCCAGATCTTCCTTCTCTGTCATCCTATCCCCTCCATAAATTTGTTCCTGCTCTTTAGTTCGTTTCATAATCTAGCTAGCTGTGAAGCTCTGCTTTATTTTCCTGCTGCCAAGCATAGTCCTTTTCAGTTTCTACTGGCTCTGGGCTTCAGAGCTCTTCTTGTGATCTGAAAGTGGTGGGGGTCTTCTTGCCTTTCAATAGTTGCTCTTCACATCTCACTGTAGGCATTACTACTCCTGGGTTATCCATGTCCAGTATTTTATACAATCTCTTGAAAACCTCCAGTGAAGGAGATTCCACAACTTGTTCAGGCAGTCATTTCCTCTCTCACTGTTTTAACAGTGAAGAAAAATTTCCTGATGTTGAATCATGGGCTGAAACTGCTATAACCAGGGTCTAGATCTGGAGAGATCTAACGAGCCCAAGTCTAAAACCAGGATTTTTCCATATCCTCAGTTGGCTGCTGACTGGCTCTTAGTTATCCAGTGTTTGGAAATATCTCAGGTTTTAGGGCTTGAATTCCCCTAGTGCCTAACTTTTGTTTTGGGGTACACGCATAACCTTCTGTACCTGATACTTGCTGAACAGCCAGGCATCTAACTATTGCTTAACTCCATCACCATCCACAAACTAGGCATTTTCCTGTCTGAGTTCCCCAAGTGGCTTAACCTATGATGCCTACTTCTGTTTTCTTTCAAATGATGGCTGCAACAGTAAGTGGTGATGTTTGTTCTCCCCTCTTCATCTCCTTTCTAAAACAAATAGTTAAAGCATGTGCCCAGTAAGTTGGAGACCTGCATGCATTTTCCTCCTCTGAGAGAGAGGATTCAAACTAACACCTCCCAGGAGAGTGATGTGAACACCAGGCAGTAAGAAGTTCTGGCATGGGAGCACTGTCACTTCCCCTTCTTGAAGCTTTTCCTTTGTGATCAGAAAGCACCAGCAGAACTCATACTCTGGGGGCTGCACCAGGGTGAGCTACAGGCCTTCTGGGTCATATGTTGTGTAGATGCCCTAGTGCACAGCACACCCATATGGGCACTCCCCCCACCCATTGCACCACGGCTGCTTGCAGATGTTAAAAACAAAAACAAAAATCTGTGCTTTACTGGAGAAGTAGCATGTTACGTCAACCCGGCTCTGCAGCGTCTGTATAGATTGGGTGCTTCAGTGGGACTTTTTGGTGCTTTTATCAAAAGCTGATTCAGTCAACTATTAGATAAAAGTGCCAAAAAAAGGCCCACTAAATTGCCTGATCTATACAAATGTTGGGCAAGCCAGGTCCAGCTAAGGCAATGCCTCTTCCAGGTGTGCATGGGGCTTGGCATTGGAAAATGCTGAGTTTAAAAAGAGCACCTTTTGGGTTTTTGTTTTTTTTTTCCAAATGTCTGTAAGGTAGCCTGTGTGTCTGTGGTCCCGGCCTCACATTCTGTTTCCTGCATAGCACTGCACTGCCCCATTCTTTGGGAGAGCAGCAAGAAGCAACTGATGGAGGAGGGTAGGAGAGCCAGTAGTTTTCAACTGCAGTTGCAGTTGGGCAGAACTGTTGGGTCTTGGCTTACCCCATGCAGCCCATGAGGGATTATGTGGGCCACCAGTTGGACAGCCCTGCTGTATAAAATGCTGTAATAGTCATTGGAATGGGAACCCTGCCTCCCCCCTTCTCTCTACCATTTATTAAATATAATAATTTTGACTTCCTTCTTCCCTATCCACTCAGTATTTTTAAATTAGATCTGCAAGAGGGATGGAGAATGCCCTTACCCCAGCCTAGTCTGCAGCCTGGTGACTAGAGTACTGGCCTGAGAGATAGTGGGGAGAGATTTGATTTGAATGTTCTTAGCAGAAGAAATTTGAATTTAGGTCTCCTACATCTTGGTTGAGTGACCTAACCGTCAAGTTATTAGGTAAAAGGAGAACAAATGTCCTTCCTACCTCCTGTGTCTTGAAAGAGAGAAGGGGATTTAGGTTTAGGGTTTTAAAAGAGAGAACTTGGGTAGTTGCCTTCAGAGGAGTTCTGAGCTATGGATTCCAAATTGGAGGAAGGCGCTTCACTGTAGCATGGAATAACATGCCATGGCCCCAGAAAGGCAGAGTTTGATGTGGTCCTATGCTCAGCTAGCTTAGATGGTTCCCTGCCAAAAAATGTTAGTGGTTGACTTCCATTCTGAGGTACAGAATTCCCCCCCATTCATTGCGTAGGGAGACTGTGCTTAGGGCTTAGGTCCCACACTGGTGGGTCACAATTTGTGTGTGCATTCAGCCTAAGTCCATTGGTTCTTGTATTTATAATGTGGGTGAGACCTTTGTGTCTCTTCTGTAGCTTCCAAGCACTTCATGTGTTCTTGAGTATAGAGCTCTCACCTAATACCATGGGGATGGGTGCTTTGCAAAATCACAGTAGATGCTAAAACCAGGTTTTGTCTTTGTTCTTCTGCTGCTTGCACTTCTGGAGCAGTGTAAGCACACTAGTAAGAAAACAGGAGGGGAAGTGTGGACTCAGACATGTGACCTCCTGTCTTGTGCCCACTCAAAGCTCAATTGCCTGACCAGGCACGGCAAACCTTACGTACTTTTCGAGGGGATGTACTGTGAGTTAGAGTTAAAAGACTAGTTCCCAAACTGTATGTAGCAGGTCTAAATACAGACTTATTTTAATACTGATTGTCTAGACTCTGAGCCTCTATACGAGTATCTTTTCTGTGGACAATGGTGAGGCAGGTTGCAAAACCATGTAAAATCCTCAAAGTGTAGGATTGGTCATGTGGGATAATAGTCCGTACTCACCAGTTCACTTGCAGTGAAAGCAGCTCAGTACTGGACAGAACTAAAATAATTCAATTCTCAGCCTAATGTTTAGAGTTTTTATTATTTGCATGTTTACTTGTAGGCTCAACAAAGTTGTGAAGACTGCAAGAATTTGTTTGGAGAATATTACTGCAGCATATGCCACCTATTTGACAAAGACAAGAAACAGTATCATTGTGAGAAGTGTGGAATTTGTAGGTACTGTATTTAAAATCATTCATAATTTTATCCACTGTTCCTCAGAAATGCCTCCAGGCCTTTATAGCAATTCTGCTTGGAGTGCCTTAAATGATAGCAACCTGGACACTTGCAGCATTTGAAGTGGACGTTATAAAGGAATGGTGTATAAGAATTCAACATGCTAGCAGGCAGCTGTGAGTAAAGAACATCTTCCTTGGAGACACCTATGTGATTCTCATTATTCATATGTAATCGTTTCCCCCCTGAATGTATAATGTACACACAGGTAAACATGAGTGACCTCTTATAGTATTTTCTGATTGCAGACTTATTTAAAAGCATACTGCTGTGTTTAAACATGCAGTTAAAATGTTTTTTTATAGGTCATAAACATTGTGATTTGTCTTTTGATGGTTAAAGTTAGCTTTCTTATATTAATAATGTGCAGGTTAATTAGGAGTACAGGGAAGGAGAATCCTTTCTGCTGAA
>NW_005841912.1:414056-415166 GCF_000455745.1 Alligator sinensis
AACCATCTGTACAGTACACTTTTCATATTTTGCACTTGTCATGTGAAGAACTCCAGTAAACAGAATAGAGCTCCCTGCTACAAGTCAGAGATGTCTTGTTGCTGCACAGGAAAATGTTTTTAATGTCCCACTGTTGTAAACATTATTTAAAATGATCTCACACATCTTAATTTTGTTAAATCAGCCTCTTTGGTATTCTGCTTTAATTCAGTTATAGTAGCTTCCTGGCAGCACGTCGGTGCTCTTTTAATATTAAGCAGTGGTATAGAGCAGTTAGAGGAATACGCTGCCGCAGTATATGGCAAATTTAGACTCTGACTTACGTAATTGGATGAGAAGTGTTGATGTTTTTTCTTACTTCAAGGACTAGAACATTAGCATAATTCCTTGGAGTCTCTTTCCAGAAATGGGGTTTTGGATTAAGCAATACTTAAATGCAGAATCTTGAAGATGTTGAACTATGTTCTTGTAATAGGAACATATATCTAAAATTAAATCCCTAGTCTTAAATCCTGTTAATTAAGGGTACATAGGCCTGATTTTTCTAGGAAATGCTCAAGGGTAAATTCTGTGGCTATGGGTGATGCCTTTAGTATAGGTTTCTTTTCAGTCTGCATTCCTAACACTGCCCCTGTTGTAAATGTGTGGTCCTGTTATGTGCCAAAGAGAGTGAAAAGTTGGTGGGCCTTGTAAAACAAAGTAGAGCCACCATGAACTTGCTTTAAAGCTTTGATAATTTTGATTACAAATACAGACTAAACTAGAAGCACTTTTGACAGCACTTTGTGTAATTAGTTCCATTTTCTTAGTGGGGCAAATGTCTGTTTGCTAGGCTATATTAACTCTTAAAGTTAAGACTTTTTCCTCTTTCCTGGATACACACCCTTAAGAACCCCCCAAACGACATCAGAAAGTACCTTTCAGTCTGTTACCTCCTTTCAACAGTTATCAATAGCAAAGATGTACTATTTTATTTGGAATGAGAATCTTTTGTTTTATACTCTTTGCTAAGTTACAACCCTTTTAAATATAAAGCTTTCTTGATTGTGAAAGTGAAGTATTTTTTTTTAATTAAAATGTTATTGTGGGAAACCAAATACAGTTGTAGGG
>NW_005841912.1:415197-423415 GCF_000455745.1 Alligator sinensis
ATAAACCATTCTTCACTCACTGTCTCCTTAGGATTGGGCCAAAAGAAGACTTTTTCCATTGTTCAAAATGTAATTTATGTCTAGCCTTGAATCTCCAAGGAAATCATAAGGTATGAATATAACAAAATATAGCTTGACTTAAAGCTTTGCTTTTATGACAGTGAGAGCTGATGGGGATTAGCTCAGCCTGTGTGTCATGAAAACAAGTGCTACACAAACTGTCCTGCTTCCAGTTCATCTGTTCTGAATATTAGCACAAGTTATTTCTGGATTTCTGCATTAATGTCACAGTTTAAGTCATGATGGATTATTTAATATGATTGAATACTCAAAGCTGTGAACAACTCGCCTTGAAATGTTCTTGGTGTAGAACAGTGAGAGTTTTAGGAGTCTTGTACACCAGCAGTTCTCAAAGTTTTTATGCCATGGTTCACCTCTGGCTGCATGCCCTGCCTACCTCTGGTGGTTTTGACTTCCAGTCCTTCCCCACCAACAGTCTGAGGGTCCTGCTGGTTCACACACCCCATAGCTCCAGCACAGGGAACAGCAAGGTTGTATTAGTGCTGCTTAACAGAGCTAAGTAGCCTGCCCACATTCTAAGGTGGCTTGGCTGTGCTGGAGCTAGCATACACAGAGTAACCTAAAGCTGGAAATGTTCTGGGAGGCAGTATAGCTGGGCTGATCCACCTGCAGCAGTTTTGTTGCCTGCTGCTCAAGATTCCTGCCATAACCATCTTTACACATTTAGTTAAAAAATTAAGTAGTACAGGCCACACTTTAATTGGCAGAATTTTAAATAGTATGTGGCAGCAAGATTTTCACACACCTGTTAGCATATTCTGGTGAAGTTCTAGATCCATGTATTAGTAGTATTATGCAAGTATCTACATTTCTCTCTTCTGTTTCTTTACAAGTGCATTGAAAATGTCTCCAGGCAGGACTGTCCAATATGTTTGGAGGTAAGTGTTGTGCATTTAAAAATGTCTCATCTGCTAGAACTTTGCTAGAAAATAAATTGCATATTTTAATTGTGCATATTTTACTTTTAAAGTTCTTCTCCATTGACTTTGACTTTCTGTACATTGTTAGTACATGTAGGGAAAATTTAAATGCTGATGGTTATGTCTTTAAATAGGACATTCACACATCACGTGTTGGAGCCCATGTTCTGCCATGTGGACATCTCCTCCATCGGTAAGTTCACTCGTAGAATCAAAACCATTATAGAGATAGAAATATCTACCAGATCATCCAGTCCATTCCCTGGCACTAATGTAAGTCTGTCCTCTGCTATTCCCCAGTGACTGAGTTCTAAATGTTTCAAGTGATGAGGTTTTTAGCCCTTCTCTCAGGAGACACCTTCTTGTCAGTTTTTTCATGCTCATCTTAATTTTTCTCTTGTATAATTTCTTACATCCTCATGTATTGCCTTAAATAAACCTGAACAATAAGGAGGGATTTATATCACCTTGATGCTACAATGAGGTCAGTGAGGTAAGGTATTAAAAAGAAGAATCAAGGATGTGTCCTCTAGCAAACCAATGATAGCAGGTGCTGGGGAGTGTATGACAGGCTAGATCACTACCTACACTACACCCTGTTCATCTATTCTTCTTCCAAAGCATCCACTACTACCACTATCTAAAATAGGATACTGGCTTAAATGAACAATGTGTGGGGTGGCTGGCTGTGTGGGGTTTGGGAATTTAGCACCGGGGCAGGGGGGGCGGGGGCATGGCAGTATTAATTGCCACTGTTCCTCTACTGCCAAATTTCTGGACCTGTGGGGAGCCTTGCAAGCTGGATGCCATGGGTCTGTGAGACAGATTTGGTCCACAGGCTGGAGGTTGAGCAGCCCTGTCTTGGAGGCATAGGAGTCCCTTCAAGGAGTTTATTGCATGGTGGGAGCCTTGGTTGTCACTTAACCAGCATATATGTTTTTAAGTCTAAATTTTTTGCGTTTTGTTGTTGTTGAAAATTATCATAGAAGTAGGGTCGGAAGGGACCTTGTAGATCAGGTCTGACCCCCTGCCTGGGCAGGAAGAAAACTGGGCTCAAATGACCCCAGCCAGGTAGGCATCGAGCCGCTTCTTAAAGACCCCCCAGGGTAGGAGCCAGCACCACTTCCCTTGGAAGTTGGTTCCAGATCCTAGCATCCCTAACTGTGAAGTAGTTCCTACGGATGTCTAATCTAAACCTACTCTCCAACAACTTGTGGCAGTTATTCCTTGTTATCCCGGGGGGCGCTAGGGGAAACAAGGTCTCCCCCAAACCCTTCTGCTCCCCTCTAGTGAGTTTATAGATGGTCACCAGGTCCCCCCTCAGCCTTCTCTTGTGAAGGCTGAACAGGTTCAGGTCCCGTAGCCTCTCATTGTAGGGTCTGCCCTGCTCTCCCCGGATCATGCGGGTGGCCCTCCTCTGGACCCTCTCAATGTTGTCCACATCCCTCTTGAAGTGGGATGCCCAGAACTGGACACAGTACTCCAGCTGCGGCCTGACCAGTGTCACGTAGAGGGGGAGGATCACCTCCTTGGACCTACTTGAGATGCACCTGTGGATACACAATAAGGTCCTGTTAGCCCTGCTGACTGTGACCTCGCATTGTTGGCCCATGTTCATCTTGGAGTCAGCGATGACTCCAAGATCCCTTTCTGCCTCCGTGCTCTCAAGAATGGAGTTTCCCATCTTATAAGTGTGCTGCCGGTTACTACTGCCCAAGTGCAGCACCGTGCACTTGTCAGTATTGAAACGCATCCTTTTTTGTTAGCCCACCCCTGCAACCTATCCAGGTCTTTCTGCAGTCTTTCCCTCCCTGCTAACGTGCCCACCTCACCCCAGTTATGGAGACATTTTGTTGCTTATTAGATCTGTGAATACTTTTATGGTAATATGGAGTACTAACTAAATGCAGTGCTCCAGGTATGTATGTAGTAACAACAGAGTGCTATATCACTTCTCCGTACCCCTCTATATATGCAGTCCAAAATGTCATTCTCTTTTGACCTGCTATGTCACTGGAGAGACCTTTTAAATTTTTAGCATCTGTTGGCCTCTTTCAGTGTTGCTCGTTCCCAATGTGTTGCCTCTATTTTTGACATTAGTTTCCTCCACATGTAGGATCGTGAAGCTTTCTGAACTCAGTTTTGCTTTGTGTTATGCTGGCTTTAAGTCCCACTGTAGTATTTCTGTCTTTCTTTGTTTACGGTAACATGTTAACTCCCTAATGATGGTTTTAAAGCAGATGTCCAGTTTCCTAGCAGCCCCCTAAACACTAAGCATTTTTCCAGGATGCCTCCCCATCTCTTTTTCAGTGCCGGTTACTGCTTTAACTCTAGGTGTTTGTATAGATGTCCACCTTCCTGAGTTAAGTCCAACTTTTTCCTTATCCACAGAATTTACAGGGCTTCACTTTCCTTACGTAAATACTGAAGTCCTCTTGTGTTTCCTTTTCAGAACTTGTTATGAAGACATGCTAAAGGAGTGAGTATTCCGAACCTGCTACTTTTCAAGTATTGTAGCAGTGCAGATTCCTTAGTTTGAGAGATCTGGCAACTGTTGATCCTTCCGGGTCATGGTGTCTGCATGAAAGGTCACCCAGACTTTCGACGCATATGCCTAGGATTGGATGGAGGCTGCCTAGACCATCCATTCCCACTTCAGGCCAGAATCCAAAACCAGGCAGAGTCCAGATGTTTGGTGTCTCCATCTCTGTAGTTGTATAAGCATCTGGGAATTGAACCTGGGTCTTGTGTGTGGCAGACAGGGGTTTTACCACTGAACCACAGGGGACTCCAGTTCGAAAAGCAGTGAGTGGGATGACAATCCAGTGCTCCTATTGCTTGTGCAGTGTTTGTATACAGCTCATTTCTTGTTGACTAATACAGCAGGATTTTTTTTCTTTTTCAACCTGACTCTGGCAACAGCTTGCCTACACCACTGTCTTCCTTACTACGGCTTTTTTTTCTTCTTGCCAGAGGTTACAGATGTCCTTTGTGCATGCACTCTGCCTTGGATATGACTAGGTATTGGCGACAGTTGGATGATGAGGTAGCACAGACTCCTATGCCTACAGAATATCAGAACATGATGGTGGAGGTGAGTAGTCTTTTGTGTAAGTTTGTACACTCCCTTCTAGTCTCTCCCCATTCTTGGCCACTCTGACATCTTGTTCGTGATCCTTTTATGTCGGAGTGAGCATGCTTCTTTCTGCAAAACATTCAAACATTTATATTCGTAACTGTGGCAAATTGAGAATGTTGCTTTTCTCTGAGGGTAACTTGGTTCTATGCTGCCTCTCTGGGCCTGGGTTCTGCATGTTAGGAAAACTGAAATTACATGACTGATCAGATCTTAGTGTTCCATTTAGTGTCTACAAAACTAGCAAAGACAGTCCATTCTGCCTAGTATTCTTTGGAGTTAGGACAGTTGGGTTTTTTTGTTTGTTTTTTTTTAAAGTAGGTTTTAAAAGAGACAGATTCATGACCCACGTCACCGTTGTTAACTGTTTCATTCCTGTTCTGTCTGCTACAATGGGAAGTAGATTTTGTAGGAAGGCATGGGAGAGACTAAGAGACAGCATAGACCAAAAACTATATTTGACTTTTACTCCAGTAATGGGTCCCACTGACTTACTTCAGCTAAACATTACTTGAGTGCCTAAGGTGCTACCTGATGGTTCTAAATCAGGAGCGGGCAATTATTTTGGGCAGATGGTCATTTACCCAGTTTTGGCAGGCTATCGAGGGCCACGTGGGTAGCCCTGCCCCTTGACAGGTGCCCCACACCTTGACCAGCCCTGCCTGGTCACCATCTCGGGACCAGTGTCCCAATGTCTCGGAACCAAAGTCCCAGGGCCAGCACCGGTGGGGCACAGGCCAGCAGGGGTCTGTGGAGCCAGGCTGGGCTGCACCAGCAGGGAGAGAGGGGAGCTGGCCCGGCTCCATAGAGCTCCTGCCAGCTGGGACCCCGCACTCCTGCCACCCTGCTCTGGGCCCCACCAGCACTGGCCCTGGGACACTGGTGCGGACCCTGTGCTTCCACTGGCTCCCCGCCCGCTCACACCCAGTGCCCCCCCAGCCCTGCAGTACAGGCGGGGGTTAGCGCACAGCCCTGACCCCCTGCTTGCCAGCAGGGAAGAAGCTGGTCCTGAGCGTAGGGAAAAGTGGCCCCTTACCCTCCCCATTGCCAGTGCTCCCTGCTGCAGGTGCTCGCAGCCCACGCAGGGCTGTCTGGAGCAGGCACAGGCAGCCTCATGTGGGCTGCAGGGGGCTGCAGCGTGGGGTGCGGGCCATGAGGCGGGCAAGGGGCCACTTTTCCCCATGCTCAGCACCAGCTTGTAACCCAGCCCCATGGGAACCCCTGGGTCCTACTGCCCTTGGTTCCTGTCATTTTTGACAGGAGCCAAGGGCAGAGAAATATTAATTTTCTACATTTTTTTTTTTTTAGGGGCCCCACGGGCCAGATAGAATGGCCACGTGGGCCAAATCCGGCCTGTGGGCTGTATTTTCCCCACCCCTGTTCTAAATCAAAGGGTTAAGTCATTGTGCTGCTATTCCTTATCTTGAGTCTTGGCAGTGATGCAGACATAGGTGACTGATAGGGAGTGCACATGGGTGCACTTGCCCCCCCTGACGGGGCCAGTGCCCCCCCTGACGGCCGACACTGATGCTGTCGGTAGGTCTAGTGCCCCCTGCAAGAGGGTCGGTGGCTTCTGCGGGTACCCCCCAAGATTTAGGAGGCACGAGTCACTCATGGATGCAGAGGTATGGCTGAGTTGTTTCCTTCATCTGAAAAGAAATCTATCCTCCTAGTCTTCTGTGCTCTGTCTTGGTGGTGAGCAAATTTCAGAGTCTTATTTTGTAGCACATGCATGGTATGTGTATCATAGCTGCAGCACTTTATGAAGCCTCCTGTCTGTGTTAAGGCTGATCTCTTCTTTAATACAGATCCTTTGCAATGACTGCAGTGCCCGATCCATGGTCCAGTTCCATATTTTAGGCATGAAGTGTACAAGCTGTGAATCGTACAATACTGCTCAAGATGGAGGTTGCAGGATGGCTTTGGAGCAGCAGTGACTAAAGGAGGCTTCACGTACTTCTAGACAAGGAAAGATCAACTCTGTGTGATGCTGGTTAGAAAGGACACTCCCCTTGGAAAAAGGTGTACCACAAACTTCTCAATTAATCAGGAAATTTCTTAGTGTCATGTCACAAAATCCTAATTCCTGGCCCTGTATTCTGATTCCCTAGGATATCATAACTCGTAGAGTGTTGTGTGATTTCCCTGCCCCCCCACCGCTCTGCAGTGGCTGTTGAGGTGGAGATTCACAGTGTTAGAAAGAGCATGGTATCTAATCCATCTGGCTGCTGTAGTGCTGCTCCCTGGAGAATGTTTTGGCTCGTGGAATTTCCCATTGTGGTGCTGTGAATTTCATGGTGTTCAGTCTACCAGAAAGTCAGTCTTTTAAAGGACAGCAGAGCTATCTTTTTTTTATCATGCTGTGAAGAAGACGCATGTTTTTAATAAGATAAAAATGACAACTGTGGGAGTGAGTGAATTCCAGGGCTGCCGAAGAGCTGATTCATGGAGGCAGTGGCACCCAGGAAACAAGAGCAGCAAGAATGAGCATTTCATTCTAAATGAAAATGGGTTGGGAAATTTGGTAGCTTTGAGAGCTGTGTTTTACAAGTGAAGCTTTAGGTCTTTAAGGGTTTCGGTAAGTAGGTTGTTTGTTTTGTTTTTGTTTGTTTTTTTTTAAATATGCCTGTTTGTTGGCAGTTGGAGTCCAGAGCTTCAAGTGAAGATGGACAGAAGAAGTGTGTGGGTAGAATTGTTTTTCTTCCTCTACAACTCCCAGATACAGTCTGTGTATACAAGGTGCATCTAAAACAAAGCTACTGTAGATCTTAATAAGTATGTGTAAGAAGGACTTAGAGCTGCCACTTGTCCCCACTGATTTCCAGGGTGAGCTGTTTTCTCCACATCTGCTTCTGTTTGCCTGCTGTAATTACACTATCCATTGGTTGCTTTGCCCACCCAATATGTTTTAATTTACAGAGCTTCTGATGCTCTACAGGCTCATGTACATGCATAACTTTAACATATCGGTGAGATTGTTAACTGGAAAGGACCAATACACAATATTTGCATATATTTGTCTTTGCAGAATTAAGATCAAACTGCTAACTCTGCTTAGTCTGAGATTTTTGCCAAAATTGCTGCCGTTAATAAAGGGACATTCTCAGGTAGTTTAGGCCCAGTGTTTGCTTTGTTTTACAATATCTGGTTTCTTGTAGCTTTTTTTTTTTTTTTTTTTTTTTTTTTTTTTTTTTTTTTTAAGGGTGTTTCTCTCTTCCTACCCTGTCCACTCCCCAAGTTTTGGACACCTAAGAGTTGCACAGGGGCTCTAGTTTGTCGGAGTCACAGTATGAAAATAACTTGTGTGTGAAAAAACATTAATTTTTTTCTCTGTTCAAGCAGAGCGAAATGTAGAAGTCAGCAAATACTGCCCATCATTGTAGAACTACATTTTAAATTGCTGTAGCTATCTAGCTTATCACTAGAGATTTATTTTGAATCTGACAGTGTCCCTTTATGCTTGAAATGCTAAGATTCTAATGGCTGTGGTAGTGTAAGTATATCCTCTCACAGAAACCTACCCATGTCTGTGTAAGCACTTTTCCCCCCTAAAGCACTTTTCTGAATGCCACAAATTAATGTAAAGTGTTATCTCTATTAAAACAGATTATGCTAAACTTAATGTCTTTAGTAGCTGTTTTTGAGAAGTGTCAGCTGAATTCAATTCAGGATACAGTAAGACAGTTAATTTCAGTGGTTCTGACGAATGTTCTGCTTCTAGATGCTGGTGTTAGAATTCAACTACACCCGAAATACTACCATATTTCCTTGTATACACACACCATTGATGGAAATCAGGATGCATGTTTTAAGCAAGGAAAAATGGTAAAAGCATCTTCTGCAACATAAGCCTCTGTGGGGAGCAGAAAGTAATGCTGCATGTGCTGCACAGAGGGCAGGCCATTGAGTGCACAGCTCCCTATCTGTTGGGCTTGGAAACTTTCTTTCCCATAGCAGAGGCTTGCAATGCAGTAGCTGCTACTGACTTTTATCAGGAGCCTTTGCCCAGGCACCTGGGGTTTGGCATCACTATTTCTAAAATGGAACTGAGCCTCAGGTGCCAGGGCAGAGGCTCCTGCTG
>NW_005841912.1:423509-426112 GCF_000455745.1 Alligator sinensis
CTGAATCAGCTAGGTGAGCCTTCAGCTGACTCAGCTGGCTAGGATCAGGCTCTCAGCTGACCTGGCAGGTGCTGCTGGCTGCCAACCCAGCTCAGCTCAAGGAGAGAAGAGCATTTGGGCAGTTTGGCTCAGGCAACAGCACCTGCAGCATCCTACAGCTAGGAAGTTAACAGAGCAACTGCAATGTTTTGCTTCCCCTTACTTCAGCTGCCTGTGTTTTCCCTGGGAACTCAGCTGGCTAGGATCAGGCTCTCAGCTGACCTGGCAGGTGCTGCTGGCTGCCAACCCAGCTCAGCTCAAGGAGAGAAGAGCATTTGGGCAGTTTGGCTCAGGCAACAGCACCTGCAGCATCCTACAGCTAGGAAGTTAACAGAGCAACTGCAATGTTTTGCTTCCCCTTACTTCAGCTGCCTGTGTTTTCCCTGGGAAAAACACTGCAGTTACCAGCATTTTCACTTTTTTCCTTCTGTCTTTCAAAACAAGGTTTGTATCTTACTTGGAGGTGTGGCATACGTGAGAAATTCCAGCACTTAGCTCTGCCTTATCCATGCTGTGACTCCCCTCTTGACTGGTCTTCACACTGAAAATAGTTTCGCAGCAGCTCATGCTGCTGCTCGGTCTTTCCATGGAGGTTCTTTTGTTGGCATCAACTCCATGAGCTTCTCTTGCCATGTACTTAGCTGCTAGAAAAATCATGACTAAGACGGGAAGAAGTATTTGATAATTACTGGGATTCAATGTTGTAACATTTTATAGTCAGAATATTGTAAGGTAAGCACAGGGATTTAAAAGGTCCTAAACCTACCCTTTGACTGATAGCACAATGACTTGCCACTGCTGGCAAATATGCAATGTTTCTATGTACCTTTTTTTTTAAATTACTAAAATATTTAAGCAGCATTAGGAATGTTTTTGGAACGTAGAGGAGTAATATGGCTGCTCTTGATATGGGTTTGCCACTAATGGAATGGACTCATGTCTTGTACAGTCAGTTTTGCATTCTTTCTGTGTTAGATTAACTTCAAAGACCTCAAATTGACAGTTGCCCCTGTAGTAGTTTGAATCACTAAATACAAATGGCTGTTTTTCCCTTTGCCTTACTGGAATTGCTGTATTGTTTGGATGACAGCTAACAAAGCAAGTATTCATATGCTTTGCTGTTATTTTAACAGAAATTGGATGCTGTTTCAAATGTAGAATAATTGAAAATTTCTAGGCTTAAGGTCTCTTTAAAAACAACAGTAAAGTGAACAGTCTCAGCCGCATGAAATCAGATGTGTTTAACATTAAAAAGTTATTGGGTTACCTGACTTATCCATATGTCTAGCCATAGAAACCTTGGCTTGGTTTTTCTGTTGAGTTAAAAGTAATTGCATCAGTGCTTTCTCTGTTGCTTTGATAGATGATCTTTAAACTTCTTTCTTTGCAGAGTCTTTGCTTCATATAGCACAGTTTTGCTGCCAGTTGCAGGAGCTAAACAGAAAGAAGAAAAGTGTCCTACAATGTATCTCTGCCTCAGAGGCAGATGCACATCACTTCTGATTTGCTTGGTATTGTTTTTAGAAGTGGCATAACTGGTATTCAAGCAGAGAGCAACAGATGCCCTTACTAACAAAGGGAAGCACTGCATGGTGGTGCAATAGAGATGGTGCCAGGCTGAGGCACCCCAGGGTAGGTCTGTGTTGGCTTTAGCCACAGTGATGCACTGTTTGATACAATTTTGCTTCATTCAGAACACCTTCTCAGGAGTGGTGCTATCTTATGCACAGCACTACACTAATATGGCTATTGCTGTTTGAGAGCTAGTATGCACGGCACTAACATGACGTTGCAATACAGCTGTCTTGCCCTGTATAGCCCTACTCTGTCTCCAGATAGTGCTGCTGCCAGCTTCTTGCAATGATATAAGCCCAGGCATATGATACTGCAGACTCGTCTAGCAGAGGTATCGGGAGGAACATAGGAGGTCAACAGATGTAGAAGGGGTGTTGACCTTCTAAATTACAGCACTGAACTTATGATTCAATGAAAGCAAGCAGTGACAACTGCCAGAAAATGGATATTAATTGCACTGCTGAAAACAGGTTTGATGGTCTTAAAATGATACCATTTGTGTCTGCCTAGCAACGGCTATATTCATTTCTAACTGGCAGCGCTATGAGTAGAAAGAGGGAAATGCTATTTCACTCTCCAATAACAATAATTATTTACATCAGATTCAATTGTCAGGACACTGCATATTGCTTTGATGCAGATACCTGGGCTACTCTAAGCCAGCACCGTGTCTTTTAAAACTTTCTGGAAGGCTTTAGTTTGAGTTTAATAATGGGATTTTAAATTTATTTAAGAGCCAATAACCTGAAGAATTTGAAGAAGAAAAATTCCAAAAATTGAGAATCTCTTAGAAGGATCCTGGAGCAAGGGATATCATGCATACATTTTTGGCTCCAAACTAAAATTATCATGTTGGTTAATGGCATTTTGAGTGGCTTAAGATGAGGCTTCTCATGTAAATAGCAAAGCTGTATGAATTATCAGTTCATGGCAACCATGAAGATTGCTTTTGAAGCTATACAGGTAGTTAAGGGAGCCACAGGATAGGG
>NW_005841912.1:426143-426575 GCF_000455745.1 Alligator sinensis
GAAAAGCAGACATTGTGGCTATTGACAGTTTGGAAGCCAGGTTTCTGTGAGATTCAATTTTGTGTTGGTTAAAAGCATGCAGAACTGTGGTGCTAGAGGAGTAAGAATGGCTAAGACTAGTCTTTCAGACAGGGCAGGGAGAGTGAGCACATTGTTACACAAATGAGACATTGCACTGTGTCAGAGCTGTGCAACTGGTGGCCTATGAACTATATGCCCCCCTTTTGAGAAGTTAACACACTGCCCTGCAGGTTTCCACATGCTTGTTACTTCCCCCATTGCTCCTGCTGTGGTGGTTGCTCAAGTCTCCAGGCTCCCCCTCTGTTCTCTAGCTTCTGCATCTGGCCCCCACCCCTTCGGGGCAGGAGGTGTCTGTGCTGCTTGTGTGGCAGAAGGAGGGGGCCACAGTAAGGCTTCCCCTGTGATGTGTAG
>NW_005841912.1:426600-427057 GCF_000455745.1 Alligator sinensis
TCCTGCTGTATGTAAAGAGGTCAAACCTTCAGGAATTGTTTAATGAAACAGCCAGAAGTGTCTGTCTTCCCTGTCTTAAGTCCAGGGATAAGTATGAATTGATAGGTTCACCTGGCTACTGGAGAAAGAAAAATACTCCACGCTCACACACCTTACATTTTTAAAGTATTATAAAAACATTAACTATTCCTCCTATCAGCCTTCTCATTCATAATGGGCAGTCTACCGTCTTTTCTCAATTTGGTGTTAAATGCTGTGTCAAACAAACAGTTCATGCTGTGCAGGGAGCAATGAGAACCCTTCTAAATGTGTTACATCATGAGTACTGAGGCTATGATTATCCAACATCAACTTTTCTGGGCAGCCCGCATCATCCAGATGTCTGACTCCACACTCCGGAAGCAAGTTTTATTCAGTACTTTGAAACTTTGTGACGACAACAGGAAATGGAAGAGCG
>NW_005841912.1:427069-459286 GCF_000455745.1 Alligator sinensis
CCAGCATGTGGTGGACCAAATCAAGAATCCAGAGGTACCTACCCAACACAGGAACATGTGCCTCATTTGCAATAGTATCTGTTGATCCTGGATTGATTTTGTCAGTCATCTTCAGACCCACAGATAAGGCAATCGTAGAAGACAATTATCCTTGATTGCGAGGGGTTGCCAATGGTGATGAGAGAGCCAGGTGGAAAACAGGGTTTACGTGGAGTGAGAGAGACCAATACTACTTTCTGCAAAGGCTTAACATGCTGTTGAATTTTATAACTTGAAATTGATCATGCATTTAGATTTTTAGATAGTTTCCATAACTTTGCTTGCATAATCCAAAGGCTGTCAGAAAGCCAAGACCATCTAACTACATTACAAAAGTGGAACGATGATACGGGCATGTTGCAGCTTACGCAAGGGTTAGGTTCTGAGGTCAGCGCGTAAGGCGAAAATAACATATAGTCAAATCGCCAGTGATTTGACTAGCGGTGACTGCCTCTGCCTCCAAAACCTCCTGTCACCGCTGCCGCAGAGCAGCGTGGGGTGGTGGTGGGGATGGCTGCGTGCCGCCAGGCCGCCACCACGCTGCCAAAACCTCCCACCGCCGCTGCAAAGTCAAGGCCCACCCCCGCGTATAGTTGAATTCGCGCAAGTTAAATGGTGTGACTGTACTGTATTCCTCTCCCTGCCTTCCTTTTGTAAGTAATGTTCGTAGTATGGCTGTCAAACATACAGGTCCTAGGACAGATCCACTGCCTGATGCATATCAGATGGCCTTTCCAATGCACAACGAGATTCGTTTTATTCAGATCCTAGAGAAACTGCTCCAAGCCTTGTGCAGTGATGTTTTGCTATTGACATCTGCATTTAAAATTCTACACAGGGGGAACACGGTGAGCACAGAGTAGAACAGATGGGCAGAACAGAAGGATAAAGGTATTGAGCTGTGCTCCACAATGATGCGCGGAGTTAAATGCAACTGATACACCAAGAGAGACGAATAGGAGTGAGGGACTGTAGGTTTCTAGTAGAGATTTGGAAGGAGGTGAAGATGGTGAAACGACGCTAGAAGAGATCAGTGAGGCACTGTTTAGTGTGGAGATAATGGGGTTGTTGAACCTTCAGCAAGTTTGTGAATGACATCAAGCTGGTGGGGGAATGTAGTAGATACACTGGAGGGCAGGACAAGGATTCAAAGCGACCTAGACAAATTGAGGGATTGAGCCAAAATAAATCTCTTGAGGTTCAATAGGGACAAGTGCAAAGTCCTGCATTTAGGATGGAAGAATCCTATGCACTGCTACAGCCCGGGCCCTGGCTAAGCAGCAGCTCTGCAGAAAAGGACCTGGGGGTTACTGTGGACAATAAGATAGAAATGAATCAGCAGTGTGCCCTTGTTGCCAGAAAGGCTAACAGCATACTGGGCTGCACTAGTAGGAACATTGCCAGCAGATCGAGGGAAGTAATTATTCTGCTCTATTCTGCACTGGTGAGGCCACACCTAAAGTACTGTCCAGTGTTGGGCCCACCACTATAGAAAGGATGTGGTCAGATTGGAGAGAGTCCAGCAGACAGCAATGAAAATGGTTTGAGGATTGGGTCATGTGACTTCTGAGAAGAGGCTGAGGGAACTGGGTTTATTTAGTTTGGAGAAAAGAAAACGGGATTTGAAAGGGGGTTCCAAAGAGGCTGGAGCTAGACTGGTCTCAGTGGTGGCTGGTGACAGAAAAAGGAGCAACGGTCTCAAGTTGCAGCAAGGGAGGTTTGGGTTGGATATTAGGAAAAATGTTCTCACTAGGAGGGTAGTGAAGCACTGGAACGGGTTACCTAGAGAGGTAATAGAAACCCTCCATCCTTGGAGGTTTTTAAGGCCCGGCTTGACAAAGCCCTGGCTGAAATGATCTAGTTGGGGATGGTGCTGCTTTGAGCAGGGGGCTGTACTAGATGACCTCCTGAGGTCCCTTCCAACCCTAATTTTCTATGGTTCTGTGACTGCAGCCAGAGGGGCTTAGCACTAGGGAACTAGGACATGGGCTGTGTGCCTTAGGGGCTGGTCCTTAATCTAGGCCTTAAAGTTAGGAAGTAATTCAGGAATCAAGAGCCCAGAGTAAGGTGTCCAGGGTGAGAAGCTAGGTTAGGAGGCTGAACCCAGTACATGGGAAAGACACAAGGGACTAGGACAGGTGTAGAGGGCAAAGTAATTGTAGTAGGAGGTAGGGATAGATTTGGAAGCAGAATAAAAATGATGAAGTAGCTAGGTGTAGTGGAGCATTGAGCAGCCAAAACCCTGAAAATGTTGGGCGTATTTGCCACGGCCTCATTTACTGCACCCAGTCAAGTAAATGGGCACAGCTGGACCCACTGAGGTGGTTCCTGTCTCTGTGCTAGGAAGCTGGTGCCAACAGCCTCTAAGGCCCTGGTTGCTGTAGCTTTGAATGGAAGGTATTCTGTAAACTCATGGGTCTACATGGATGATTAATGGAGACATCTGAACCCTCCTTAAGGGAGCTGTGTGATCTAATCTGCAGATTAAAATGGCATTGGGATCCCAGCTGGGTTTGCCTCAGAGAAGATCTCAGGGGTATTTTTTTGCAGAGGTGCAGAAACTAAGATCAACCTTTCCAAACCCTCAAAAAACAGTTTTGAGGAACGGAGAGAAGAGTTTCTCTTTGCCTTTTGTAACTATGAGGGTTGAATAGCTGGGGGAGGCAACATTGATTATGGTAGATAGGGTTTACCTGCCAGTTAGGGGGTGATGGCAAGGGTAATTTCTCTCCTCTGCCCCCCATTCCTCATTTCCTTCCATAGAAAGTGGGGAAAGCTCAGAGTAGTTGCTAGAGTGGCTCAGAGAGGAATTTGGAAAGTGCGTTTTGGTAAGTAACTATGCTCTTGGTCACACTTCCTGTTGGTAGCTGAGTCTAACTGGCTCGTTACTGAGCGGTAGCAGTGAATCACGGTTACAG
Organism: Alligator sinensis; assembly: GCF_000455745.1. NCBI lineage: Eukaryota > Metazoa > Chordata > Crocodylia > Alligatoridae > Alligator > Alligator sinensis. The sequence goes on from NW_005841912.1 coordinate 430,027, forward strand.
GGTTAGTTCTTCCTGCTGTAGTCTCTCAAGGTTCACCTCCCTGATGGCAGGCCTTTTCCTCAAGGGAGTGCAATCATGCAGCTCTACTGTTACCCAACCTGAGGCTGCTGCACCTTTGGTGTCAGACTATCCTGTGGGAGTACTTGAGCTCCTCATCTGCAGTCCTTATCAGTGACCAGACAGCCTTCTAAAACCAGATAATTGCTTGTTTTACCACTTTGAGCAAAGGATTTTAAAAACAAAACCAGTCTTTGTGTGCATATCTTTCCTCATGTTTTCTATTTTCCTGCTGGTGAACAGGTCTACTTTCTCCCCTGGATTCTAGTTTGCAAGAGACTTGCCAGACACCACACAGCCAGTGACTGCTATTATCCCAAAGTGGCCCTCAAGTATTTGTTGATGGCTTGCTTGCTTTGAGTTGTTTTTTCTCTCTGTCTTCTTTCCTGCTTGCTTCCCTTACAGCCTGCCATTCAGTTGACGCCCCTATTCCCCCCACATTGCGAGGTAGCAGCATGGGGATCACCTGTATAATGTGTACTCTAGGCCATTGGGTTCCAGACCTCCATACCCCTAGGGTTCTGTCCTCGAGTCGTCATTCAGCAGAGACAGGTGGGATGGTAAACAGCTTTGTCTTTATTAGGAAGCAGGATTCAGCAACACACACATTCACAGCTTGCAGGGAGAACCACCAGCCACCCCCAAACCAGGCATCCAGGGGAAAACCTGACCATTCCACCACAGGCCCCTTAAAGGTACATTCCATATATCACAACCTGCATGTGCGGCAGATGGGTCTGCAACACCACATACCACACATCTACTATCATCTGGACATGGCCTTTGAGATCCACTTAGTGTAATTTGGTGATGGCCTTTAGCACAGATACAGGCAACAATGACACGTCTCACTTGGCATGTAGCTCTTCCTTGCAGTTCTTATTAAAGGGAAGCAAAAGGGGCAAAACATAATTACATCTGAAACATGGATCTCTGTGACCCATGCTTCGGTGCCGTAACCCAGTATCACCAGTTTCCTTGTCTGAGCATAAGTTTTTTACTTCAGAGACATCTCCTGTGGGGTGCTTGTAGCACCAGCAAAAATTGTTAAGCCGTGAGGCTGACATTAAGTGCTCCTGTTACCTCTGACAAACGTGTAAGTTTTCTCAAATGTAGCTCAGTGGGGTCCTGTCTTCCATGCTGGGTAATTGGGAAGAGCAATGGGTGACCTTAGTCTGGGCAGAAATATGATTGATTTGTGCCAGCAGAGGGCGCCCCAGTTTTTCTGTTGAGATTACATATTACCTGCGTACATAACCCTGCAGGCTGCCTGCATCCTGATGCTGGCTTGCAGGGCATTTGGAGTTTATGCTGCATAGCAATATTCCGTGTTAGCACAGAGCCCCTGGATGTTGATAGTGCTAGGAAGGCAATAGTCTCCCCAGTTAGCCTTCAAACAGGTCAAGCGAATAGCTGTTCATGGGGTTGGAGTTTGAATTGCATCACTAACCTCAGGGAGTCATGGTTCAGGAAATCCTTTTGCCCCACTTCAGCTGCAGTGGAGTTTCTCCCACCTCATTTTTCCAGCCTGTCTATGGTGTTTTGGGATGGCGGGCGCATCCTAGTGTGGCTCAAGGAAGTGGTGCAATCCCATGGATCCCTGCTAAGGGAAATGCTGCTCTTCAGGTTAGATTATTTCAGATTCTGAAGTACAAGTGAGCGACCTGTCCTGCTTACCCACGTGTTTGATTTCTTTGGTGACACCATGGTTCTGAAGGTGGTGTGATAGTTAATGTGTAAGAGGAGGTAGGACCATATTTGGTATCCACACCTTCCACTAGGTGTCGTCTGGCCCCTTGGGGAAAGACTGTGTGTGTTTTCCCAACCTGGATGGTTTCTAGGCAGGGCCTGTCCTGCTCAGTTGGTCCTTTTTTAGTCCTCCTGCTGTGTTTCATGGGTCTTTTTGGAGAATTTCTGTTCTATACCAGCTTCTAAGCCAGTGGTTCTCAACCTTCTTGGCCTGGAGGCATCCCTGATTGAACTTGAGAAGTCCCTCCATAACTTATGAATTGAGTAGCACCCATTTTCAAAAATCAATTGATATATTACAATGCTTACCTACTTGTAGTAGGGCCAGGCGGTGGGGGTTGGGTATTGGCCAGGCAGGGACAAACCTGAGCCTGACCTTATCTGCTTATCTCCTCACACTTTGCGACACCGTTTAAAGGATTTCATGGCACCCTGGTTGAGGGTCAGTTCTAAGCAAACAAGGAGCAAAGGGCCATCAAATTTATTCTGTTAATAGATGTTGGTACCTGGTGACCACCTGTAGCATTACATCTATGTCTACATGCAATGGAGACCGAGGTCCATCTCATACTGTAGGTGGAGGGTGGTAACTGTGATGTAGGAAAAAGTGTCCTGGCACTTCCACCTTCAGAATGAAGGAGGTAAGTCCCCTGTTTCAGCACGAGCAATGTCAGAGGTATTTCTTGGCTGGATGCACAGTGAGGTAGCACTGGACGGGGACTGAAGGGTAAGGTTGGTTTTATTCCTGGCTCTGTAACTACTGGTAACTTGCTCTGTAACCCTGGACAAGTCACTTCATGCCTCTACCTGTTTTTCTTCCCACTCAGTGTCTTGTCTAAGCAGATTACTAGCTCTTCAGAGTGGAGACTCTCTGTACAGCAGCTATTACAATAGGAATTGATGCTAGTCTTCAGGCACTATTGTAATACCACCAGAGTACTCCTAGTGTATCCAGTGACAGGCCGACTAAGGTAGCAGCAGAATCTCTGAAGGCTTCTGCCACCAGAGAGTGATGATATCACATGCCCTTGAGCAGGAGTGATCTCTCTACTGCTGCTCTAAATAGAGCCGGATGAAGTGTTCATGGTGAGTTGTCAATCTGGCCAGAACACGGTTTGGAAGGACTTAAACCTGAATTCACTGTTTAACTCAACCCTTAGTTTTAGCTGGAAAAAGTCCAAACCTTTCACTGATGTATTTGGCTTAGAGATGACATTCTTTATTATTTTTAATGCAGGTCAGTTTATCTTAAATAACCAGAAGATGAAATGTATTGGGTTGAATGTGAACTCCTGGGTCAACCCAAGGTGCACTGTCTTTTATTTTCTGTTTTGCCAAAAAGAAGAGAAATTGGGTTAGTGTAAAGCACATGTATTTTGAATATATATTTGGTTTTGCTGCTGCATTAAAAATCACTACTGTAGATATTCTTTTCTCAGAAATCTCTTCACATTGAAAAGGAAGCAACGCTTTAGCTTTTTTGAAGGTATTGGGAAGCGGGTGGGAATGAAGAGAAATGTTTCATTGCTCTTCAGGCAGCACAATGTTGCTGGGAATGGTTAAAATCAAGATGATTTTTTGGAAAGAAACATTTCCTGTCTTGTCTCAAAGACTTGTTAAACAAGCAGTGGAGATCACAAGAGGTGAGACAGCTTTTGAAATGGATGAGGAAGTTATATAACTGCTCTTCCTCAGGCTGTTAGCAAAGAGCCTTTTTTCAACACATGAAGGGCAGGGATAACACTGATGGATGAACAAGGTACTTCTACCTTTAATGTTGCATAACCAGGTAATAAAACAGTCATGTTATCTTGGAGTCCCATGTAACATGGGCACAGCCAGGGTTGTCATATATTCAGCTCAGGGTTTTAGAATCTGTGAACTGCCTTGTGGACAGGGTCTCTTTCCTTTCCTCATCCTCACAGTCTCTGCTTGCCCATCCCTCATTTTCTTTGGCATGTGGTAGCAGCCTATCAAGGAGTCTGCTTCCCTCTCTGCCCCACCCCATGCCCTGGCAATCAGAGGGGGAGAGATTTGAAATAAAGCACCCTTTTAGGAGAGGCAGAGAACACTACAGCTGCTCCTGACAAGACTGCAAGGTGGTGGCATGAAACTAGGCAGCGAGTACATCTTCAGTAGTTCTCTTTAATAATGCCCTGTCCTGAGGACATTGTCTTGTCTTGGGCTGTGTGTGGAATTGGGGAGGCTAGAAGGGCAGTGAGCTAGAAGGCATGTGAGAAAAGCTGAAGGGCTGGCCCCATGGCACAGACATGTTCCCCACCAGTAGTGTCAGTCTAGTCTGGATCACAGTGAGCAGTATCTGCTAGTGGCACCACAACCCCATCAGCATCCCGCTCTATCCTATACAGCAGGGGTGGCCAAAATACAATCTGCAGGCTGGATCTGGACCACCAAGGGACTTTGTATGGCCTGCAATGGGTCCCTTGGTCCTGGCCAGGCCAGGCATGGGGGGTAGCCTGGGCTGTGACATGTATGTATGGTCCCATTGCCCCTGGGCACTTAGTGGGGTCAGAGCGGTGCAACAGCTAGACTCACTTTTCAGCAGCCCTGGTAGTGGTGGCAACTTCCGGCTACTGTTGCTGCTGCTGGCCCTGGCCTTGCTGGCCCTGGCATCCTGACCAACCCGCCGAGCACCCAGGGTGGTGGGCTTCCAATTCAATTTGGAGTTTTTAATCAGCCTCCTGGTTAGATTCGGATTCGGAGATTTGGCCACCAAATTGGGCCGAATCTCGTCCAAATCGAATTGGCTACTGGAGCTTCGCACAGCCCTACTGCCCTCCTACTTGTAGCTGCTACAGTGTATATCTACTCTAAGGTCCTTATCTTACCGTGGAAACCACACAGGCCTAGCGCTTGGGCCTTTTATGGTGTCCTGCTCTCAGTCAAGTCCATGTGGGTGCATGTGCTTGCTCAACAAATGAGACTGAAAGAGCTGAGAGTGAATGTTTCTTTAAAAGCTGGCCTGGCCAATCCCAGCTATTTTTAATTATTCCAAGCACTGAAAGATGAATGCTTAATGAGATTTTTCCCTACTGTGAGAACAAGTCTCATACTCAATGATTTCTGACCCTTATGATATGCCTGGGTTTGTAGTATCATCAACTTTCATTATTTTGGATCATGTGATATTAGGTGATCTTTCCCCTCCCCCCAGTTAGCTCCCACCTCCTGGAATCTTATTTTTTATTTGCAAATGTTTTCAGCTCTCTCAGAGTTGTAGACATGTGAATCCTGAAAGGCTCAAGCTGGAATGCAAGTGAAAATTCCCTGGAACCTTTTTTTTAGCAAGTCAGTTTCTAGAGTATTTTGGCCCCAACACATGATGTTTGAATGCTTGGGGCAGGCCATGGAGTTTATTCCCTGCATGAACTCCCGAGTCCCAGTGGAGCGATGATGGAGAGCACTCCATGTAGCAACAGCTATTACAGAGGAATTCTCAGAGCTGGGTTTGCAGGCACAGCACTAACAGGGCTGGGGTTACAGTATTTGGATCCAAAATTTCCTTTGATTATGTTTTTGACTCTCACCTAGGCTGCAGCTAGCTTACTGATGACATGTTAGCTGCCCCAAATGGGGCTCTATTTCTGTACAAGTGACTGTAGCATTCCTACAGCATTGATTAGGACTACCAAGTTTATTAACAAGTAACCACTAAGTGAGCTTATAGAATGGGTTGTTCTTTAATTTGGGTTGTGGATGGCCTGGAGAGGGTTCAGAGGAGGGCCACTCATCTGGTTAAAGGCCTACAGGAAAAAACCCTATTTGGACCGATTGGGAGACCTGAACCTCTTCAGCTGAGGAGCTGAGAGGTGATCTCGTGGCCACCTACATGCTCATCAGGGGGGGCAACAAGAAATAGGGAATACAATGTTTACCAGGGCACCTGGGGTAACGAGAAATAATGCCCACAAATTGGAAGAGAGCAAATTCAGATTGGACATCAGGAAAAAGTTCTTTACCGTGAGAGTTGCCAAAATATGGAATAAGCTTCCAAGGGAGGTGGTGCTGTACCCTTCCTTGGAGGTGTTTAGGAGGAGATTGGACAGACACCTGGCTGGGGTCATCTGACCCTAGCACTCATTCCTGCCCAGGGGAGGGGGCTGCTTTCCTGCTCAGGGCAGGGGCTTGGACTTGATGATCTAATAGGTCCTTTCCGACCCTAACATCCATGAAACTATGAATGGGCAATATCATCTCGCTGTAAAATCCACAGTGTGATTTAAAAATTAAGGTTTTGCTATAATTTCTGAACAGCTGTATTTAATTTCCTTGGATTTTTAATAACCCTGTTTACTGCAGTATGGACACCTCACACTCTTTAATGTATTCATCCTTATAACGCTCCTGCCAGAGTGGGAAGTAGGGAACTGAGGCAGAGAAAGACAAAGTGTCTGTTTGCCCTTATTTACTCTGACCCTGGAGAGTCATCCTCAACCTGCCCAAGAAACACGAGTTGCCCCTACCTTAATCTGCAGCCCTTGTCAAAACTCCACACTATACTACTTGTCCATGAAGTGGAACCCATCTGGGAATTGGTCTGTGTGCCACTATTGTCCATCCTTATAGCCAGCCCTGGATGGAAAGACAAGAGACAGAAGGTGGGGTGGCAAAAGGCAGGAAGCCAGGAAGAGGGAACTGTGGGGCGGCTGCTGGTTAATTGCCTGTATTGGAGCTGGCACACTTGGGCAAGTTCTGAACGCAGTGCAGGAAGGAGCTGGTGAGGAGGTGACAGGGAGGTGGGGTTGACTTGGGACCCTAAATTCCAGCGGATCAACAGGGGCTGGTATGGGCTGAAGGTAGAGGTCATGCTGAAGGGTTTTCAGTGTAGATGGTTGGTTCTGTGCACTTGAAGGCAGCCTGAAGGTTGACCCTAACTTTCAGTGTAGATGTAGATAAGTGACTTGCCTTTGGATGCACAGGAAGTCTTTGGAGCAGAGACATAAACCCAAGTCCTAAACTAGTGCTTGAACTACTGGACTATTTTCCTGCTTTATTAATGTCACCCGCTCTCAATCTCACATCCCTTTCCAATCTCTAAAACATCTTTGTTGTATGGGCTCCAATAACTAAGGTTTGGAAGATTTTTGCCTCTTTCAGGAACACAGTCATTCTGTTCCCCAGGGCTGAACGTGGGCTTTTGCCCTCCCATCCACAAGCACTTTGGCACGCGCCAGCTTAAGAACACACATGAATTGGATGTCATACATGTGACTCCAGTGTAACATCCCTTCCTCTGTGTGCCTGAGAGGGTTGTGGAGGAATATATGTATTGTGTGTATTCCATTTTTAAGCCTAATTTGGAATGAAGAGGAGGTGACATCTTCATGTGACTACAGTTTTAGCAACATAAAAACCCCAAGGTGCAAATCAAACGGGACAGTTTTACATACACGAGCGCTGCAGCGCTGGGCACTTTGAAAAGCATGTGGTGCTGTGACACTTGCAGTTGTATAAGCGGTGAAATGCACATCAGCACTGAGAAAATGACAGCAGCATGCTTTTGAACTAAACTTTGTGAGACCTTATCAAAAACCTTGCTAAAGTCAAGGTATACCATGTCCACTGCTCTCCCTACACTGAAAGAGCCAGTCATCTCATCACAGAAGGCAAAAAGGTTGGTCAGGCATCAGTGTTCATGTAGTATGCGTAGATGTGATTGTACAATAGCTTAAAATGAAGTCTTGCTCTTGTATATCATGGTGGGCATTAAGGGGTGGGTATAGGTTTGTGGGAGATTGTGGGGGGATAGGGGTGTGGTTGTGGGGTAAGGGAGCAATGGGTGTGTGTGTAGATATGTGGGGGGTGGGTGGGTATGGGGTTTGTGGTGGGAGGGTGACTGAGGTGTGTGAGGCAGTGTGGGGGTCTGCATGTATGGCAAGGGGGTTGTAGGTGCATGTTTATGGTGGTGTGTGCATGTGGGACACACACACACACACACACACTTCCCTCTCCCTCCCTCATTGCACACACACTGTGTGCTTCCCTCACCTCCCCCACACACACACTATGCTTCCCTAGCTACACACACACACGCACACCCTCCTGCTCCTGGCCCCAGGGTACTCACTTAGTCCCTGTGCTCCTGCAGTCCAGCAATGCAGTGGGGGGCCTGCGCATGCAGGGAAAGCAGCTGGGCTGGCCTTTCTTCTGACTTCTGCCGTCTTCCCCTGGGTCCTACTACCCCTGGATCCTATCATCTTTGACAGGCAGCCAGGAGCAGATAAATATTAATTTTCTAAACTTTTTAGGTGCCCCGCAGGCTAGATAGAATGTCCTGGCAGGCCAGATCTGGCCCATGGGTCATATTTTACCCACCCCTATTCTATATTCAGAGAGAGAAAAAGATCTCTACAATAATCTCACCCAGTCCAAGATGTTACTTTGCTCAGCAAAAGATGACCACTCAGTTACTGGAAGCAAAGGGTATGTCATGGGCTGGGACAGTCCAGAGAGATGTTGAAGGCTGGATGTATGATGATGATGACGACTGATTTTCTTGTTACCCCCTTTTATGCCATTTTTCAACTTCAGTCTTTCAATGACTCTTTGCTTTTGGATTGGTCTCTCTGAGGTCAGCATACTGTTCATTCTTTATGCTGTCAACATATTCCTTTGTTCAACAAACCCATCACAAGCACACTTCTTAATTTGGCCTTTTTCCAGTGTCTTACTTTGGACATTGTCCATTATCCTCCCTTATCACCTTTCATTAATATAACCAATCCTTTCATCCCTCTGATTCAGCTGGTTAGTGCCAAGTTCAGTTAATTGGAGTTGGTAATAAGGCCATTGCTATCTTACGTTAAAAGAACTTCTCACGGTGATAAAAAAGAAAAGATATACAGGCAGTCCTCAGATTTATGAGACAACTGGTTCCTGAAAACTGCGTCTTAAGTTGAAAAGTTGTAACTTGGAACCAATTTTCCCATAGGAACACTGTTATAAATGGGTGACTGGTTCCTTTACTATGCTTGATATAGCTGTGTCCAGCTGGTAAATCTGTTGTGGTGGCGGGGCGGGGGTGGTGTGAGACAAAGGTGCAGCTCATCTGGGGGAGGGAGGGGTGGCTCCCACCACTGTGTACCGCTGGTCTGGGAGCTGCTCATCTGGCGACTCCTGCCACTCATCCAGGAGGGCATGGGAGTGAGGGGGTGTGCCCCTGGATTTGTGAAGGGCAGGCAGGGCTGGGGCTGCACCGTGCTGTGGTCTAGGTGGGCAGCGAGGGCTACGGTGAATTTTTGGGTGACTGCAGCCCTGCTCTGCCACCTGCCCCGCCCTACCCTGCCCCACCCCACCTTGATATGGGGGCACACCCCCCTACTATGCCTCCTGCCACTTGCCCAGTCGGGGCAGGGTGGGCATGCAACAGAGCCATGAGTCATCGGCGGGGGGCAGTTCCTGCTACTGGTCTGGAGACCATGCAGTGGCTCCGTCCTGTGCCTACCCTGCCCTGCCCCCCCTCCCCATGCATTCCCAGCCGAGCGGCAAGTCGCCAGACGAGCAGCTCCCAGACCAGCAGTGTGCAGTGGTGGGAGCTGACCCACCCCCTCCACACACCCCCTGGAGAAGCCATGCCTTTGTCCCATGCTCCCCACCCTGGCTGTGCATTGCTTCCCCCCCCCTCTCCCCTCACACACACGCTTACCTGTTGTGGGGTGTGCCTGAGTGTCTGTCTGTCTGTGTTTGTGCCTCTGTGTGTCAGGCTGGAGGCTGTTGGGGGAGCAAGGGGCACGAGGAGGGCTGTGGGGCTGTTGTAGGGAGAGTAAGCGGCACCAGCAGGGCCAGGGGAGGGGAGGCTGTGGGAAGCCTTTAATCATGTATTTTGGGGTTTTTATAAGAGAATTTGTGATTTTTTTTATTTTATCGGGGAAAACCAGGTTCCCTGGTGATCTCCTAAGACCTCTCCTTTGGTAGGTCACCTTTAGCCTGAGTGCAGGTCAGTTTTGCATCCAGAGCCAGTTAAATCGAATGGCTGCCAACAAGGTGGACTTTGGCCACTGCCTCTGAGATTAAAATGCAAGTGTGCTTGGTACTTGGCAGTGTGTGCAGCTCCTGGGAAGTAATGCAGGTGTAGGAATAGAAAGGTGCCTGTGCTCTGGAAGCTGAATAATAAATTTAATAGCTCCCTGATACAGCCATTCCATCTATTAGCTGCAGGAACAGAGCTGCCTTAGCTTCTCAGCTCCCCTCCAGAACAGGCAAGATCAACTGAGATCCAGAGACAGCTGCAGCGAATATCCATAGTCTCTTCTCTGTTTGCATGGCAATCGGGTTAGCTGCATGGTCATGGAGTGCTCCTGTCATGAACATTTCTGGCCCACAGGTCCCAACCTACCATTCCCTGAATTTGAGTTGATTGTTTTTCTTGTGCTTGTTGTGGTCCTTCGTTCTCTTAGGATTATGAACTCAATGTGGTTTGTATTTCTCACTTGAGGTATGGGTAAAGAATGTAGTGGATGAATACAGAAGGAAGAGCCTGGCAAGAACAGTCTCTGACCCATTAACAATTGCCCTGGAACATACCGGGAGGCTGAGGGAGGTTTCCAAAGGACTGGAGAAGGGTAAACATAGCACTGATCCTTTTTTCAACATAAAAAAGAACAGAGGAGAACCCAGGGAGTTATAGACCTACCTCAATACTCAGAAAAATGCTTGAACAAATTATTAAACAGTCCATTTCAAAGCACCCGGAGGTTAAAATGGTGATAAGAAACATATCCTGTCAAAACAATTTAATTTTGAATTTAGGTGGGCAACTGGTTTAGTCAATAAAAAGGAAAGAGGTTGTAGAGAAACCTTGACCTGAGTAAAGATTTTAATGCTATTCCATGTGACATCCTCTTAAGTGAACTTGGAAAGGGATGCTTTAGATGAAATTATGTAAGGAGTGCACTGGCAGATGAAAAGTTGCACTCAAAGCCTAGTTCTTGTAGTTCACCATCACACTCAGAGGACATTCCAAGAAGTATCCTCTAGGGATTTTAGTCGCATTTTATTTCCTATTTTCATTAATGACTTGTATGATGAAATAGAAAGAACACTTATAAAGTTGGTGTATGACAAGCAAAGAGAGGTTTGCAGGCACTTTGGAGAGCTGGGACCAGAATTCAAAATAATCTTGAAAAAAAATGGAGAAATGGTCCAGAATCAGCAAGATTAAATTCATTAAAGGCAAGCTTAATGTGCTGCATTAAGGAAGGAGACGTCACATACACAAATAAACAATGGGGGATATCTAGCTTAGACAGCAGAACTGCTAAAGATGATGTGGGTGCTATGACATACCACAAGTTGAATGAGTCATCAAAATGGTACTGCTGCAAAAAGGGCAGATATCATCTGGGATGAATTAACAGGGGTGTTGAACACTATGTTACGTATATAGACAGATTGCAGAGAATCTAGAAAGGAGCTACAAGCCTGATAAAAGGTTTAGAAAAGCCTTCAAGAGACGAATAAGAGAATTAAGTTTGTTTAGACTGAAAAAGAGAAGATTGAATATGAGCACAGGTCTTCCAGTATAGGAAAGGTTGGAAATAGGATAGCAGTCAATTGTTTCTCAAGTTATCTGGGAAAAGATGACCTCTGTGTGGTTCAGCTTGCTCTGCTACGGCTCCTTTCACAGCTAATACATATTTGGACTTCGTGTAAGATAGAGTTTGATCTAGGCAATGCACAAACTCTTAGCAAATGAGGCAGCTCTTATGGTCTAGGTCAAGGTAGACAACTTTTTCTGGCTGTGGGCCTGAATGACACACCCCAAGTCAGAGGTGGAGAGATGGGTGGACAGGCACTAGGACCTTACTGCCACTGTCAGTGCTGCTTGTCTTTTTGGTGGCAAGGGGAGAGTGCTTGCAGCTGAAATGCCCCCCACCAAATGTCACTGAAGTCCTGTGTCTGCAGGCCAGATTCAATGGTTCTGTTAGCTGGATCCAGCCTATGGGCCATAGGTTGCCAATCCCTGGTCTAAGTAAAGCCTGAACAAAGCCTTAACATTGATACCAGAGCTAAGTTTACTGAGGGCCCTGGATAGATCCTTCTTGAGAAAGTACTGAGAGATCTTAAACTTCCTCTTGGACATACCCCAGGGATAGACAGAAGGGCCACTGACTTCACTGCCCCTTAAAGTTAATTTAATTTTAAAGCAGTAGTGGACAAAAATGTTACTTCCCATAGTAGAGGAGAAGAAGGGATATTTCCCTTTCATGCTATTTATCTAGTACTTGAATATTTATATTTTTTCAGGTCAAAAATCCTCCTCAGTCAAGATGGGGGAGGGGTAGTTGACTGCTCAGTCCCTTATTAAGTCAAACTGGTCTGAAGATGAAAGAAAAGAGATGGTATGCTAAGACTGCTTTATTTTTAATTTTCTATCTCTAATAACTTCACAGCTGGAATTCTACTTTTGAGCCAGGAGAGCATTCTGAAAAGCAGCCCTATTTCTTCCACTTTCAGACTGGAGTCAATATTACTTCTTTGACCCCAAGGAGCTAGTCAAAAAGTTGAGATCTTGTGAGATATTACATCTTAGATAGTGGAGCAAGGCAGATTTTTTGTGCAAAAACTGTAAAAGATCTGCTTCTATCCATACAAGAGAAATCCAGCAACCAGAGGAGGTTCCCCTCTCAGCCAGTGCCCAGTCCAAAAACCTGCACAGGCTTTTCCTCGGGGCATGATCCTAGGCTGTCCCTGTGTTCATGTGCTGAGCTCCCTTCCTTTTTCTGCTTCTCCTACAGATGCATGTGAGAATAAACCCACTCTTTCTCCCATTTTCTCTAGATAGCCGGTAGACACTTCTGTGCCGTCATGAGCCTTACATGTGTTTTTTGTTGTTGTTTCCCCCCATTGGCGATATGGGCCTGTTTGGCACAGAGGCTGCTGTTGTTTCATAAAAGATCTTAACTACTTCTGACAACTGTTGTTAATGAAGAATGATGTGTGCCCTTCCAGTGAGAACCTATCCATTATCCATAATAGATGACCAAAATCAGTTCCATTAATTCTTGTTTTATATGTAATTTTAGTTGCGTGTGTGTGATTTTTAGTAAAGTCTAAGTGTCTTAAGCTTAGACCATATTGCAGTGGTGAGATTCCCTTTGTCAAACCCCCTCCCAGTCCAAGAGCTCTGTACTGTGGCCACTACTGTAATTCTTCCACAGGAAAGTGGAAAAGCATATATTCACAGATGGGAGGCAAGGAACAGCCAAGAGCATTACACGGTACCTCTGAGCAAGGTCTCTGTGGACTGTCAGCATAATCAGCATCTCTGGAGCAAAGTGAATTATAGCTAATGCAGCTAAAACTCCTCCTGCCAGTGTCTGAGTAGCACTTGTGCCTGTGAAAAATCCTGTAGAAGTCAATGGGCAAGTACTACCAAGTGTAAGCTAGGATTTGTGGAATACAGCTCTTGACGCATACATGGGTATACTGTGGTGATCCTCTAGGAATTCCAGGTTTCAGTGCTTTCCCTCTTGATTTACAGCCATTTTCCTTTAACTGGCTGTGCACAACTCCTTGTGTGCCTCATCTGGTGAATAGAGCCATCCTGGGTGGTGCCATCTCCTATTCTAAGACATCTTGACTGGAGACCTGTTGCCTTCAGAGTTCAGTGTTTGCTCCAGTGTATCTGGGCTTAACCCTCCTTCATTAATACTTTTGTTCCTCCTAGCTCTAGTCTTCCTCTCTATTACCTCATTTCCTGCTGTTCCTCTGTATAGTAGTAGTCCTTTTTGCTTAAAATACATTTTTGATTTAAGCCTAACTTTGATCTTGCGCTCAAAAGATTAGCCCTCCCTAATGCAGTAGTTTGGCTCCTCAGATGTTTTAGGGCATGCTTGGTTGGAAGACAAGAATATGCATTCAGATTCCCTTTTGTCCACAAGCTATAATGCACACCAAAACCTCTGGATGCCCAAAGGTAATTTCAGTGATGTGTAACTCTTTATCTTGCAATATGCTTATGAGAGAGGTACCTTCTAAAGCCTGAGACTGTTTCTCAACTATATCATTTCTTCCTACTAGCAAGGATTGACCATGCTTCAGTAACATATCTCCAACAAATTACTAAATAAGTTGCTCTAAAGGTGGTTCAGGAAGAAAGGCTGGTAGGTAAGCAAGTAAGTTGTGCTTGCACGCCATTTTTTGTTTGGCTTAATGCCTTTCAGTTACCAGGGAAATACAACAACATTGCACAGCAGAAAAATAAGCAGTCTGTATAGTTCTCCATTCCAGATTTAAACAACCAGATAGAGGTGGGTTGCTTAGAAAGGAAAGGCAAAGAAATACAATGAAACTTAAGGCCCATTTCCTTGGAGATTTTGGACGCAATTTCCCTTTCCCTTTTCTGAGATGTATCAACCAGTTCATTCTAAGGGGTCAGTAAAAAAGAATAAATGATCTTTCAGTACTGAGTACACAAGAAGAACCTGCTAAATCTATCTTCCTCCTGAGCAAATGAATAAAGGGCTGATCTTACTTTGAACAAACTGACTTCCAGCAAACGTGTACTGGGCTACCGCTATGTAAGCATGTAAAAGGTGCATGAGGAGGGTAGACAAGGTACCTGAAATATCTGATCAAAGAAAGGCTTCTAGCTAGCAGCTTATGGCTGCTAGTCACTGCAAACACCACTAAGAGCTATGCCACCAATAAGGCTGTGTCACATGTACCTCATGGGTACAGTACTGGATTGAGACTTGGGTCCTTGGTGAGCTGGGGCAAATTGCTTCGTTTTACTGGGTCTTTCTTTTTCCCCATCTCTACAATAGATGTAACATTGATGTCTGAGATGCTCATAATGGGTGTGCACATGCCTATTGCGGCATCTCAAAGCAATTTGAGACCCTGCAAGAAGCATGCTGGGAATTAAAATATGTTCCTGGGCTCTAAATTTGATACCTGGATATCCAGGTATCAAAAACAAAAAAAAAAGAGAGAGAAATCTGCAGAAAAAAGCAGGGCAGGGCACGGTCTTGCAGCATGCCCCGAGGCAACCGGAGGCTGAATCCTCCAGAGAGATGCTTTGGCATCTGGCCAGAGTGTCTCTGTGGTGCCCTTGCTACCCGAGCACACTGCCTCAGTGTGCTGGGGCGAACAGGAGCAGGACAAGGCTGCAGCATGGCCTAGACCCAGGCACTGTCCCTGGTAAGTGTGGGGGGTACTGTATGGTTTCTGGGGGGGTTTGGAGGTGTGGGGTTTCTAGTAGGGTTTTAAGGGGGGGGCCTGCCCCCCCACCCCCTGTGGTGCACAACCCCCAGCGCTGGCAGCACCAGCCAGCCAGTGCCTACTGCAGCACAGCCCTGTGGGGTGCAGCACTGCCTGACCTGTGGGCCCAACCTGGCCTGCCCCAACCCAGCCTGCCCCACTAGTGCACCTTTGGACAGGACTGGGATGGGTCCTGCCACCACCCGTGCTAACGGGGCAGGCCAGGCCAGGTGAAGCCCATGGGTCAGGTGGCACTGCACCCCACAGGGTTGTGCTGCAGCGGGGGTGGGGAGGAGGTGGGGGGTGACAACAACTCCCACACCCATTCACATACCCTACATCCCCCCACCACCTCACCAAACACCCCAACCTCTCACATGCCCTACATCCCCCTATACCCACCCCCTCCCACATCCCACCCTCCTCCTGCAAACCCCACATTTCACCCAGATGCTAGACAGGATGAGACTTGCTGGCAGGAGCTGTGGCTGCAGGGGTAGCTGTCCCCACACCCCGGTTTGTGAAGGGGTTGGGGGAGCTCTGATTTTTCTACGATAAAAAAACCAAAAGCAAATGCCAAAGCATATAGATACTTAGAATTTATTTTATTATGATGATAGAGGCACTGGTAAGCTTCCTTATTGCTTTAAAATTGTAAATATATCAATAAAACATTTCCCAACCGATCAATCTCTCTCTCTCTCTCTGTCTTCCCCCTCTCTCTCTAATGGTGTTTCATTTTAATTTTGGAAGAACACAAATTTTGGGGTATTTTAAAGAGTGAATTTGGGATTTTTTTTTATCCGATAATTTGCAGCTTTTAAATAGGGAACACCAGGATCCCTGCTGGTGAGGCAAATGGCAGACAGACAAGATGGCTGATCTCCTGGCCATTTGAGGCCAGGAGGATATGCTTTGACAGCTCAAAGCAGGCTGCAACACTGAGCACATCTTCCAGGTAATAGCTGCCCAGATGGCAGGGTGGGGACATGCATGGCAGCAGTGCCACATGAAGGCCAATTGTGCAGCTACAACCCACTAGCAGCTGGCCCAGAGGTGCAGACAGCTCTGCTGGAGTGCCCATGCCACAGCCTAGGTCCCTGTCCAGGTCTGGCAGCCAAGCAGCCATGGGGTCGCAGGTCCAAGAGGCCAGATACTGTCTCAGGTAGCAGCAGGTCACAGCCAGGCAGCATCCCCTGCTGCTGTGTGGTGCAGGGTCCACTCTAGGTCAGGCCAGAGGTGCTGGACCCAGCCTTCAGTTCCCCCTGGCTGCAGATTTGGGAGGAGCTGGGCAGGGTCGGTTTGCCCCAAGTGGCACAACTTGTCCCTTACCAAAGTGCATGTTCAGGCACATGTGCTGAGGCACAAATCTCTGGCACAAATTTGTGCCACTGCTATTTGAGCTGCTGCAAGCGCGCGTGCCTGCATGTATGGATGTGTCCAATGAGGTCTAATCTTCTGTGAACCTAAGGGAGTGGAGAAGCTCTAAGCCTATGCTGTGGTCTGTGCTATACAGGCAAAATGTTGAGTTTGGCTTACAACCACCCTTCCACTTATGGGGTGGAATCCTGTTCACAGGTGCTAAATAATGATGACTGGGGTCTAAGCTGGGAAAAGCAGAAGGGAGTTAGCTCTGGTAGCCATTGTTTACCCACCCGGGATTTCTTCACTTTTGTTTAATTTGTTCTGCCATATAATGTATGCAAGGTTCTTGCCCTGCTGGAAGGGTTGTCTTGTGCATGGGGAGGTAGGACAGAGCCAGTAGAGAACTCCTGGGCTTTGAGCTCCCGAGGGAGCCTTGCAATGCCATGGTACAGTGGCCTCTGTGCAGATGAGACTGGGTCTACTGAGATCCATACCTTTCAAAGCCAGATTTGCTGCTTTTCATGGAAGACTTGCAAGTTCTACTTCTCTCACCCTAGCAATGGGGGTCAGGAACAACTTTTAGGTCCTGCTTCCAGTCTCCATTACACAATAACCTGCTGAGGGAAGCACTTAGCCTGTGGCTTGCCTCATGGAAGCCAAACAAGATGTTGGGACAACATTAGACATATGCAAATGGTCATTTTTGATTCATTACTTAGAACCATAGGAGCTGAGCTGCTAAATGCAGACACCAGTTCCTTGTAACACAGTCCTTCTGGAAATCCAACCTGCCTGACTAAAGAAGGGAGACTTCTGAGATCAAGATAGCTGAGTTTGTTGGGGTGCTATACACTAAGGGTGCAGTGCAGCAGCAAGTGTCCTATGAGTGCAGTAGCGTAGAAGAAGAATGACTGAGCTAACACTGGTCTAGTTCCTGATCACCATCAAGTCTGTTCCTTTTCCTTTGCCTCCATGCTCAAGTCCAATCTCATTAAAGGAAGGTCCTTTCTAGTCATGTGTAAGAAGGTAAAGCTGTCCATCCTAAAGCATATAGGCCAGGTTCCACAAATGGTATTAACTGGTGTGGTTCTCTTCTAGGAAATAAAGCGGGGGCAGGCTATTATTTTGGGTAGAGGGCCACTTACTGAGTTTTGGCAAGTTGTCTCGAGCTACATGGGTAATCCCACCCCTCAACAGGTGCCCTGTCCCCTGGTCACTATCTTGTGACCAGAAGTCCTGCCCCCTAACCCTTGACCTTTGCCACCAGAAGTCCCTCCCCTTTCCCCCACAAATACTTCTTTCAGCAAGGGGTTTTGCCATCTTGGAACCAGAAAAATACCAAATTATATTCTAAAAGCAAACATCTACAGCATTCATTAATTTGATTTCAAAATATATTTTTATCCTGATTTACAGGTGTTTGTGTAGTGTACACAGAGGCGATTGCACAATAGTTTAAAAGGAAGTCTTATGCTTGCATATTGTGTGGGGGGCATGGGTGGGTGGGTATAGATTTGTGGGGGGGCTGTGGGTGTGTGGAGGAGGGTGTAGGTGTGTGGGGGGAGGATAGGTATGGAGAGTGTGGGGTGAGGGAGCATGTGGATATGTATGAGGATATGTAGGGTGCAGGTGGGTATGGGGTTAGTGTGGTGGGGAGGGTGGCTGGGGTGTGTGAGAGGGTGTAGATGTGGGGTCTGCATGTATGGCAGTGCAAGGGGGGTGTGGGTGCATGTGTATGGTAGGGTGTTCATGTGGGACTCAACCTACACACACACACACACACACACACACACACACTCTCTCTCACTCTGTCCCTCCCTCCCTGTAACTGTCCCACTCCTGGCCCTGGGGTACTGGTGTGGGCCCTGTGCTCCTGTGGTCTGACCATGTGGCCAGGTGCCACGTGGTGCTGGAGCAGCTGGCAGCACACAGGAAAGCAGGGAAGTAGCACCTGCAGGCAGGGAAGAGTGGCAGTGTTCTTATCTGAATTTCCTTCTCTGGTGCAGAGAGGCAGGAACAGATAAATATTAATATTCTAAAATTTTTAGGGCTCCACAGGCTGGGTAGAATGGCCTGGCGGGCTGGATCTGGCCCATGGGCCGTATTTTCCCTGCTCCTGAAGTAGAGCCACGCAGACTTGTGCTACATGAGGAACTGAGGTGGCCTGTATAGAGCTACATGCTAGAAAGCATAGCATTAATAGATGGTAACACTGTGGAAAGACTGCTGTTCTATATTTAATACACCCATGGAGACAGTGTTAATGCAGTGATGAGGCTGAATGGTAAAGCACATTAAGTTGGAAAGGTTATGGTTAAAGCAGAGCATTTGACCTTAACTCTGGCCCATGCATACATCCATTACAGAAGGCCATGAATTGTTTCATAATGGGGAATATCTAACCTCACCCCCGCATGGCAGAACCTTCTGGGCTGAGACTGCAGAATCTTCTCCTTTTGACAGAAGAAGCACAGAGAATTTCTGCCTGCAATGGAGTAATCCACAGTGGAACTTATCAGGCTTCCTGAATGGTAGCAATGTGCTGGGTGAAGCCCACTGGGACCATTTAGATATGCTAGCTTTTAGCTATTGTTTGGGCTGATCCCGGAGAGCATTCAACATTAAGCAGCTTCCCGTGGTCTCTCATGACTGTGCAAAAAACTTTTCTTGTGTGAAATTATTACAGCCTGCCAAGTCCTTGCCATCCCAAAGGTGACAAGAAATGGTATCAGATTACATTTGAGATTATTGTAGGGAGAGTGGACTATGACCCCATCTATGCTAAAATAGAATATGATGTATCACAATGTAACCCAACATTGTTGAATGTTTGGGTTCCTTGGTTGAATGTTGATGCCCTGTGTATTGGGGGGGGGAAGGGGTTCTAGCTTTCAGATCACATCTGCTGCTTTATCTGAAGCCATTGCAGTGATCGGCAGCCTACTGAGCAGTCAGTTCCTGGCTGTATCCATTCAAGGGCTGATTGCATGCTGACAGCATCTGAATAGAGCAGTGCAATCTTGGTCTCAAATTAGTGGGAAAGTGGTGATAAATTTTAGGGACTGCTTTCACATGTTGGAATGATCCTAGATACCAGGTCAATCAGTGAGAATGAAGCCTGCTGCACACTGTCATAAAACAGGATTTCCCCTTTAGTGTTCTTCAGTATGTTGCAAAATTAGGAACAGATGGGTAGGTTGTGGGAAGCTACTTTAAATTCCAGTGAACAACAGGCATTTAGAAACAAACGGACAGTGTAGCTATTAGTAAAGTAAACATGTTATTGAAAAATTTGAAACCAGGGAAGATGACTTAAGTCAACAAACAGCCTGATAAAAGTGTACAGAACTATGCAGAGTCCAGGAAAGACCCATGCTGTCCCCTGAGGAGTTTGGTCTAAAAGCCAATGCTACACAGCATGATTATACAGGCCAGGAGTGACCTAGGGGTTACCAACAGACTAGATAAAGTCATCATTTCCACCTGCTATTTTGTCCAGTGTCTCATCTTGTTAAAACAAAGCAGATAAAGTTGGTTTAATTCTAGAAAGGGAATAACATCAGAACCATGAGATTCTATAATGGCCACCCTGTAGGAGAACTGGGGGTAGAAATAAAGAAAAAGAAACCCTAATTGTGTCTGTGGATGGAGCTTGTTCCATTTATGACTGGTCTTAGTGTGGTTACCTTCGATATCAGGACTGCAGCTGATGTCCCTTTCAGTCATAGAATCATAGAAAATTAGGGTTGGAAGGGACCTTAGGAGGCCAGCTAGTCCAACCCTCTGCTCAAGCAGGACCATCTCCAACTATATCAACCCAGGCAAGGCTTTGTCTAGCCAGGTCTTAAATCCTCCAAAGATGGAGATTCCACAACCTTTTTGGGTAATCTGTTCCAGTGTTTTACTACCCTCCTAATGAGAAAATTCTTCCAAATATCAAACCTAAACTTCCCTTGCTGCAACTTGAGATCATTGCTCCTTGTTCTGTCATCTGCCACCACTGAGAACAGTCAAGCTCCATCCTCTTTGGAGCCACCCTTCAGGTAGTTGAAGGCTGGTATTAAAACCCTTCTTGGTCTTCTCTTCTCAGATTATGGAAGAGTGTTTTATTTTATTTTAATGTGGGGGAGTGTTTGTAACTATTATTAAACTTAATAAAAATACTTAAATTTTTTAATTAAATTTTATTATTTAAAAAATAAATTCAGGAACCAATTTGTTTGTGTCCCCTGCCTGCCATGTGGATTTCTGTGTATTCAAACTTGTTTCATATTTGGAGATGCTTTGTGTATGAATGAGAGCCGAGTATATTTGCTACTGGGATCATAAATACGATAGCAAGTATCCAGGCCATATACTGGCCTCACTGAGCCCTAAGTACATTTCCTTGTTTCATGCAAAAGGCACTATTCATTTTTTAAGTGAGAGCATCAAAGCAACTTGTGCTGGACTCTTGCGAAACGATGACAGGTAAGCACTTTAGAGCTAATATCCCCTCTCCCTACACCATTGCATGACTGAAGCACTGTGATGGATGGTACAAACTGTTCAGGAAGGACAGGCAGGGGAGAAGAGCAGGAGGAGTTGCACTTTATGTAAAAGAGCTGTATAATTGCTCAGAGCTCCGATATGAAACTGGAGATAGACCTGTTGAAAGTCTCTGGGTAAAGGTTAGAGTGGAGAGCAACAAGGATGATGTTGTGGTGGGTGTCTGCTATAGACCACCAGACCAGGAGGATGAAGTAGATGAGTCTTTCTTCAGACAACTAGCAGAAGTTTCCAGATCACAGGCCCTTTATTCTCATGTGGACTTCAACATCACCCTGACATCTGCTGAGATGGTAATACAGCAGTGAACAGGCAATCCAGGAAGGTTTGGGACAGTGTTGGAGACACTAAGGGTTGTGCTCTTCTTGACCTACTGCTCACAGAGAAGAATTGGTGGGGAATGTAGAAGTGGATGGCAAGTTGGGTAGCAGTGATCACAAGATGATTGAGTTCAGGATCCTGACAAAAGGACTTCAGAAAAGCAGACTTTGATTCCCTCAGGTCATTGATGGGTAGGATCCCCTGGGAGGCCAGTCTGAGGGGAAAGGAGTCCAGAAGAGCTGTTTGTAGTTTAAAGAAACCTTACTGAGGGCGCAGGAAGAAACCATCCCGATGGTCAGGAATAATAGCAGAAGACCAGCTTGGCTTAGCAGAGAACTCTTCAGTGACCTTAAACACAAAAAAGGAAGCTTACAAGAAGTGGAAACCTGGACAAACAACTTGGGAAGAGTATTAGAATATTTCTTGGGCATGCAGCGATGAAGTCAGGAAGGCCAAAGCGCAATTGGAGTTGCAGCTAACAAGGAACATGATGGGTAACAAGAAGGGTTTCCTTGAGTATGTTAGCAACAAAAGGAAGGCCAGGGATAGTGTAGGTCCTTTACTGAATGGGGGAGGCAACCTAGTGACACATGATGAAGAAAAAGATGAAGTACTCAATGCCTTTTTTACCTCTCTCTTCACAGGCAAGGTCAGGTTCCAGACTACTGTACCAGCCAGCAGTTTGGGGAGAAGGTAAGCAGTCCTCAGTGGTGAAAGAACAGGTTAGGGACTAGTTAGAGAAGCTGGATTTGTACAAGTCCATGGGACCAGATGGCAATGCATCCAAGGATGATGAGGGAGTTGGCTGATATGATTACAGAGTTGCTGGCCATTATCTTTGAAAACTCATGGCAATCATAGGAGGACCCAGATGATCGGAAAAGGACAAATCTAGTGCCCCTCTTTAAGAAAGTCTCTGGAAAAACCATGGAGCAGATCCTCAAAGAATCTATTTCTAAGCACTTGGAGGAGAAGAATGTGATTAGGAACAGTCAGCACAGATTCACCTAGGGCAAGTCATGCCTGGCCAGCCTGATTGCCTTCTATGATGAGATAACTGGCTCTGTGGATGCAGGAAAAGCAGTGGACATAACATACCTTGACTGTACCAAGGTTTTTGATACCATCTCCCACAGCATTCTTGCAACCCAGCTGAAGAAGTATGGGTTAGATGAATGGACTGTAAGGTGGACAGAAAGCTGGCTGGAGTGTTGGGCTCAACAATGTCTCAATATCTAGCTGGCAGTCAGTATCAAGTGAAGCACCCCAGGGGTCTGTCCTGTGGCTGGTTTTGTTCAATATCTTCACTAGCAATCTGGAAGATGGGATGGATTGCACCCTCAGGAAGTTTGTGGATGTTACCAAGCTGGGGGTGGGGGTATAATAGATACATTGGTGGGTAGGGATAGGATTCAGAGTGACCTAAACTAATTGAAGGATTGGGCCAAAAGAAATCTCATGAGGTTCAACAAGGATAAGTGCAGAGTCTTGCATTGAGGCTAGAAGAATCCCATGCACTGCTACAGCCCGGGGCCTGGCTAAGCAGAGGCCCTGCAGAAAAGGACCTGGGGGTTACA
The DNA here is from genome assembly GCF_000455745.1 of Alligator sinensis. NCBI lineage: Eukaryota > Metazoa > Chordata > Crocodylia > Alligatoridae > Alligator > Alligator sinensis. The sequence goes on from NW_005841912.1 coordinate 452,868, forward strand.
GTGCACAATAAACCGGATACAAGTCAGCAATGTGTCCTTGTTGTCAAGGAGTCTAACAGCATACTAGACTGCACTAGTAGGAACATTGCCAGCAGATTGAGGGAAGTAATTATTCCACTCTATTCTGCACTGGTGAGGCCGCATTTAGAGTACTGTGTCCAGTTTTACGCCCCCCACTATAGAAAGTATGTGGCCAAGTTGAAGAGAGTTCAGTGGAGAGCAACGAAAACAGCTTGAGGGGTAGGGCACATGACTTCTGAGGAAAGGCTGAGGGAACTGGGTTTATTTAGTTTGGAGAAGAGAAGACGGTGAGGGGATTTGATAGCAACCTTTAACTATGTGAAGGGGGGTTCCAAAGAGGATGGAGCTCAACTGTTCTCCATATTGACAGATGACAGAACAAGGAGTAATGGTCTCAAGTTGCAGCAAAGGAGATTTAGGTTTGATATTAGGAAAAACCTTCTCATTAGGAGGGTAGTGAAGCACTGGAATGGATTACCTAGAGAGGTGGTGGAATCTTTGGAGGTTTTTAAGGCCCAGCTTGGCAAAGCCCTGGCTGGAATGATCTAGTTGGGGATGGTCCTACTTTGAGCAGTGGGTTGGACAGGATGACTTCCTGAGGTCCCTTCCAACACTCATTTTCTATGATTCTATGTAAAACTCTCTAGAAATCAGAATTGTCTTCCTCCTCATATTTACAACTTCTCTGACCAAAAGCAGAGCTGGGGAACAGTGTATACCGATACCTATACCGGCAATTCCTCACAGTTGAGAATGATAGTCTTCCATGATTGCTTTATCTGTGGATCCAAAGATGGTTGACAAGGCCCATCCAGGACTGGCAAACTCTGTTGTAACTCAGGCATGTACTTCTGTGTGGAGTGCGGGGCTCTGGATTCTTGATTCAGTAGCATATAACTAAGCAGATGAGGGTGGAAGTGGGTGGCTGGACACCAGGCAGAAAGTAGCAGGGAAGATGGGACTCTTGCGGGAAGACTGGATCAGGAGAGGCTGGGGAGTGGACACATTTGCTCCTGGACTCCATGATGTTGGCCATTTGGCGGTGCTGTGCTACCCAGGGGGTGCTCCTGGCCCTGGTCTTGGGGATGGCTGAGTTTTGACCCCAGTCTAGGATGCATGGCTGGGCCCGCTCACAGCAGCAGCCATAAAGAAAAGCCGAGGCCAGACCCCAGTGGCAGCCTCAAGCTCTATGTACTGCCTCACCAGACAGTGGAAGGGCTGAGTGAATGGCTGAAAAGGGAGATAAATTACAGAGATACATAGATGCTAGGGCTGGAAGGGACCTCAACAGGTCATCAAGTCCGACCTCCTGCCTAGGCAGGAAAGGGTGCTGGGGTCAGATGATGCTAGATGCCTATCTAGCCTTCTCTTAAAGACCCCCAAGGTAGGGGGGAGCACCACCTCCCTTGGAAGCCCATTCCAAATTTTGGCTACCCTTACCATGAAGAAGTTTTTCCTGATATTCAGCTTAAATCTGCTTTCTGTCAGTTTGTGACCATTGTTCCTTGTTACCCCAAGAGGTGCCCTGGTGAAGAGAGCATCTCTGATCCCTTGCTGTGCCCCCTCTAATGAATTTGTAGGCAGTCACAAGATCGCCTCTCAGCTTTCTCTTGCGGAGGCTGAAGAGGTCCAGGTCCCTCAGTCTCTCCTTATATGGTTAGGGGCTTACAGGACAAGCCCTCCTCTGGACCCTCTCAAGTCTATCAATATCCTTCTTGAAGTACAGTGCCCAAAACTGGATGCAGTACTCCAACTGCAGTCTGACCAATGCCACATAGAGGGGAAGTATCACCTCCTTGGATCTATTTGTCATGCATCTGCTGATGCATGATAAAGTGCAGTTATCTTTGCTGATGATTTTGTCACACTGACGACTCATGTTCATCTTGGAGTCCACTATGACTCCGAGATCCCTTTCTGCTTCTGTACTGCTGAGAGGGTCACTTCCCAGCCAGTAGATGTGCTGGATATTTTTGCACCCTAGGTGCAGCACTCTGCACTTGTCCTTGTTGTACTGCATCCTATTATGTACTGCCTACTTTTCTAACCTGTCCAGGTCTGCCTGCAATCATTCCCTATCCTCTGGAGTGTGCACTTCACCCCACAATTTAGTATCATCCGCAAACTTGGACAGAGTACACTGAACACCCACATCCAAGTCACTGATGAAGATGTTGAAGAGTACAGGTCCAAGGACCGAACCCTGTGGGACCCCACTACCGACATCCTTCCAAGTCGACACCGACCCATCTATTACCACTCTCTGGGTGCGACCGTAAGCCAATTTGCCACCCACCGGACTGTGTAAACATCTATGTCACAGCCTCTTAATTTATTCGAGAATGGGATGAGATATTCTATCAAAGGCCTTCCTAAAATCCAAGAAAATGATATCCCCCTTTGCTCCTGTATCTAAGCATTTTGTGACTGTCATAAAACAAAACCAGATTGGTCAGGTATGATCTGCCCACTATGAATCCATGCTGGTTGCCCTGCTGCATTATTTTCCCTGCTGGACTCCCACAAATATGATCCTTCATAATCTTTTCAAAAGACCTTTCCAATGATGGAGGTGAGACTGACTGGCTTATAATTACTCAGATCCTCCTTCCTCCCCTTCTTGAAAATGGGGACCACATTGGCCCTTTTCCAGTCCTCCGGGACTTGACCAGAGTGCCACGAGCACTCAAACAGCCATGCCAGTGGTTCTGCTATGACACCAGACAATTCCTTCAGTACTCTTGGATACAGCTCATCTGGGCCTGCTGACTTGAACACATCCAGTCCATCCAAGTGACTCTGCACCAAGTCAGCGTTGACAGTTGGTGGGCCGTGGCAAAGTGGGCATCCCTGACTAGCCACAGTGGTAGTTTCCTCACCTGCTGGGCATGCCACCCACCTGTCTCACCTGCCACGCCTTGATGGAACATAATTGAGGTGTTAATTAGGCGGGAGGCTGCCCATTCTTGCCCTGATGCCAGGAGCGCTATTTGCGGCTCTGTTCCCCCCCTACACCGCAGTCCAAGCTTAGCCTTCGTTGTCAGGGCTCAGACACACACACATTCATTTTGCCCGCCTCTCACACTCCACCCCCTCTCACAGGGTCTCTTTCATGCCTCAACAACTTGCTCCCTCTTGGAGCAGGCCCGTTAGGCCATAGGCTTTAGCTAGCTCATACCTTGGGTGCCAGACGTACCGCCTTTTGGGCCTCTCCTGCGACCCTCACCTGGGTAGTGGCCAGCCAATTACCCAACTGGGTCCAAGCTTGCTCTGGCCCCTCTTGGGGCAACTCTATAGACTCACACATACTGGGCTCCCAGCCCTCTGGTTTTCCTCCCTCACTGGGGCCCCTCATCTCCCCCCCCTCACTGGGGCCATGGGTCTTCCCTCCCTGATGGGGCTCAGGTGGCCATAGCCATACCTGGCCCCTTCTGGGTCTTACACCCTCCCTGGGCTCAGGTGACTACAGCTGTGCTTGTCCCCCTTATATCTATAGTTGTTAATGTCACCGGCCCCACACTGGGACCCAGAATCCTCCAATCCAGACCCCAGCCAGATCCTGCTAGTCAGGCAGCCTACTCCACCTTCATTCTGGGCTGCCTAGCTCCTTGAACTCTTCTCCTTCTTGGGCGTGGTCCCTCCAGGACCTTTGGCCACAGGACCTAGTCTCACCTCCAAGGCCAGTCAGAAACTCCAGGGCCTCAGCTCTGGGCATCCCTCATGGTTGGCCCCTGGCCCTTTTGATCCTTCCCGTCCTGGCCCCAGCATTGACCAGTCGAGGGTGTTTTGAGTCAGGCCTCTGAGCCTCTAGCCCACTCTCTCTCCTGGGTCCACCTTCTTGGCCCTACTATGGTATAACCCACCCAGTTGTGGGAGCTGTAAGGTGCCCTGACCCACCTTGCACCAGGGTGGTAACTGGCTTGGTATTTCCTGGAGGTTGCTGCGCCACTGGGAGTCCCACCAGGCCACCCACTTCCAGCAGGGTGCAGTTTTAGGCCATGCCCAGGACCAGGAGCCTCCAAACCATCCCTTACAGGTCCTGCACTTACCTGCAGGATGTTGCATGTAGCCTTGCAACCAGGCAATGTTTCTGCCTGGCTTGCCAGCAGGGAACTGCTCTGTTTATATAGGCGGCCAGAGATCTAAAATGGCTGCCGCAATCAAGCACCTGCTGGCTGCTTGGCTCGGCTCTTAAAGTGGCAGGCACCAACAGTGCCCTGCCACACATCTTCCCCCTTGAAGTGGTAGGCATCAACAGTGCCCTGCCACAGGGCTGGTGTCCCTCTGATGCCCATTTAAGAAACCATTAGGAGACTTATCTTTACCCCTGTTCAGGAACACTGAGGCAAAAGACTCATTGAATAGCTCAGCTTTGTCCCCCCCTGTCTGTCACTAATTGCTCCTTCTTGTTCAGTAGGGATCCTATGCTGTCCTGTGCCTTCCTTTTACTCCCTACGTACCTAAAAAAAAGACTTTTTGTTGTCTTTAATTTGTGTTGCCAGCCTCAGCTGCTCAATTGCTTTGGCTTTTCTAACTGTCTTCCTGCAAGCACGGGCCAAGTAGGTATACTCCTCCTTGATAGCTCCCCCCTGCTTTCACCGCCTGTATGCCTTCTTTTTTGTCCTCAGGCTCCCCTGGATTTCGCTGTTTAGCCAAGGACATTTTTTTTGGCTCCTTTCCCCCTTTTCCCTCATATTGGGATAGTCTCCCTCTGAGTGCAAAGGATCATTTCCTTTAGAAATGACCAGCCTTCCTGGACTCCCATCTTGCCAATACTCCTATCCTGCAGTGCATCATTGACTAGACTCCTGAGCACACTGAAGTTAGCCTTCCTAAAGTCAAGCACTTCCACCCTACTAGTTATCTTGCCCACCCTATGCTGTATGGTGAATTCGATTGATTGGTGGTCACTGTCCCCAAGGTTACCATAAATCTGCAGCTCCCCTACCAGGTTATCCCCCATAGCCAGCACCAAGTTCAGTAAGGCATTCCCCCTAGTGGGACCATATACCTCCTGTGTTAGGTGAAGGTCCTGCACGCAGGTTTAGAACCTACGTGAATGGCTGGATTTGGCTGACTGCTCCTCCCAACAGATGTCAGGGCAGGTTAGGTCCCCCATGACAACCATATTCCTAGAACGTACGGCTTCTGAGCGCTGCCTCAAGAATTCCAAGTCTAGCTCTTCCTTTTGATGTGGTGGTCTGTAGCAGACCTCACCACCAAGTCCCTTTCCCCTCAACTTCCACATATCCTAACCCACAATACCTCAACTTTCTCCTCCTCTGATCCCATTTTGATTAGGGTAGATGTATAGCACTCCTTTACATAAAGAGCAACATCTCACCCCCTTTCCTCCCTACTCTGTCCCTTCTGTACAACCTGTAGCCCTCAATGTGTACCACCCAGTCATAGGTAGGGTCCCACCAGGTTTCCATTAACCCCAGTAAATCAAAGTTATTATCTGCAAGCAGGAGTGCAAGCATTAGTATAGAGGCACTTGAATGGTGCCTTTGGTGCTCCACTGTTCTGATGCTCAAAGGGCCCTTTGGTACTTACCTAGGGTGGACTGCTGCATGTCTCGCATTTTGAAGGTTCTAGACTCTCTTCATCTCCTGCCTCCCTGTTCCCCGTCGTACTTAGTTTAAAGCCTGACGTAAAATTTGGAACATGTAGGACGGGCCCAGTTTTTCCTCCTCTGGGGACATGAAACACTCTGAAGACATGGACTCTGTTCTGAGCTCTGCCACTGGCCTAGCACATGATTTTCAACAAGTTATATTTTGTGCCTCTTAGAATCACAAAAAATGGTGGGGTACGAAAACTGGAGACAGTACTTTAGATAAAATGATTTGTGTGTGCAAAGGCTGCTTCTTTTGGCTACTCTTTGGGGACCTGTACCTAACCTTGAATTCCCACCCTTCCAGTTGCCAGTGCAGGCAAACAACTTCTTGAGCCAGAGAACAGGGTTATTTTATGTCCTATTTCTTGCCAGTCATGTCTACTAAGAAATTAAGCATTTCAGGGCAGGAAATTATCTGTGTGTAGGTACTGTGCCTAGCCTAAGGCATGCCAGTTTTAGATGGGAGCTATTATGTACTACAGCACTACTTGTGTTATGTTATTTTCATCTGCCTGAAGGAGCACAAGGAAGATGGAGATTATTCTTATTCAGTATCACAAACTCTGGTAACATGGAGCATATGAAAGCATTTTTCTCCCTTGAAATCCTTATGAAGTGACAAATTACTTGACAACATTTTTTATTTTAAAGGTCAGATCTGTGGGAAGATAAGTCTCCTCAGACTGTCAGTAATATAGGATTCTATGATACTGTCACTGCTTTACAAAAGAAGAGACCACCTTTTTCAACACTGAGCTCATTGGAGACCCAGCAGGAA
>NW_005841912.1:459317-475215 GCF_000455745.1 Alligator sinensis
CATTTTCTTGTGGTCAGTTCTCTGCCTTCATGTAGGAAACCATATTGGCTGCTTTTTTCATTTTGGCCTGTCCTCAGCCTCACAAGTCAGGCTAGGATGGCCCAATGGCTTATGTGTTAAGTTTTGCATGGGCTGAAATCCCATCCCTTCATTTTTCTGTGAACTAAATTCTAACCGATTACTGTGGACCTGCTCAAATAAGAGTTTAAAGATTTCATGGCCCTTTGTATAAAGTTATGGGTTGATTCTTGACTAAAATTTCTCTCCCATACCTGGGATTATTGGGTGCATCTACATGTGCAAATAATACAGGAGCAGTTTACTCTCAGGTAAACTACTCAAGAGTAAACTCTCCCAGGCATGTGTCTATCTGTGCAGGGATGCGAGAGCAGATTGCTGCTCCTAGCGGTAGACTGTTTCCATTCCTTGTGGCCCTGCAACAGGCCCCTGAAGCAGCCAGGGGGAGCTCTAGGCTCCCCATGGGTGCTAGTCTAGGGGCCAGGAGACAGCTGTCTTCTGCTGGGGACTGGGACATTGCTCCTTGCCACCAGGACCTGCTTGCTGCTGGAACCGGCTCTACCATTGGAGCCCAGGCAGGGACAATGTCGCCCTACTCCAGCAGCAGCTCCTTATCTCCCAACCCAAGGCCCACGGTCATGGGGCCCAGGCTGGGAGACTCTTTTCTCCCAGCCTAGGCCCTGTGACCATGGGGCTTGGGCTAAGAAAGAAGGATCTCCCAGCACTAGCCCTGAAACCATGGAGCTGGCACTGGGAGATAAAGATCTCCCAGCCTGGCCTGCAATTGCGGAGCGAAGGCTGTGAGTTCCCTGCTGCCAAGGCAGAGGGATGCTGTCCCCACCTGGGCTCTGGTGGCAGAGCCAGCCCTGGCAGCAAGCAGCTCCCAGGGGAAGAGACCAGTCTCCTGTCCCCTGCTGCCTGGCTGACCAGGAGCACATTTGGTCTTGGTCAGATGTCTACATGTCTGCTACTGCACAATTACTAATCATTAGTAAATTTGCTACTTGCATTTTCAGGTAGAAAATTTACTCGCAATTAGAGCCAATTACTGTGTACTAAGCACCTACACATGTAGATGTGGACAGTTACTGCACAGTAATTAGCTCTACTGCACAGTAAAGCATCTCATGTAGATGTGCCCACTTTGTACTTGTTGCTATCTACACCCTAAACGTGGCTTTTTTTGAGGCACATCACATGCATATAGTTTGCCAGAGCCATCAGTGACCCTTAAAATGAGATGCTGTGTTGATGTCAAATATTACTTTCTCTGGGTTTGCTGGTAAAACTGTGGTTTGTTTAGTTTTTCACAGAGTTCTTTGATTAAAGTGTTCATTGAAAACTATATGGTACCACCTAGCTGAAAAAAAAAGAAAAGAAATGTTTCCAAATGTTTCTATTGGCGTTACCAGTGTGAGTGGAATGGGTTGAGAGCCAAATTGCTTGCTCTTATTCAGGAAGCCTATAGGTTATGGGAGATGAAGAAAGGGGCACCTAGAGATTTTCCCATTAACCTTTACCACCAACTTTGTGGTGGTCATTTCTTTGTTTTCTGACAGTGTGAGAAAAAGCTTTGACAGATGAGTGTAATGACACAATGGGATTCAGCTGCACACACTGAATTAATCCTGGGAAAGATTTCAAATTAACTTATTAGGAATGTTTGGCCCTCTGTTATAAATAAATTGTCTTAATTCTTTCTGGTAAATGTACCCTTCATTAGACTTTGGAGTTTTGGGTACATAATGAGCAAAGACGTGATAACCTCTTCAACTTGAGAACCTCTTCAATATATGTCCTTTATTGATCTAATACATTTTTAATATGACACTTCATACAGTGCTTAAAGATTGTAGTCATGAGTGATCTTCTGTTAAATTCATGGATCCTGAATAAATTGCTGTCTTTCAGGTATAAATTATTTTGTTTAATGAGCTGAGCTAAAAGCTTTATTGCTGCAGGAAAATGAAACCAAAAACTTTCTTCTGCTAATAAACATCACTAATATTTATTCTACTAATTCTGCCAAAAGTCTGACAGGATGGTGTTGCCACATCTTGATGAGTTAGTATTAGCATATTCACACATTAGAGAAACAAAAGAACCATTAGGAAGACTAGATTAAACAGACTTTGAAATGCTAATAGGATTGTGCAAGTTAGATTTCTTAGATCCTATCTAGCAGAGGCAACGTACAATATCCATGGGGAGAACATATCGTATGTGAAACTGATAGTGCAGTTCATTTTAGCCAAGAGGTCCAGGATGGGTGGTTAGGAATAGAACTGAGTTAAATTTGTGGGGGAAATTGTACATTCCCTGAAAAATGCTATTTTCTTTCTTTCCCAGTTGTCCTAAAACAACATTTTATTTTATTTTTTTTTCCAGTTTGGCTACAAAACTGAAGAGGTCCATTGTTTGCACAATGTTATGACTACATACATAGGGCAATATGTTGATCACAGGGGACACTTAAAAATGGAGAGCTATGAAAAGTGCTACTAGGTGTTTAGGGTTCTCCGAGTTTTCAGGCCACTGCATGCAGCTGAAATGCCTTACTTAAACACTGTGGGTGTCTGACAACATCTGCTCCAGTTCCCAACATGTGTTTTTTTCATCTTAGCTGTCACAAGAAAATGTTTCTGGAAAAAATAATCCTTTTTCTTCCCTCTAAAACAGAGGCACACTTCACGGCTGTCAGCAAGGCTGAATAATTAGGAAAAAAATCCCCAGCCAAAGCCCTGTGATTGTGGCACTACTGGGAAGTGATTCTTTCAGTGTCTGCAGGGAAGAACTGATTGTTTCTAAAAAATAATGAGGTCAAGCAGGCATAGCTCCTGTACTTTACTAGAGCTTTATTTTTCGTGTCGCACAGCATGCTAGGTCAGACCTCTCAGCATTTTTGCAGAGGTGTATTTAGAATGTAAACAAGAAAATGTCAGAGGTTTTAAGTAATCAGATTAAACAGTTGGCCACAGCCTCATGCTCTTTATACTACTTAGTACTTTCTGTTTCAAGGATTGGTAAGGTTTGGTGGGGCATATAGGGCACCTATACACGAGCAGCGAGGCTACGCCAATGCGCTGTAATTACAGCATGTTAGCTGGAGTGTAGTACAGCTGGAGCGTAGTAATTGCCGTGGTCTAGCAGACTCCAGTGTCTCATGTATCAGCATCCCTGTGCTTAAAAATGGTGGTGGGGGCGCTTTAACTAAAGCTTGTTCAACAAGCTTTAATTAAATTGCCCCTGCTGTCATTTTCAAGCGTGAGATTGCTGATACATGAGACTGTGCAGGCGCTTTAATTAGAGCGGCTCTAATTATAGCGCCTGTCCATCCCCACCTCCCCACTCCCAGAGCATGTATATAAATGCCCATAGTACATAGTACTTATTACAAGGGGCAGGGAGAAGAGAACTATAATGAACAAACTTTTATGCCTATGATTCCACTGTTAAGTTGAAAGAATTGCTTTTCAGATTGGTAATGGGTGGTGGATATGTGGGCTAGGATTTGCATCTTTAGGTGTGATTCCTTGTTCTACTGAGGTCAGTGGCGCAAGGAACCACAGTGTCTCAAGCAGTAAGCTAATCCTTTTATTTCATAAGCACCTCTCTTGCCTGCTGCTCCTGAAAGCTGGATACACAGCTTTTTTTTTATATGAACTGTGCCTTTTAACTCTTATTATTGCTTAAATTGAGGAACTGAAAGCATACAGTTTATCATAGTTTTCAGAGAGCTGTGAAATCGAAAACTTTCTGGTTGTAGTTGGGTATTAGCAGCTATTCTCTGATTGGAAGTGTGCTGCATCAATGTGGAGGTGGCCTCTTTCCTGGAGGTGGGATATCTTTCTGATGAAGTGTTATGCAGAATGTTATATATTCACCACTGTCACTGGGGTTAGGTTTGCATCCCCTAGGGGTTCATCCCTCCCCCAGGGTTCATCTGTAACTGTGAGCTAATAAATCCCAGCCAATAGAAATCTCTTTCAGTAAAACACTGGTTTGGGAAAATGAAAGTGCAGATGTCAAGCCAAAGCCATATAGCCATAGTGGTGAAGCTCAGAGATCCTCTTGCCCCTCAATGACTTCTGTGTTTTCATCAGTGGGTCAAGTCAAATTAACTGCCCATCCACCTGTAGACCAGAGGCAGTGATGATCTGATTTTGGACCAGGTAAACTGCTTTTCAGTCCAACCACACCAGTTACTGACTGGTACCTGTGCCTTTCATGAATGACAGGTCACTTCAGATGTGGGAGAGAATGCTTCTGTAGTTGCAGACAGGGGCTTAGCCAGCTGAGTGTTCATGTATGTCACGTTTGTGGGTATGCACTCAGATCTGGTGGCCCACAGGGTAGCCTAGGTCCTTCTAGGCTGAAGTGACTACTGTTTAAGAAGCCAAAGGATTCAGCAGTATCTAATTAACATGCAGTATTACGATCCCTCCTCTGGCTTTGCTGGGGCAGAACTCTTGAGCCATTGAAACTCTTGGCAGGCATTAACTCTACAGCAGAGACCTATAAAGGTGTCTGGCTGGGATTTTTGCAGCAGCTTTATGGATTTAGATGCTTAGTTTACAATGACATTCAATAGAAGTTCAGCCCTTGTATGAAAAAGGGAAAGCAATTGTATGACAAAAACTAAGGAAGAAATACTCAGCTGAAATCATGAGCTTTGACCTGCAGGCAGGTAGTGACAAGATGGAGCATGGCAGACATGTTTAAATTTGTCAGGCCACAGCCAAGTTCTGGGGAAAGTGGTCTACATTGCAAAATTAATGATAATAACTTTACAAGGCCTGAAAAATGCTGTGCAAGAGACAGGCTGTCTATCTATACACTTTAGACAAGTCACTGGAAGTCATCTAGATCGCTTGATAATCTGAATGCAATTAAATCTGCTTTTATTACAGGCCAATTCAAGTTCCTGCAGCTAGAGACAGATAGGTTCTTATATCATGAGGATAGAGTTGTGGGGGAAGAGTGGACTACTCTAGCTGAAAATGACCATGGAAAGGACTTGTGGATCACTGAAAACAACAAATCATTGTGCATAGTTGTGGTCAAAAGGCAAGAAACACACTGAATTTACAAAGAGAGGTGACAGCATCTGTATACAAGGATGGTGAATCTTGTTCCAGTGTCCATATCTTTTAAAAGAATTTTGAAAAATTGGTGTGGTGGTTCAGGGAAGCCACAAGAATGATTTGTGGTATACAGAGCCAACCATATGATGAGAAACTACAAACATTCCTCCACATGAGTAGCTTATCAAAGAGAGCATTAAGGAGATGACTTCATGGTCTGGAAGTACCTACACAGGAGGATATCTGCTACTAGAGGACTTTTTAGTCTAGCAAACTAATGCAAACTAGATACAATGGCTAGAACCTGAAGTAGACAAAGTCTGAACTGGAAATTTTGGCACAGGGGTGTGTGTGTGTGTGTGTGTGTGTGTGTGTGTGTGTGTGTGTGTGTGTGTGTAATTGGTGGAGCTAACCATTGGAGCAGAATATTAAGGGGTGTGACAGATTTTCTGTTGCAGGGAATCATCAACTCAAGATTGGACATCTTTTCAAAAGATGCTCTTGTTCCATGCAGAAATTACTGGGTAAAATTCATGGCCTATCATGCAAGAGGTCAGATTAGATCAGTAATCCTTTAAAATCTATCAGTCTGTCTGGTATGATCCTAAATGATGTTTCTTATCTTCTAATCGTCCAAAGGCACTGTGCTGGGCCTTGGGCTATGAAAACAAGGAGACATGTTTGAAGCTACAAATGTAGGCTTCCAAAGCTCCATAGAACTCATTTCCATCCTTCCCTCCTTTGATCTGACATCTGAGTTTCTTTTCATTTTCTGGGTCTACAGGTTTTTTTCCTGTTCACAAAGAAGCCTAGCCTGTACTCTTGAGACTTTATCTCACTCTCTTGTACGGTGTCTCTGAAATGTGTAGCAGGGGGCCTTAAATAAACCTTACACTAGAAGGCATAAAGGATCCTAAGATTCTTTTAAACATCTGGAAGAAGAATTGATATGTAAGAATATGGATGGACAGGACCATTGACACCTGTGGGAGTAGCTGCATGGATAAAGCCCTTAAAGGAGGAACAAGAGGAAGGAGCAGTGAAGGGAACAGTGATTTCTTATTTCCTTCTTAGTCCTAGGAGTGTTCTAATAATGGCAAAGAACTTTTCCAAGGCAGGGCTATAATTGGCTACTGGAAGGGTAACATACACTTTTTTTTGTTCTTCCACTTTGGGTAAAAACTGAGCTTTTAACCTCAGGCTATCCTCATCTGAGGGCATGGAGCACCATTAGGTAACCCAAGCCCCACACTGTGGACAACAGGGGACTAAGCATAGGAACTGTTTGGCAGTTCCAGTTCTCTTTCAATTACTGTGCATTGAGTGATGGTGCCTAGCCTCTTCACATAAAAACTAAGTGCCATACTGGGTCAGACCAATGGGCCAACAAGTCCAGTACCCTGTCTCTGACAGTGGCAGTAGTAGTGGCAGCCTCTTGTAGAATCAGGCCCTGTTTTACTGGCTGCTCCTGGAAAGTGACTGCAAGCATTGGAGGAAGGTGTTACTCATTAAAATGTATAGTTAATAAATTGTACATATAATAACTAATAGAGTCAGTAAATAAACAGAGATAGATGCCTTACAAAGTCCTTGCTATGTGCCACAAAAGCGCCCCCGCTGCCATTTTTAAGTGTGGAGATGCTGATACACGAGATGTGCCAGCACTTTAATTAGACCAGCTGCTCTAATTAAGGCACCACTTTCCCCCAGCCCCGCAACACATGTAGAAGTGCCCTTAGAGGCCACATAAAGCCTTTACAAGGTGAGGTAGATGCTGTACAGCCTGAAAATTTGGCCTAAGGTTTTTGATTTAGAGCAGTCCTTGGCTCCAATAGCTCATCTCTGTGGAAGTATTTTTCTATTATAAACTGCCTGTTCTATTTGTCAAGTGCTTTTGCTATTTTAGGTGCTTTCACATCTCTGTCTTCCTTGGCATATGATGATGCAGACATAAACATGTCATCCATGCTCCAGGGCAGTGCATATTGCTTACAGGGTTTGTTTAATTTCCGTTGTCACTCAGAGACTTTGATAAAACATTGCCTTTTTTTGAAGACACACAAAAAAGACAGACTGCATGTAGTGTGTGCTGGCCAGGACTGCACAGTTCGTTTATGGTTTGTTTGTTTGGGCTGCTGCTGGCACAGTCCCCGAGTGCAGATGTGCTGCATGGAGACAGAACAGGTTTTTCTGCTGCGTCTATTACACTGCTCCTCAAAAGGATATAACTCCCAACAACAGAATCCAGATGGGGGAATTTTGCCAGCAGAGATGTGTTGGCTGAGAACTGTGATTTTTCTCTCCCCACGTCCCAAACCTTTCTAGCAGAAATCAAACCTCAGACACTCAGCATGTGGGGATCTGTCATAACAGCATGAAAATAAGACACTCATGCTGTTTTTTCATGACAGTAGCTTTCTTTGAGGGACAATGCAGTGCTTGACAATGCTGAGACTTAAAAGTAGTAATGAATTAATGTGTAAGGCCCTATGTCATCCAAAAACAAAGCATGCTTGCTACATTGAGAGATGGGACCCACTGGTGTATGGCTTTGTGCACAGCCAGCAAAAGAAAATTCTTACAGTTTCCAGTTCTGCCAGTGGGAATATTGTCACCTCTTTTGTGCAACCTGAGGCCATGGCAATGTACTTAAGTGTGGTGAAATGAGAAGTCCTTCCCTGTGTGCTCCTGGAAGTCAGTGGTTCTCTCCCATATGAGTGGAGAGGGAAAAGGGTTGGGGTAAGCAAGAAGGAAGCTTTGGATGCCATGGAATGGAGCATACTGAATAAGGGATAGATCACCCTAGAGATATCCAGATCATTGCTCTCCATCTATAGCAGATATTTCTGCCACTGTTGGGGACAGGCTAGATGGATCACCGGTCTGACTCAGTATGGCATTTTTTGGGAGCATCTATGCAAGACATTGACTGTATAGTTGGCTAATTAACTCCTCAGTAAATGGCTCGGTGTCTATACTTGCAGCCTTATTAAGCTGCAGGAAACTAATAAACTCTGCAGCAGGATGCCACTTGTAAATACAAGTCCTATCCTGCTGCAGAGTTTTTTACTCCACAGCACCCTATGTATAGACTCTGATGTGGCTGGCTGGAGCATGAGGGTGCTTCAGTGCAGAGACTGCCTCTGGCTGGCACCACACTGGAGCACCTTTGTGCCCCAGCCAGTGCCTCTGTAGCATTTTGAGCCAGGTTGGAGCAGCCCTGGGCTGATCCCCGCCCCGGACCTCCTGCCAGCCGGAGCTGCTCCGACCCAGATCAACATTGCTGTGGTCCCAGGTGCACATTCAAACAGCATGCCCAGGCGTAATAAACTCCAGCGCAGTATGCACAGAGTTTATTGCTCCTCATTAATTGCATGTGTAGATGAACCCTTATGTTCTTAAGAAAATTCAGCAATTGGAATCTGCTGGGCCTACTCATTCTTCCTGAGCAAGTTTCCTTCTTTTAAATTATCTACCATTTTAAAATCCTGGGTTCATCTGAAATAGCTCTACACAACCTCACTGAATCAAACAACAGTGGAGGGCAGAATTGACATCAGAGATGTGGGACAGAGTGTGGTATTATGATGCCTGATGGGCAAACCTACTGCAAACGCCTGCTGCAGTGTGATTTCTGATACCATCCTGTAAAGACACTTGTGTAGAATCAGTCTAGGATGTTGTGTGGCTAAGAGCAGTGGGATGGGAATTGGAAGAACTAAGGTCTGTTCTCTGCTCTGCCTCAGACCTGCTGTGTGGCTTTGGGTACATCCCATCTCTGTGCCCTCCTTCAGCTGTCATGCTTTGACTGTAAATTATTGGCTACAGTTGATGTTTCTGCATTGGGACTATACAGATACAATGGTGCTGTCAAGGGCTTGGGCCCCAAGTACTGTAGACCAGACAGGAGAACCTTGCCCTTGGGATCCATTAATGGTTGTGGGATAGGAAGTACTGGATTTGGCAGGTGGCCTATAAAATCAGATATAACCATTGGTAAGTCCTGAGTGTTCCCCAGGCAATACACACACAAGGCCTTGACTATGCCTACAGTATGGCAAGCCACCCAGCAGAACAAAAGCTGCAGTGTTCCCAATAACCACAGCTACAGAACTGCCTTGGTAAAACAAGGGGAAATGGAATAATATGAAGACCAGTAATTACCTCTTGCATGCTTCATAACAAAATCAAATTAAAACTCTTACTGGTTGACTTGCTTCTTTTATAGCCCCTTTATAAATGCCTGTAAAATATATAAAAAATTAAAGTTAATTGGAGTCAGCAGAGTGCTTGGCAGAGTCTTGGAGAAAGCGCTGGGCTTTACATATGATTAGAGTCAATAACATCTAGTTATTCATTCTTTTCAAAGGCATGAATTTAACATGATTACAAAATTATGGCTGTGTGGGCAGATAACTTTTAAAACTCAATCATTTTTTGTGCAAAGTCGGGAAATCTTTCCATAATATTCATTTGGGTTAATGGAAAAACTTCTGAGCCCCCAAAAAACTTTCCTCCAAATAGCAGAGGCACATAAGGTACATCTTGTTAACGGAATGTAAATGTTACCTAACATATCTGTTTATATTTATTCACAAGCATGTAGTCTGTATATGTGGGTATATATGTGTGGTCACTTCCCTCCCCTCCATATTTCTGAACTGCTACAAAGAAAAAGACAGAGGGATTTACTAAAGCCCTCATCCCTGGCATGCTTTGGAATCATAATAAATAGGCTGGAAAAGACTTCAGGAGGTCACCTAGTTTGATTCATTCCCAGAAAAGCATGTTGCTGACCTGCACTTCAGCGCTTCCAGTGATGGAGTTTCCACAACCTCTCTGGGTATCCCACAACTGCTGGGTGCTCAAACTTACTTGCCATCAGGCTGAGGGAGTGAGAGTGTGTGTGCCAAGCAGTATAATATTATAAAAGCCTAAGTCGGTCTGTCTGTCTGTTGGTAGCGCTTTATTCATGCTCTGATTGGATTACAAACAGCTAATCAGAGCGCGAAGAAGCATTCTGACAGAAGGCAGCCTGCAGCCACGATGGTGGGTGTCGGGGCTGAGGGGCTGTGGCCAGCAGCCCAGGCACGTGGGCCAGGGAAAGGGTCGGCACGGCGAACTAGAATTAGGCACGGACGCGTAGAGGTTGATTAAAGATTATTTTACTTACACCGTAGGTGGTCGCGGTGCAGGCAGGAAAACTTTCTTGAGTTGCAGTTACAAAAAAAACCCACACACGTGGAGTTTGCTAGGCTCCACCGAAGACATATGAGCGGAGTTTGCTAGGCTCCGCTAAACGAACATGAACAGAGCTCTGGATACCACTCACGGAGTTTGCTAGGCTCCGTGGACCGTCCGAAATGAGAGTCCGAAAGGTGATTCTCCATGAGTGCGCAGGGGGGGGGATGTCGAGAGGCTAGAGGTTGATCAGGCCCCTGTATCCTCTTTTAAGGCACAAGTGGAGTTTGTTAGGCTCCACAGCGTGCTTAGAGTTCTTCACGAGATGGATGTGAAGTCCTCCTTCTCCAACTTGGGCGGAAACTGCTCAAGCCTCTTATACGGCTAGCAAGCCAATCGCTAGCCGCCATGTGGGAATAATTTAGAAACAGCCAATAGTGGGAAACAAATTTACATATGGGTGGTGGGAACTCCTTTGCACCAGGGTTTTCTCTATGCAACTGAGAGTTGCACCGTGCAAAGAAAGCTCCATGTGGCGGGAAATAATTCTGCAGTGCCGAAGCACACACACAATCATACCCTTTGGGTCATGACAGTGGGGACACAGGGGACAGAGCAGGGGAAAAGCTGGCTCACCGCAGTGGGGAGGGGGGCAAGGAACAGCAGGCCTGGCCTGATGGAGCCACAGCAGTGGCTGGGGGAGGAAAGGAGCGGGCCTCCTCTCCCCCTCAGGCCTGGGCCCACTCCTCCCCTCCCCACTCCACCCCACCCCACGTCAGACCTGAGTCCACTCCTTCTGTCCCCAAGCAGGCCCAACATGAGGAGGAGCAGGTGTGTCGTGGCGTTGGCAGTGATGGTGGAGCCAGGGGAGGAGTGGGCCCAGGCCCGATGTGGGGTGGGGGGCAGAATGAGCCCGAGCCGGGGAAAAAGCTAGCCTGCCACAGTAACGCAGGGCGGGGACAGGGCGCTCGGCCCAGGCTGGCCTGGGCCAACATGGCAGCTGCGGGAGGAAGAAAGGAGCAAGCCTCCTCCCCTTGTTGGGCCTGGGCCCACTCCTCACCCACCCTTGCTGCCCCGCATCAGCCCGCTCCTCTCATCCCCGCACTGCTGCTGGATCAGCTCAGGCCTGCTGCTCCCCCCACCCCTCACTGCAGCAGCCCAGCTTCTCCCCACCCTCAGGCCCGGTTCTTCCCCACATTGGGCCCTGGCCCGCTTTCCCCTTCCCCCCACTGCTGCGGCAGGGAGTGGGGCAGCGGGCCTGGACCCCAAGCAATGGGAGGGATGTGGGAGCAGGCCTGGATGGGGGGACCCGGGGCTCTGTCCCCCCCCGCCATTTTTGATGGGCAGTTGGCTAGCTCTAATATAATGAAGGACTTAGTCCAGCAGCCTGTCTGTCCGTAACCCGCTTGGAGCACTCTGGTTGGTTACTGAAATAACCAATCAGAGTGCCCCAAGAGCGTAAAGCAGAGGAGGCAGTGGTGCGGTGGAGTGCTGCCATGATGGCAGGGACAGAGCAGGTGAGGCGAGGCCAGTGGCTTTTTTTGTTTTTTTTTTATTCAAAATTCATCCGTCATTCTTGACGGGCAATTTGCTAGTACATAAATAAATGAGTTAGGGAGGAGAAGACTAAGCAGCACAATAACATCAAGTAAATGTGCATGTCCACTTGAAATGCACTGACTGATCCATTGAGCTGGTCTGTATATTGACTATCTTGTGTATACACAAGCACACACGTGAGTGCGTGTGTGTAGTTGCCTTAGAATCAGTGCTAAATCCTCATTACCTTAAGTGAAGAATTGAGATCTTTATAATTGGCTACTTTTTAATAGCCAGTTATAGCTATTAATAGCCACAGCTTTTTAACAAATATTGTCTCAATGGGTATATATGTGATACTTGGATGTATGGATGTGGACTGATCCTAATGTATGCGATCTCAGAATATGGCCCAGTGAAACTCAACTTGTAACAATGCGACATGGCATGGATAAAGGACAGAATTTTCTCCTTGTACCAAATGCCTATTCAGGAAGAAAGTAAACAAAAATTCATCCCTCTCTTCAACAGGCCCCTTACTTTTAGACAAGTTAATTGTTAATGGAAATATATGGTCCATTTGTAATTACTAAGCAGAACTGGACTCCTGGAATGAATAAGCTCTACTGCCATTGCCAGATCCATATATAGTAATTCTTTCTTTCTCTGTAATTGGTTGGTTTGATATGGTCTTTTTCCAGTCCTAAAACTCTTGATTTGTCCCTAAAGCTGTACCACTGCCTGAAACTTCACAGTAAGTGGGTTTCAATATGTATGATGATGTATGTAGTCTAGTGGTAGATCCAGAAGGGGTACAGTAGTGCAGTTGCACTCTGCTTTCAGACCATGCTGTGGGAGCAGCAGCTGGGAACTTTTTTAACTCCCCAAAGCAAGTAAATATTACCTCCCTGACTTGCCTCCACACTCAGCAATACATCCCCTCCACTCCCCTCCCATTTTCCTCCTTACCCCACCAACCACTGTTAATAGCACTGCACTGGGGGCTGGGGAGCTCCAGATCTGCTCCTGCCCTCCTCCAGGGCAGCCAGGAACAGTAGCAGTGGTAGCAGTGGATGGGTTCCCTGCCTTGCTAAATCCCTCCCCCCGTGTTCCTTGTCAGCTTGGGAGTAGGCTCAGGGATGGGTAACCTGCTTGCCATCACCGCTGTTGCTCACTGAGCCTAGTTCCCTGTGGAACCCAGTTGGAGTGGGGCAGGAGCAGCTCTGGAGCTCCCCCTATGCCTGGAGCAGCCAGAGGCAGCAGCAGCAAGCATGGAAAGGGGAGGTGGGGGAAATAGGAGAAGAGGGGACATACTGCTTGAACATGGTGGGGAAAGGAGAGGGTGCCAAGAACTGGGATGGGGCAGGATTCTTACCTGATTCAGGGCTGCTGCTCCTGCAGTCTGGTCTGCCTGCCATGTTTGGGGAGTGGAGAAGCTGACTGATTCAGGGTCCCATCACACTTGTAGTATTAATTCCCCTTCTATGTCAGCATAAACACTGGGAATTCATAACTCTTTAACAGGATAGTTAAAGCAGTGCGAGTTTCATTTGTAGACAAGGTTTTATTGTGTGTGTATTGTAGAGCAGAGCAGAATGAGGCTGTGGTCTCACTTTGGACATCTGGACACTATTTTATAGAAATAATTTCCCACATGGTCATTATTATCAATGATGCAGCAATCCACAGGTGAACTTCCACGCAAATTTGTTTCTGGAGTGTTTTTGTGCTGCTAGAAAAGCAATAAGGTGGAAGATAATACTGTATTTTATCTAATGGTTTTCAATGCCAGTAATTGTTTCTGTACAAAAGATCTTGCAAATAAGATGGAATATTTTCACAGTGTGATTTCAGTAGGGGATTGTTTTTAATGATAAAAAAGTGCCCAATCTCTTTTGTATTAGCAGTTGGTATCTGCCTGGGGTTAACTGAGGAGAGAACCCAAAGCTTTGGGAAAGTACTGTGCAATATAAATAAACTAGCAAATTGCCCATCAAGAATGATGCAGGGGTTGGCAGGGATGATGTGCCCCCACCCACCCCCCCATGCTGCCACTACTCTGCATCCCGCTCAGTAGGGGATTGTTTTTAATGATAAAAAAGTGCCCAATCTCTTTTGTATTAGCAGTTGGTATCTGCCTGGGGTTAACTGAGGAGAGAACCCAAAGCTTTGGGAAAGTACTGTGCAATATAAATAAACTAGCAAATTGCCCATCAAGAATGATGCAGGGGTTGGCAGGGATGATGTGCCTCCACCCACCGCCCCATGCTGCCACTACTCTGCATCCAGCCGTGCCTGCATCCAGCCCCACGCCTCCCCCTCCACCGCTCCACATCCAGCCCTGTGCCCTCCCCCACTGCTCCATGTTTGGTCCCGCATCACCCCCCCACTCTGCGTCCAGCCCCACGCCACCCTCCCCCCCACTCCATGTCCGTCCCTGCACCAGCCCCCAACTCCCTTTCCAGCCCTGCACCACCCACCCATCCTCCCCCCCAGCTCTGCATCCACCTGGCCCACTCTGCTGGGGTTGTGCCATCACCCCGCACCACTGATGCCTCCCAGGAGCAGTGGGGAGGAAGCTTGCCTCACTGTCCTCTCCAACCCCCTCTGCCAGCACCTTGCACCGCCACTGGCTCCAAGAAGCAGGGCTGGAGGTGGGCTGGCCTCGTCCCCCTGCTCCATCCCCTCTGTCTTCACCGTCATGGCAGCACTCCATTGCTGTCTGTCTCTGTGAAGCACGCTGATTGGTTGTTTACAGACAACCAATCAGAGTGCTCCAAGAGTGTTATGGACAGACAGACAGACAGACTTAATTATATTAGAATGACTGCAATTTGAAATGGAGTATGACAACTCGATTGCACCAGAAATCTGAAATATTCTCACATTTTGAATTACTCTAACAAAAGTAAAAAAGTCTTGAATGAATGTTTAAAATGCAGCTAAAAATGCAACAAGGTTCTTTAGACAAGAAAATAGTAAACTGTTTGGGATCTTCAATAAAAAGAGCTCCTGAAATAGTGATGTCTTTGAAGGCTTAGTTCTTTTCCTGGCCTCTTGCCTTTAATAGGTTATTTTTAGGTACCCTTAAAGTGTTTACATTGAAACAGAAGTCACTCTAAATGCAAATTAGTCTTAGTAACCAGGCACAAAGTTGGCTGAGTTTAGTCAGCAGAAAGCACTGGAACATTTTTTTCTCGTTCTAGAAAGCTCTTGAATAATCTAGTGAGAGGCCCCTGCATAGTACTTGGATCACTTTTGTGGGTGACTAGGGAAACTGTGCACAATTGACTGTACTTGGATTTGCCATCAGAACTATGTAGATGCTGTGATTTCAACTTACTCTTCTTTGCAGGCTTGTCTCCACTACAACCTTCTATGTTGTTTAAATAGAATTGTGTGGAGTAGGGTTCAGGGGCACCATGGTGGCTATTACCACGTTATCACTGTAGACAATGGCAAGTATCCTGCAGACTTTTCACCCGGTCATGGTGAAACTCTGATCCCAGCATGATGTGGTCCCAGGTGCTTTGTACATTGTCAGATTTGTCTGACACCACCACTCCACCCCACTGTGTTCAAGCAGATCTAATATAGATGAGGTTTGTGTTCTTTGGTTCATCAGAACCTGAAAGTTGAAGAAAAATTTGGGAAGTATGTAAGCCTGAGATGTTCTCTGGTGAAGTAAGCTACTGCTTGTTTGCGTTGAAACACTATCCTTGTTTTCTCATCATGTCATGATGCAGAAGATTTAATTTCCATACACTGTTATAAAAAGAGCCAGAAAGTGGTAGTGTTGGCTTCTGACATGGGATTTTGGATGATTTTGAAACTAATGCCAGAGATCAGGGACAACTGACCTACAGTCTTCTGATATTTTTTTTGATGCAACTTCTGTAGAAGTATTTAGAACTCTTGGTAGAGGTGATATCTTTTATTAGATCCACTAAATACTTAGTACTTCTGTAGAAAAAATACTTAGCACTTCTGTAGAAAACACTGAGTTTCTGGTAATGCCCATGCAAGTACTCACTTGTGCAAAGGCCTGCTCTGTTCTGCATGTGACCAAATTCCTG
>NW_005841912.1:475246-480326 GCF_000455745.1 Alligator sinensis
GCATACTCCACCATGCATGGCTTACTGCATGGAGATTCCTCAAAACCAAAGCTTGTATCAGAGAAGCATGCCAGTATCTCCACTGATGTGCTGCCTTCTGTAATCCTTGAGTTATATATGCATTTCAGTGTGCTTGATAAAATACCATGGATACTCAGGTATCCAGGTTGTAGCTGTGTTGGTAGAGATGATATATTTTATTAGACCAACAAGATTAAAAAAAAATTATTTAATTGCAAGCTTTCAGGCACAAACACCCTTCTTCAGGGATAGGAATAACGGGTGTAAACTAGTTGAGAGTGGATTTAGGTTAGATATTAGGAAGAAATTTTTCACAGTAAGGGTGGCCAGGATCTGGAATGGGCTTCCAAGAGAGGTGGTGCTTTCACCTAGCTTGGAGGTCTTCAAGAAGAGGCTACATAGTCACCTGGCTGGGGTCATCTGACCTCGGTCCTCTTTCCTGCCAGGAGCAGGGGGTCGGACACGATGATCCATTGTGGTCCCTTCTGACTCTACAATCTATGAATCTATTGGAGGAAAGATTGTAAAAGTTCTTCTGGGCAGAAATGAAAGTTCATATTTCATAGTTTCACAGAGGAGTCAATAGATGAAAAACTCCCCTGGGCAGTCAGTTCATAGCTGGTATGAAGCCTCTCACCTCCTGTGAGGATCTGTGATGATGCAAATTACCTTGAAGCAAAGGCAGGAGCAGGATCTCAGGTTTCAGGTGGTCACAGTTGCTTCCTGCTTGGGAAAATATGAAGATTTTGTTTAAAAAAAAGAATACTCAGAACGTCCTGTAAGTGTGTTCATTTTCCTTGATTAAAACTCATAGGTATTTTTATATGCAGATATGCTGGAAGTCTTGAGCTTCTCCATCCTGGAAAGCATTATGCTTCCACTTTGTCTAGTAAATTATGCAGCTGTTCTTGTTATGTAGAGCCAGCTTAGACAAATTCTTGCAACTGAAGAATTTAATACATGTTACAATCCATTTGGTTACAAAATATGGCTACCTTCAAAATCTGCCATTTTCAGGGCTGCAAGCCAAGATGTAGTCTGAGCTGTTCAGGGAAGTAAATGATAGTGTGGTTAAAATGAAATTTCCCTGGAAAGCATAACTTCTGAAAAATCTTCCACAGAAAGGAAAGGCCCATTGTGAGACTATGTTAGATTCCCTTATTGGCTGTGTCTTACTGGTATTTGTGAACACTTTTAACCTATGATGTAATAGTACAGACAAAAAATAGGAAGTTTGTCTCTTAATAAGATGGACTTTTAAGAAGGGATGTAGGTTGTGGCTGTGTTGGTCTAAGGACATAGGCAGACAAGGTTCTTTGGGTGAATCTGATATATTTTATTAGATCAACTTAAATAGTTGGAAAAAAAAAATTTTGGCAAGCTTTTGGGTTTAAAACCCCTTCATCAGGCTGAGGAAGTCTCTGCAGTTGGTATGTACTTTTCCTGAATGGCATGAATAGTAACTGATTAGTAGGGAATATTAACTAGAATAGTAAGGGTGGATTAAGTGACATCATGAAATCAGTCTCTTCCAACTCGAATTCTGTTAATTATGCCTGACACCTCTGGCGGTGGGCAGCAGTAGCAAACATGAGACTGGGTGCAAGCTGTTGCTTCCATTGACATTCCATGCAGTGCACAGAACTCCCGAGAGAACTGCCTTGATATTAAAATGGAGACAAAGGGGTGAAGACTTGGTGCTATTTTAAATGTTTTCATAAATCTATCAACATTGTCTGCTTTGGAAGGGGACTCAAGTAGTGTCTGATGCAGGAGATTTTGATTTATACCCGGTATTTATTACACAGACTCCTCATTCAGTCAGAAGTGTCAGATCTAATTTATCTGGTCTTGTATTAACACTTTGTATCTAATGCATCCAGCTTTTTTTTCCAGGCTGTGCAACCAGAGTATGTAGATGCAGTGGTTCAAAAGACAGCACTGTCATGTAGGAATTCCCTATGCCTTTGCATAGGGAACTAGTTACTGTTCATTCTATCCAGGAAGAGCATACATCAACTGCAGAGACTTCCTCAGCATGACGACGAAGGGTTTTTAAACCCAAAAGCTTGCCAGATTTTTTTTCCCAACTATTTAAGTTGGTCTAATGAAAGATATCAGATTCACCCAAAGAACCTTGTCTGCCTATGACCTTTAAGAAGGAATCCAGGTCTAGCTGTACCCTGTTTCTGGGTTCTCCTTTTGGGTTCTGGAAAGAGATGGTGCTATGGGAGCCTGAGAACTGTAGTGCTGGGAGAAAAGTATACAGGGAATATTAAGAA
This sequence comes from Alligator sinensis, assembly GCF_000455745.1. Classification (NCBI taxonomy): domain Eukaryota; kingdom Metazoa; phylum Chordata; order Crocodylia; family Alligatoridae; genus Alligator; species Alligator sinensis. The sequence goes on from NW_005841912.1 coordinate 477,550, forward strand.
ACCTTTCTTCTGTGGAGCTCTCAGGGGACAGGACTCACAATGAGTTTCTTAGGCCAAGGCCTAAGTAAAGTCCCTGAGAGGGGGGAATTGGAGTGCATTTTATTTACAGACTTCTTATAGGATATAGCTGGGCTAGCAGCATGGAATTCTGTAGTTTCCTCAAGAGGGGCAGAGCATAGGAAGTAGTCATTTGAGATAAAACAGATAGTTGATGATAGTCTTGGCTCTAGAACTTGAGATCCCAAAAGAGGCATGGTGTGAGCGCCTCTGGGCTGAGAGGACTTGGGTGTAGGCCATTATATCCCAAAGAGGGGGGTGAATTGACAGACAATCCTAGGTGAGTGGTGGCAGTGAGTGGAGAAAATGTGTAAACTGCTTGATCACTCCTATACCAATGGGCAAGGTACGTACAGCTGTTTAAGTGTGGCCTGTGGCCCACACAGAAACCGGTCACAGGGAGGAAGTTTATGTTCCCTTTTATGTAGTTTGACAGCCTGACATATGCTTCTTGGGCTTGCAGCATTCTGGGAAAGATAGAGGTTACAGTTTACTGGAGGCCTAAGTTACCCAGCCTTCAATAGCAAGCCTAAATCAGTACTCCCATTACCAAGAGAGGTAAACCACTGCTACAGGAAATTGTGGCAGTTCATTGGATTGTTCCCTTCCTTTCACTAACTATAGTGTTAACAACATGACAGGAAGGTTCTGGCTTTCAGCTGAGACAGAAAGCCAAAGTTTCTCAGACTCTATAAAACCTGCTTTAAAGCTGTTCTGAATGTTGGAAGAAAAAAAAAGCTTTTTGTAACTGGGAAGGACTGGATTACATAGTTCCTCTCATTTGTATCATGCTTCAGATTTTATGCTAGTTCCCAAGACTCTAGTGAAATGAAATGACTGCTATAATTAGAATTGAGCTCTCTGTTTGTAATGATCATCTTATGCATCAAGAGTGGCCCTCTTTCATTCTTAAACTATTTGAAAACAGATAGTTAACTTTTTTAGTTTCTTGGTTAACATTTGTGTTTGGTCCCTGGCACTATTAGTCTCCCTGTGTGATCTGCAACCTGTCGCTTAATTGCCTTGCATGAACTTCCCAATCTGTAATGTAGGTATTAAGGATAATTTTCTTTAACGATTTCAAGGTGCATGGATAGAATTTTATCGATTTGAACATTCTTAGAGCAATGCTGCTTGTTACCTTACTAGCATTTCCAGAGACTAAGAGGGCACTGCACATTTTTCATGCACAAGCATTTGTTCAAAACAGAATTGTATAAAGGTTTGGGACTCTTTTATAATGCTACTTCTGATTATTAGTTTTCACTTTTTTTAAAGGGCCAGGAAACAAAGAATATTTTTGGAATGGTTACCTAGCACCTGTTCTAACAATCATTCTTCTTTTCCAGTGGAGGGTTCATGTTTATGCATATGTGTAAGTGCCTAGTGCTGTTCTTTAACTTAAGACTTGAGTGATCTGAAACATAAGACCTTTTGCCAAAAAAGACAGGGATTATAGGAATGGAGAGCTTTCTTAAAAGTATCCTGATCTGGTTTAGTGTAATCCATCTTGAAAGTAGCTTCAGCTAAACAGGAATTATTTGCGAATCAGGCTGCCCACACATGCAATTATTCAGGAATAGTTGTTGTAATTTTTATTTATACCCTGCCTTAACCTGAATTGCCTTTCAAGTGTAGACAAACTCTAGGATCACTTTTGAGTACAGCATGATAGTGTAAGAATGGTATTGGTTGTTTTTAGTGCAAAGCCAGTGTAAGAGTATTGCCTTAGCAATAGACTAACTTTATGCACAACCTTTACTGTGGTAGTAGAAAGATAGGAGGGAAATGGTTTGTACTCTGTTTTATGGATGTAAATAGGAACAATAAATTTGGTACCCCAATGAAGGCTTGATTTTTTGAAGTGTGGAATAGGTATCAAAGCCAGAAAGAATGATGTAAAACAGCTTTGACAGACACAGACACTAGGCCTGTACCCAAAGACTAGGCAGGCAATTTAAGTACTTTGGTAATTTCTTATGCTTTCAAATAGATATAATCCTGCACCATTTTACACGGAATGACTGTCTTGCATCTTCAGGGATAGGAAGCTGTAGACAAGCAGATCCTCCTTGAAATATATAAAGACAAACAGACCCTGTTCTGTTTGTTGGTAGTGAATGCACTACTCTAGAACTGTACTGCTGAGAATACTGTACAACGATAGCCATTCCCTACCATAGTCTTCCAGTTTCCCCAAGTATAAATTTGCTAAGTGTTACGTCACATCTGGATTAATATAAATAAGGCTGCATTGTAATAGAATATTCATGCAGTGATGGATTAAGACAGGAGAAGCCAGTTGTTTCCCATGCTCCGAAGAGGCCTACTGCTTTAAAAAAATATAGGATATAATGTTTCTGGAGTAGGAGAACCAGGCTTTTCTTTTCCTCCCATCTCAGCAGGTGGTTGCCTGCCCTGTCTACAGAAGAAGCCTTTGGATACCATGTTTATCAGTGAGTTACAGGTCTTAATCCACCCCACTACACAGCTGTTTAAATCCCATTAGGGAGTCAAGATCAGAGACAGTGCTGTTTCTCAAAAGCCAGTTAGAAGCTGAACTGAATTTTTTTTTTTTTTTTACATTTGGGAAAGCTTAGTTAACCCTTTCCATTGACATAAACTCCAGTGAGATGGGAGTGCAGGCTAGAAATGCATCACATAAGGAGCTGCTCTCTTGTTTTAACTGGAACCAGGCAACACTAGAAAGCCAGCAGGAA
>NW_005841912.1:480357-484311 GCF_000455745.1 Alligator sinensis
TTTGTCATTTGCAGTATTTCTAGCCCATTCTATAATGGTTTCTGCAGGTCAGATAAATCAAAACAAGAGCCTGGCTCTTTTAAGGATAAGGGGAAAAGTAGGATTTCCTGTCCAAACACCCAAGTGGAGAAGTGACTGGGTAGGCTTCCTGGTTTGACAAGGACAGTTTGGCATTAATGAAATTCCTCCATGTGTATCCTCATAATAATATTAATCAGTGAGGAAAGTGGCTGAGCTCAGTTTTCTGAGCTTATTCAGTTCCTCCCCTTTCTCTCACCACTGTCCTGGAGTTTCACACTCTACCAGGCATGAATGAGGGGCAGAGTGTCTGCAGCAAACATTGTTCTAACTATTCACTGTGCTAATGGGCTCCACCTGTCCACAGCGAGATTCTTTCCATTGGAGATGTAAATATTTTCAGGGGCAGCTGTGAGCTTTCCCAGAGGGTCTGTGCTGCTCTGGTTAGTTAGTCCTGCTGAGCTGCATTTCAGGAGTAAGTTTTTCTTCCAAATGGTATATGTTTCAAGAGGATATTGCTTCTTAGAAAAAGTTGTAATGACCAGGAGAAAGTCTTGGGTTGATTTTTAACAAGAACTTTAGAGGCCTTCTGCTGCCCATGGCATTACTGCAGCCTGACAGATGAGCACTACTGTCAACCCTAAGTGTTGAAAGCCACTATGATTGGTTTAGAAATGCCATTTTGGCTTTTTTAAATTTACCTTTTTGTTTACCTTTCCATCTGGTTCACTTTCATTTTAAAGTAGGAGAGTTAGAAGCCTTTTAGAATGATGGCTGAGATCTTGCATGATCCTATGTAGGGCCTGGTTTGAATCATGGGCCCAGCTCACTAATATTGTGGCTTGATTGTGGCAGGGGCTGCTATTTTCATACCCAGACCATGGCACTCCACCCTCACCCCTGAGTACCTCCATTGAAAGTAAAAGGTTTTTTCCTGGGCTTGGAAGCTGCTGGATGCCTCAGGCAGTAAGCCCAGCCACCAGCAAAAGCCTAGAAGCCCAGGGGAGGGAGAAAGCGGTCACAAAAGGAACAGGGGGAGGAGGGAGCTTGGGGATGGGTAGGAGAAGGACAGTTTTCTCCTCTGGGTGGGAAAACTGGGGTGTGGGGGTTGGGGGGAACTTGGGGTGCCTTGGCAGATGGTCCTGGCACCAGGTAGGGGAGGGGCTGTTTGCTTAATTTTGTAATTTTAATGAAAAATGTGAAATTACAATTTAAACTAGGTCCTAATCATATGACTCCAGAAACTGGGACTTAAATAATATTAATAATAATAATTATAATAATAATAATGCAGATATCACTGCAGTACAATTGCAGGCATAATCAACACTGAGTTTGCAAGTAATCGTATGGGGATTCAGAATCCCAACTTGTAAGCATAAGGCAAATGCTAAAAATGTATCTGTAAAGCTAGATAGATATGTCCCTTTGGTTATAGTCTAAGTGAACTGGGCTGTTCCCCATCACATAGCATCATAAAGGAAAAGGCTGGTGGTTGTTGAGCAGGGTTGGAAAAAGGAGTGTCACAGTGGATTAATTTATCTAAACTCTAGAATGTTGTCCTGTCCATTTTCTTGAATTCCACAATGCCTTGGCTGTCTGACCTGTACTATTTCAAGTCATTTATTTATTAAGTCACAAGTTCTTTGTTTCCCTTTTTTATATCCTATATCTCAACTTGGTTCTACTTGGAGTTTTATATTTCAAGGACCAATCATAGCATGGCTCTTAAAGGGTAGATTGAGTGACATTATGATATCAGTCTCTTCCAACGCTAATTCTGTTAATTATACCTGATACCTCCGGCGATGGGCAGCAGTAGCAAACACGAGATTGGGTGCAAGCTGTTGCTTCCATTGACATTCCATGTAGCTCAAAGAACACCGAGAGAACTGTCTTGATAGTAAAATGGAGCCAAAAGGGTTAAGACTTGGTGCTATTTTAAATGTTTTCATAAAGCTATCAACATTGTCTGCTTTGGAAGGGGACTCAAGTAGTGTCTGATGCAAGAGATTTTGATTTATACCCGGTATTTATTACACAGACTCCTCATTCAGTTAGAAGTGTCAGATCTGATTTATCTGGTCTTGTATTAACACTTTGTATCTAATGCATTCAGCTTTTTTTTTCCAGGCTGTGCATCCAGAGTATGTAGATGCAGTGGTTCAAAAGACAGCACTGTCATGTAGGAATTCCCTATGCCTTTGCATTGCCTCTCATTCAGATGAAACAGGCATTTTGCTTTCCTTATGCAGGCTAGTTGCTCGGACTCCAGGCTTGGGGTGGAGAGATCTGAATTCAGTTCTTAGTTCTGCCACTTGCCTATGGTGTGACATTGGATGGGTGATTTCACTCTGCAGATACTTCCCCATCTATGCCTGCAGAGACACTCACTACCCACTCTAGACATGGTAGCTGCTAACCAGGAAAAAAACTTAGCTGGATGTATGCATAATTTATTTTAGGAGATAGTTTACTGATGCCTGGTCAGTGCCACACTTGACACAGCTCCCAGGTTGAGAGCTAGCAGGCACAGTGCGTCTCAGCATGGTCCTGCCTTATGCTGTAGGGACATGTTCCAAGTGGCTTGGACCCAGTGTCTCAAGTTGCCTGAAGCTCTGCATGAGAACCATAGCTGACGACTCCCACTGTGTGTGAGCAATGAACCTCTGCTGTAAGGGTAAATGTTAAACTGCAAGGAACAGTTTCTACAGTGACCAGTTCTGGACACAGCAGATTCCCACAGAATCTAGGGACCATCACAGACCTCCCTACTTCCTTCTTCATATGTGTGAAGTGCATGTGATGATTAGACCTTATTTTCTCTATGATGAGTGTAGAAACCCTGCCCCCACCCCTTCCTCCAAAATTGCTTTTGCCTGTCCAGGAAAAGGAGGCTGAGTGAACTGAAGATTAGGTTCTGTCCACACTCCATGTAGCCATAATTCCAAGCAGTCTTTTTGTTTTTTATTGTGCTTTTCCAGAAACAAATGGTAGTCACGTCCAGATGAGTGTGCATGTGTGGTATGCAATGCCACATACCCATCTGTGGTGCCACACACCACACATGCCACATATGCAGGTGTTCCCAGGCTGCTAATTTACAGTGCAGGGGTTTTTTTGACACAAGGAGATTCCAGTGTCAAAAAAACCCATGCTAGAAAAGAACAGGGTGGCGCACATGGCAGTAACATGCAACCAAAACTGAAGCCTGGACAGCCAGAGCTTTGTTCTGGCTGCCGGCCAGGCTCCCTGCTGCTGGATCACTGCCACTGGAGCCCGAGAAGGCCCCCAAATCCCCAGATAAGGCTGCTGGGGCCAGCCCAGGTGCTGGTCCGAGCCTCCCCTTCCCCACCCAGGGCAACTTACCATGCGCTTATGCCATGCATGCATGGGCGTTCCCTGGGGACAAGTAGCAGCAGCACAACTATGTGCCACTGCTATTTGTTCCCAGAGAAATGCACATGCATGCTTGTCTGGACACACTTTGTGTGTCTTTATTTGGTAGTGTGTAGTACATATGACAACTCAGTGTGTGTGTGTGTGTGTGTGTATTAGGGCTGTCAAATGATTAAAAAAATCATCTTGATTAGTAGCATGATTAAAAAATTAGTTGCAATTCATCGTGATTTTAATCACACAGCTAAAAAATTAAAAATGTGCAGAAAAACTCAAAATTATGCACAATTATGCAGGTACTTTGTATGGTTGGGCAGTAGGTCCTTTTTTTAAAAATGAAATATGGTAACTCTACAGGAACACAGCCCAGCAGCATGTAGAGCAGTGCCCAGCAAGTAAGTCTGTGGAGGGGCAGGGGCAGGGGAAGAGGGAAGCGGCGGGGGGCAGATTGAGGTTCCTGTGGTGAGGGAGGGGGTGGGGCAGGGACAGAGGCAGGGGGCTGGGGGGAATGGGGCCCCAGGGCCAGGGGGGGTTGGG